>NC_135891.1:97184143-97514495 GCF_964194155.1 Cetorhinus maximus | reverse complement strand
GTGTGGGGGAGGGGTGGGGGGTGTGGGGGAGGGGTGGCGGTGTGGGGGAGGGGTGGGGGGTGGGGGGTGGGGGAGTGGTGGGGGTGTGTGGGGGAGGTGTGGGGGGCTGGGGGAGGGGTGAGGGTGGGGGTGGGGTGTGAGGGTGGGGGTGTGGGGAAGAGGTGGGGGGCTGGGGGAGGGGGTGAGGCTGGGGGTGGGGGGTGAGAGTGGGGGTGTGGGGGAGGGGTGGGGGGTGGGGGAGTGGTGGGGGTGTGTGGGGGAGGGGTGGGGGGCTGGGGGAGGGGTGAGGCTGGGGGTGGGGGGTGAGGATGGGAGTGTGGGGGTGGGGTGGGGGTGTGGGGGAGGGGTAAGGGGTGGGTGAGGTGTGGGGGTGTGGGGGAGGGGATGGGGGGCTGCGGGAGGGGTGAGGCTGGGGGTGGGGGGTGAGGATGGGGGTGTGGGGGTGGGGTGGGGGTGGGGGTGTGGGAGAGGGGTAGGGTGGAGGGGTAGGGGAGGAGGGTGAGCAGGGAGTTTCGCACATGCATGTGGGTGTGCGCAGGGAAAGCTCCCTGAGGCACAGAGCTGTCTCAGTGAGGTGAAGATTTAAAAAGTTAAAAATAAAAAAGTTTTAAATATTAAGAAACATATCCCCTCATGTGACTCTGTCTTTTTGAGCTATTTATTGGTATGTCATTGTATTGGTGTATTCACATTTTAATTCTCTGTGACTGTCAGATGAGCATGGACATGTTATTAATGAAAAGTTAACATTTTTATTTTATTTTTAGTTGCTGTTGGAAACGTCATCCCTCCTGTGGATGAGGTTTCCTAAAAAATGCAAAGACTGCTTGGCCTTTCCACCTGCCCGCCAGCTGTAAGGTTGGACATGCAGCAAAAAATGACATTTAATTGGTACTTTAATGGCCTTACTTGGCCTTTTAATTGACCGAAATATTTTGCTAGTGTGCAATGATGTCAGGACACTTGCCCGAAGTCATCGTGCGTCATTTTACGCTGGTTTGAGTCGGGCACATGCGCACCTGATGAGCGAGAGGTTCTGGCCTTGCAGTTCAGGTGAAAGTTGCAAATGATGGAAGCTATACTGTCATCGCTTACAACATCAACTGAAGCCATTAGTTAGGTTTCAACATTATAATCACTCTGAGATATGCATTATTTTTTTCCTGTTTAATGAAGATGACAGTCATGCACTTTTGCCATGAGCTCAATTACAGGAACGACTGTAAACAGAAAATAATAAAAGAACACAAGAGCAGTCAGGTAATCAACAAAGAAGGAACATGCCAAGAGACAGAGGATGAGGCAACAAATGTAAAAATAACAACAAGGGATCAAGAAACTTGAGGTGACAATGTGAATACACCAGTAAAATAACACACCAATAAATAGCTCAAAAAAGTCCTGCAAAAAGCAAATAAAACCATCTACTCATATAAAGGAGTATAATTGAACAAATGCATTTGTATGCCATGATTATAATAATGCCTAACATTTATATACAATTCTCCAATACTGTGTACATAAGGCACTATTATGTCACCATGTCATAAAATTAAACTTGGGGACAATAATATTGGGCTGGAGTTTTGCTGAGTGGGAGAGATTCCATGGATATTTAAGTATGGCAGCTGGGACCTGATTCCGGATTCCCAACCCCATTCCCAGAATTTCCCATTTTTAACAGTGCCTTTCAAGGCTACGGGCTGGTTCAGGTCGCGACCCCACACCCTGCATTCCCGACCTGCCTCCATTGTGCAGATATGCATGTCCTAGTTTTCCGGAATTTTCATGGAGTTGTGCCATCTTTTCAAAGAGTTGTGGTTCACCGCATCGCAGGGGTGTCGTGAACAAT
This sequence comes from Cetorhinus maximus, assembly GCF_964194155.1. Lineage (NCBI taxonomy): Eukaryota > Metazoa > Chordata > Chondrichthyes > Lamniformes > Cetorhinidae > Cetorhinus > Cetorhinus maximus. Next base: position 97,512,643 of record NC_135891.1, on the reverse strand, counting down.
AGTTCGCATGAGGGAACCTTTAGAAAGGTACGTTCAAAAGGCCCTCCTCATGACCCCTATGCCAAGGTATTTCCCCTCCACCAAACCCCTATGGCCCCTCAAGCCCTCTATGCCAAGGTATGCCCCCAACCACCCACAATAGCCCCTCATATGCTCCATGCCAAGCTATGTTCCTCCACCGACCACTATGGCCCTTCAAGTCCCACAAGCCAAGGAATGCCCCCCATCATCCCTATGCCAAGGTATTGCCCACTATCACCCCAATGGCCCCATATGCCCCCATGCCCTGCTATGGCACTTCCATGCCCATTCAGCCACTATATACTGTTTGGAGTCAATGAACCCTATAGTTACAATAGGATGTGTAAAACAAACTTTAAAAAAGTCATTAATTGATGACTTTCCACTTTCTTAAAAAAAACTCCTTTTAACTACAGACTAATAAAAGTGTCAATCATTCAGATCCTTTAAAGCATCAGTAGTGAATCTGAAAGCACTTGAACACTCTATCTTGTGTAAATAAATATAGTGCAATTGACAGCACAGGTCAGAGAGCCAGACCTGTCAATCAAGCAACGCTTTCTCTAGGGCTCAGGTATTTCTGGGCTCTTAGCCAAGCCTCATTATGTATTTTACAACAAGTTGGTAGCTTTTACTTGTTCCAGATTCAGTTCCACATCTGCTAGGGAGAGTAGCTTTAAAATATCTTTAAGCAAGGAAATTATTTTCTTCAATTGAAGTTGAAAATCAGCTGCCTGTCTTATGATTCAATAACAATGATAGCTCTGTCACTTTTTATCATTTACCTTCAGAGATTCACACTATTTTCTTTTATTTAACCATTCCAAGCTGTATAGGCAGTATTAAGGCTCTAGAACCAAGGGCAGTCCAGAGCTGTGATATTCTGTGCTACTGTAAAATTGCCTATTATTCACCAAGTTATAATAGAGAATCACTGGGATTAATCTCTGAGCATTGAAAAACTCCACTCTAGGTTGTGAGTGGGAAGTATAGTTCCTGTCCCATGGCCAAAGAATATACCGCACATCCACCAGCCCCAATAATCTTTAAAACCCACTTTAGAGGTTCCCTAATCAGAATCATCCATACCACAAATCCAGTGAGTTGTACTTAATTGTACAATGTTCCTCAAACAAAAAAACAAACATGAATAAATCAAAGAACATTTATTAACTACAACTGCCCACGTGCATCTGGCTGTCAGCCTTTCAACGTATAAACTCCCAAGGCTAGCTAGCACCAACATTCTCTGCGTGGAGTGAATTATGCTCCCTCATAGGGTTTCTAACCTTCCAGGATTGGCCTGGAGTCTCCAAGACCCGAAGATCAGCCTCCAGGACACTGCTGTGAGCAGCCCTGGAGACTGATCATCAGGGGTAGGACTTCACTGCTGTGAGCAGCCCTGGAGCCTGATCATCAGGGGTAGGACTTCACTGCTGTGAGCAGCCCTGGAGACTGATCATCAGGGGTAGGACTTCACTGCTGTGAGCAGCCCTGGAGCCTGATCATCAGGGGTAGGACTTCACTGCTGTGAGCAGCCCTGGAGACTGATCATCAGGGGTAGGACTTTGACTATGGCATTCGGGCATTGTTGGCAGCCCTGGGAAACGGGCTGCCACCCGCGTTCAGCCAGTTAATGGGCAGCCAGCGTGAAAGGCGCGCTGAAACGCTGAGTGCTGCGGGGATGAGGTCGGAGGGGAGTGAGCACTGAAGTCAACGCGGGCCCAGGGGAGTGCGGAAGGAAAGTTCACTGAAGGCAGAGAGCTGCCTCAGGGAGCTGACAAATTTAAAATCCAGAAACAATGTCCACGTGTCAGAATGAGTCACCTCAACATACAGATGTTGAAAATTATGTCCACACGTTTTTATCTGATTTTTAATTAATCTTGGAAACCTCATCCCACCCTTGGTTGAGGCTTCCTCAAAAATGCAAAGGCTGCCTGGCACATTCACCCGCCTGCCAGCCATAATGTTGTAGAGGCAGTGAAAAGTCCCTGCTAATTGAAACTTCAATGGCCTTAATAGCTCTCTAAATTGTCGGGGGGCACTCTGCCGACTCTCGCCTGTGCCCATCGACTGCAATATCGCCTGAGTGTGCGATGGCGTCGAGATGCTCGCCCGATGTCATTGTGCGTTATTTTGTGCCCGATCGGGTCGGGTGCATGTCCGCCCGTGAGACATAAAATTCTGCCCAGGGACATTACAAAAAGATTGTTATTGTTTGTCATTTTCTTTGAACATTTCTCTTTACCAGATAGAAATATTGAAAATGAGGAAAAAGGGTTGTTTCGCTAACAGTCAAGTGTCATCCAATTCGATAATGGGTCTTTTTGCTTTCCAATTGGTGTGGGAAGACAACATGTCACAATGGGTGTGTTGGCTGACTCATGGCTGGACCACGAGGGCAAGTCATGTGATTAAAAAACCCAGGAATACATTGAATGACAGTTGACAACCTTACTGCTTCATAACCCAACTGCTTCATAACCCCTACTGCTTCATAACCCTACTACTTCATAACCCGACTGCTTCATAACCCCTACTGCTTCATAACCCTACTGTTTCATAACCCCTACTGCATCAAAACCCCTACTGCTTCATAACCCTACTGTTCCATAACCCTACTGCTTCATAACCCCTACTGCTTCATAATCCTACTGTTCCATAACCCCTACTGTTCCATAACCCCTACTGCTTCATAACCCCTACTGCTTCATAACCCTACTGCTTCATAATCCTACTGATTCATAACCCTACTGCTTCATAACCCTACTGCTTCATAACCCCAACTGCTTCATAACCCTACTGATTCATAATCCTACTGCTTCATAACCCCTACTGCTTCATAACCCTACTGCTTCATAACACTACTGCTTCATAACCCTACTGCTTCATAACCCCTACTGCTTCATAACCCTACTGCTTCATAACCCAACTGCTTCATAACCCGACTGCTTCATAACCCCTACTGCTTCATAACCCTACTGCTTCATAACCTTACTGCTTCATAACCCTACTGCTTCATTACCCCTACTGTTTCATAATCCTACTGTTCCATAACCCTACTGCTTCATAACCCCTACTGCTTCATAATCCTACTGTTCCATAACCCCTACTGCTTCATAACCCCAACTGCTTCATAATCCTACTGATTCATAACCCTACTGCTTCATAACCCCTACTGCTTCATAATCCTACTGTTCCATAACCCCTACTGCTTCATAACCCCAACTGCTTCATAATCCTACTGATTCATAACCGTACTGCTTCATAACCTTACTGCTTCATAACCCTACTGCTTCATAACACCAACTGCTTCATAACCCTACTGATTCATAACCCTACTGCTTCATAACCTTACTGCTTCATAACCCTACTGCTTCATAACCCCTACTGCTTCATAACCCTACTGCTTCATAACCCTACTGCTTCATAACCCCTACTGCTTCATAACCTTACTGCTTCATAACCCTACTGCTTCATAACCCTACTGCTTCATAACCCTACTGCTTCATAATCCTACTGCTTCATAACCCCAACTGCTTCATAACCCCAACTGCTTCATAACCCCAACTGCTTCATAACCCCTACTGATTCATAACCCTACTGCTTCATAACCCTACTGCTTCATAATCCCAACTGCTTCATAACCCCAACTGCTTCATAACCCCAACTGCTTCATAACCCCTACTGCTTCATAACCCTACTGCTTCATAACCCTACTGCTTCATAATCCTACTGCTTCATAACCCCAACTGCTTCATAACCCCAACTGCTTCATAACCCCAACTGCTTCATAACCCCTACTGATTCATAACCCTACTGCTTCATAACCCTACTGCTTCATAACCCCAACTGCTTCATAACCCCAACTGCTTCATAACCCCTACTGCTTCATAACCCCTACTGCTTCATAACCCTACTGCTTCTTAACCGTACTGCTTCATAACCCCTACTGCTTCATAACCCCTACTGCTTCATAACCCTACTGCTTCATAACCCCTACTGCTTCATAACCCTACTGCTTCATAACCCTACTGCTTCATAACCCTACTGCTTCATAACCCTACTGCTTCATAACACTACTGCTTCATAACAGTACTGCTTCATAACCCTACTGCTACATAACCCTACTGCTTCATAACCCTACTGCTTCATAACCCCTACTGCTTCATAACCTTACTGCTTCATAACCCTACTGCTACATAACCCTACTGCTTCATAACCCCTACTGCTTCATAACCCCTACTGCTTCATAACCCTACTGCTTCATAACCCTACTGCTTCATAACACTACTGCTTCATAACACTACTGCTTCATAACCCCAACTGCTTCATAACCCTACTGATTCATAACCCTACTGCTTCATAACCTTACTGCTTCATAACCCGACTGCTTCATAACCCCTACTGCTTCATAACCCTACTGCTTCATAACCCTACTGCTTCATAACCCCTACTGCTTCATAACCCTACTGCTTCATAACCCTACTGCTACATAACCCTACTGCTTCATAATCCTACTGCTTTATAACCCTACTGCTTCATAACCCCTACTGCTGCATAACCTTACTGCTTCATAACTCTACTGCTTCATAACCCTACTGCTTCATAACCCTACTGCTTCATAATCCTACTGCTTCATAACCCCAACTGCTTCATAACCCCAACTGCTTCATAACCCCAACTGCTTCATAACCCCTACTGATTCATAACCCTACTGCTTCATAACCCTACTGCTTCATAATCCCAACTGCTTCATAACCACAACTGCTTCATAACCCCAACTGCTTCATAACCCCAACTGCTTCATAACCCCTACTGCTTCATAACCCTACTGCTTCATAACCCTACTGCTTCATAATCCTACTGCTTCATAACCCCAACTGCTTCATAACCCCAACTGCTTCATAACCCCAACTGCTTCATAACCCCTACTGATTCATAACCCTACTGCTTCATAACCCTACTGCTTCATAACCCCAACTGCTTCATAACCCCAACTGCTTCATAACCCCAACTGCTTCATAACCCCTACTGCTTCATAAACCTACTGCTTCATAACCCTACTGCTTCATAACCCCTACTGCTTCATAACCCCTACTGCTTCATAACCCTACTGCTTCATAACCCCTACTGCTTCATAACCCTACTGCTTCATAACCCTACTGCTTCATAACCCTACTGCTTCATAACCCTACTGCTTCATAACACTACTGCTTCATAACACTACTGCTTCATAACCCTACTGCTACATAACCCTACTGCTTCATAACCCTACTGCTTCATAACCCCTACTGCTTCATAACCTTACTGCTTCATAATCCTACTGCTTCATAACCCTACTGCTTCATAACCCCTACTGCTTCATAACCTTACTGCTTCATAACCCTACTGCTACATAACCCTACTGCTTCATAACCCCTACTGCTTCATAACCCCTACTGCTTCATAACCCTACTGCTTCATAACCCTACTGCTTCATAACCCTACTGCTTCATAATCCTACTGCTTCATAACCCCAACTGCTTCGTAACCCCAACTGCTTCATAACCCCAACTGCTTCATAACCCCTACTGATTCATAACCCCTACTGCTTCATAACCCTACTGCTTCATAATCCTACTGCTTCATAACCCTACTGCTTCATAACCCCAACTGCTTCATAACCCTACTGCTTCATAACCCTACTGCTTCATAAACCCAACTGATTCATAATCCTACTGCTTCATAACCCTACTGCTTCATAATCCCAACTGCTTCATAACCCTACTGCTTCATAACCCTACTGCTTCATAACCCTACTGCTTCATAACCCCTACTGATTCATAATCCTACTGCTTCATAACCCTACTGCTTCATAACCCCAACTGCTTCATAACCCTACTGCTTCATAACCCTACAGCTTCATAACCCCAACTGCTTCATAACCCCAACTGCTTCATAATCCTACTGCTTCATAAATCCAACTGCTTCATAACCCCAACTGCTTCATAACCCTACTGCTTCATAACCCCTACTGCTTCATAACCCTACTGTTTCATAACCCTACTGCTTCATAACCCTACAGCTTCATAACCCTACTGTTTCATAACCCTACAGCTTCATAACCCCTACTGCTTCATAACCCTACTGTTTCATAACCCTACTGTTTCATAACCCCAACTGCTTCATAACCCTACTGTTTCATAACCCTACTGCTTCATAACCCTACAGCTTCATAAACCTACTGCTTCATAACACTACTGCTTCATAACACTACTGCTTCATAACCCCAACTGCTTCATAACCCTACTGATTCATAACCCTACTGCTTCATAACCTTACTGCTTCATAACCCGACTGCTTCATAACCCCTACTGCTTCATAACCCTACTGCTTCATAACCCTACTGCTTCATAACCCCTACTGCTTCATAACCCTACTGCTTCATAACCCTACTGCTACATAACCCTACTGCTTCATAACCCCAACTGCTTCATAATCCTACTGCTTCATAACCCCAACTGTTTCATAACCCCAACTGTTTCATAACCCTACTGTTTCATAACCCTGCTGTTTCATAACCCTACTGCTTCATAACCCCAACTGCTTCATAACCCCAGCTGCTTCATAACCGTACTGCTTCATAACCCCTACTGCTTCATAACCCCTACTGTTTCATAACCCTACTGCTTCATAACCCTACTGCTTCATAACCCCTACTGTTTCATAACCCTACTGCTTCATAACCCCACTGCTTCATAACCCCAACTGCTTCATAACCCCAACTGCTTCATAACCCTACTGCTTCATAACCCTACTGCTACATAACCCCTACTGCTTCATAACCCTACTGCTTCATAACCCTACTGTTTCATAACCCTACTGCTTCATAACCCTACTGTTTCATAACCCCTACTGCTTCATAATCCTACTGCTTCATAACCCCAACTGCTTCATAATCCTACTGCTTCATAACCCCAACTGCTTCATAACCCTACTGCTACATAACCCCTATTGCTTCATAACCCTACTGCTACATAACCCCTACTGCTTCATAACCCTACTGCTTCATAACCCTACTGTTTCATAACCCTACTGCTTCATAACCCTACTGCTTCATAACCCTACTGCTTCATAACCCTACTGCTTCATAACCCTACTGCTTCATAACCCTACTGCTTAATAACCTTACTGCTTCATAACCTTACTGCTTCCTAACCCTACTGTTTCATAACCCTACTGCTTCATAACACCTACTGCTTCATAATCCTACTGCTTCATAACCCCTACTGCTTCATAACCCTACTGTTTCATAATTCTACTGCTTCATAACCCCTACTGCTTCATAACCACTACTGCTTCATAACCCTACTGCTTCATACCCCAACTGCTTCATAACCCTACTGCTTCATAACCCCGACTGCTTCATAACCCTACTGCTTCATAATCCTACTGCTTCATAACCCTACTGCTTCATAACCACTACTGCTTCATAACCCTACTGCTTCATAACCCTACTGCTTCATAACCCTACTGCTTCATAACCCTCTGACTCCTGCTTCAACCTTGCCATCTCAAAAATTACCGGAGACTACTCCAGCAGGACTGGCTCCAATTGCTTACCACCCCACCCATTAGCCTAAACCACTGGATAATTTTATTCTCCTGGACTTCCTTACAGAATGTACACTGTTACCTCTACCTTTCAAGCTGCTGGCTCATCTTCTGTTTTTGAACTGAGCTTCCAAGAAACTCCCTACTTTTGCCCAGGAGGGAATAAAATAACAGAATTGGTCAGCAGGTCTGACAGCATCTGTGGGTAGAGAAACATTTCAGCCTTAGAGTTGAAGCTCAAGATCAGCCATGATGGTATTGACTGACGGAGCAGGCTCGATGGGCTGTGTGGTCTACATCCTGCTCCTATCTCTTGTGTTCGGCTCGAAAGGTTATCAATCTGATACAAAGTCTTATTTCTCTCTCCACAGATGCTGTCAGGCCTGCTGAGCATTTCCAGCATTTTAGTTTTCATTTCAGATTGGCAGCATCCACAGGTATTTTGCTTTTCTGTTGGAGTAAAATAGTGGAGTGGAATAGTGGAGTGGCTTGTGGTGCGTTGAGGTGGACAGGATTAAATTTCCAACACTTCAGCCATTTAACTACAAAATCCACTTCAATATAGGTTCTTGTGGAGCATAAATACTGGTGCGGACCGGTGCTGTACATGAATTGCAATGTGTTCTATACTACTCCAATTATTCTGAGAGGGATCTGCATACATAGAATATTACAAACTCCATCTTGAATTCTCCCTTTTTTCCTTGGCTGCTCGAAGGTTTGCTTCAGCCTGTAACATCTGCTGGTGGCACAGCAAAGGGACCTCACGCTGCTAGGAGGCTTTGTAATTGGAGGTTCTGTGGGAGGCTTGGCAGTCCGCCACCCCTCGCACCATCGAAGCATCATTTCATCTTAGCTCTTTTATTTCCATCTCATTTCTGGTTTTAATTCCTGCTGCATGTTCTCCTGCTGATATTTAAAACTTAAGTAATATTCTGTGCTCAAAACTTATTAAAATTACAGCTAATGTTACAGTTGTTGAGTAGCTCAAACATCTTAATCCACAAGCTGATAGCAGTCTGTGATTTTTAAAGATATTATTTGGCTCTTTCAAGAACTCCCGTCTCTTCTTAAAAACATGAATTCAAAGTTTGAACTTGCTGTGTTCTCAGCTAGCTTTTTATGTCTGGCATCATTGTTGTACTTTGCACAGGAGAGGAAGAGTGATAAATCAGAAGGCCAAGACAAAAATAATCAGCCACCACAGCCTGCCTCTTGTCTGGCAATATTGGCCGTTCAGTGTTTTTGGTATTTAATGGGAAAAGCCAAGGAAGAAAATGACTGAAGGGTTTAAAAAAGAATGTTAAGGAAAGGACTGGTGTTTACACAGCGCCTTTCATGATCTTAGGATGCCCCAACGTTCACTTTTCATGTGGCGATGTAATGTTGAAAACATGACAGCCTGTTATGACATGGCAGATCATGTGTGCCAGGCAGATCAAATCCACGAGAGAAACTTGATCACGTGGTCACAGCCATTTTGCAATTAGTATTTTGAGATGCATGCCCTGAATTCAGCAGTAATAAATCCACCAAGACTCAAGAGATTTTTTACTAAACCAAATGAAACATTTATTAACAGAAGAAAATATTTCAAGCACATGCATAGGGGAGAATTTCCATTGGGTGGGCTGGTTGGGAGCAGGCGTGGGCGGGCGTGGAGCTGTCACCTGTAACCGGCTGCCATCCCCGGCTCTCAACCCCGTTCCACCCGTTCTCTCCTGCTTTCGCCGGGCTCTCCCCCGCTTCTCCCGTGTTCCTGTGACTCTCGACCTCCCCCTCGGCGGGCACCCGCATTCAGGCACCGCTAGGCCTCAAGCCTCGCTCCAGCTAACATCGCGCCAACCCCCACCCCCAAGCCAATTTTGTTAGCGATGGTGAGTGATTGTGAGGGTCGGTGATGAGTGAGGGTGAGTATGGGTAAGTGAGGGGGACGATGGGTGAGTGAGTGTGAGGTTGGCACATCAATTGGGCATCCCTGCCTTTGCAGATAAAAAAACTCTTTCTCTCTGATTGCTGAAAGCGAGGCACAAGTCAGCAAAGCCACAGTCAAAAAAGAAATAGGACAACTCCTTTCAGTTAACCACCAGAACCAAGAATCTCCAAACCAACTGCTCAACTGCCAAAATCAGAACTCCCAGAATCATCCCAACTTAACGGCCACAACGTTTCACCATCTACTCATTATGGACAAACCAAAGGACTGATTCGTATATCTTTTTAACTTTTATTTTTGGACTCAGTTTCTCATTTCTAATCTGTGTGTACGTGCATTGCATTTTTATAATTTTTTCTCATGTTTAGTAACTAATAAACTTATTCTTTCTTTGACTTAAGACAGCCTGGTTAAATTGGCTCCTTTTTAAAACATAAATACATATGGCCTGGAAAAAGGTGTCCATGGGGGAAGTGATCCTTTGTAAATTAACCTTGTTGCAACCAAGCAAGGGGGTCGGACAAAGAAAGGGAGCCAATTCATCCCTCCTCACCCGGGAGCATAACAATTTGGGGTACTTCACCCGGGACCATAACAATTTGGGGTACCTTGCTTGGGGACCGGTCATAACCGAGGCCACCTTTCAATATCTACTGAATGCAACAAAAAACTGAGTGTTCCATTAACTCTTTATCCTAAAGATGGGGAATAGGTTCAAGATGGGAGATAATTTAAAAAAAAATCCAACTGAATAGATATGATAAAATGTGTGTGGTTGATCAGATGAGGCATTAAACCAAGGCATTGCCGGCCACCTGGATGAATAGAAAAGGTTCCATGGTGCTATTCGATGAAGAGCAGGTGCCCTGGCCAATATTTATCCCTTAACCAACATCACTAAAACAGATTACCTGGCCACAAATGTCAGTGTTGTTTGTGAGATCTTGCTATGCACTTGTTACACTACAACAAGTCTATGCTTCAAAAGTAGAAGGAGAGGAGGCAGGGAAGGAGGGGGAGGCATGCAAAGGATGGGGAGGGGAGCAAGGGGGGAGGAGAGGGAGGGGGTAGGGGGAAGGAGGGAGGAGAGAGGGAGAAGGAGGGGGAAGAGGAGGAAGGATCAGAGAGGGAAGAGGAGGAAGGATGAGAGGGGGAAGGGGAGGGGGTGGGGGGAAGGAGGGTGAAGAGGGAGAAGGGGGAGATAGAGGGAAAAGGAGGGAGAAGAGGGAAAAGGAGGGTGAGAGGGGTAAAGAGGGGCGGTATGTCCCGCTGATCCCAGTATATGCACTGAGTGATGCTGATACTGGCGTAGTTCCTGCGTGATGATTTGTCCTGAGTGACTCTGTTTTTGTTTTGTATCATTTTTTCATAGGATGTGAGCATCACTGGCAAGGGCAGCATTTATTGCTAATACTTTACTGGACTGGAGAAGGTGGTGGTGATCTGCCTTCTTGGACCGCTACAGTTCATCTAGTGTAGGTGGACTCATGTGCTGTGAGGAAGGATGTTCCAGGTTTTTGACCCAGTGACAGTGAAGGAACAGTGTTATAGTTCCAAATCAGGTTGAGTAATGCTGATACTGGTATATGCACTGAGTGACACTGATGGTGGTATATTCACTGAGTGAAGCTGATACTGGTATATGCACTGAGTGACACTGATGGTGGTATATTCACTGAGTGAAGCTGATACTGGTATATGCACTGAGTGACACTGATGGTGGTATATTCACTGAGTGAATCTGACACTGGTATATGCACTGAGTGACACTGATGGTGGTATATTCACTGAGTGAAGCTGATACTGGTATATGCACTAAGTGACACTGATGGTGGTATATTCACTGAGTGAATCTGACACTGGTATATGCACTGAGTGACACTGATGGTGGTATATTCACTGAGTGAATCTGACACTGGTATATGCACTGAGTGACACTGATGGTGGTATATTCACTGAGTGAAGCTGATACTGGTATATGCACTGAGTGACACTGATTGTGGTATATTCACTGAGTGAAGCTGATACTGGTATATGCACTGAGTGACACTGATTGTGGTATATTCACTGAGTGAAGCTGATACTTGTATATTGAGTAATTTGACAAGGAAATGTTCAATGAACGGCATGACACGAGGAAGTTCTGAGGAACTAAGGGACCTTGGCGTGTGTGTCTATAGATCTCTGAAGGCAGAGGGGCATGTTAGTGGGGTGGTGAAAAGGGCATATGGGACACTTGCCTTTATCAATCGAGGCATAGATTACAAAAGTAGGGAGGTCATGTTGGAGTTGAATAGAACCTTGGTGAGGCCACAGCTGGAGTACTGTGTGCAGTTCTGGTCACCACATTATAGGAAAGATGTGATTGCACTGGAGGGGGTGCAGAGGAGATTCACCAGGATGTTGCCTGGGATGAAACATTTAAGTTATGAAGAAAGGTTGGATAGACTTGGATTGTTTTCGTTGGAGCAGAGAAGACTGAGGGGCGACCTGATCGAGGTGTACAAGATTATGAGGGGCATGGACAGGGTGGATAGGGAGCAGCTGTTCCCTTTAGTTGAAGGGTCAGTCACAAGTGGACATAAGTTCAAGATGAGGGGCAGGAGGTTTAGGAGGGATGTGAGGAAAAACATTTTTACCCAGAGGGTGGTGACAGTCTGGAATGTGCTGCCTGGGAGGGTGGTGGAGGTGGGTTGCCTCACAACCTTTAAAAAGTACCTGGATGAGCACTTGGCATGTCATAATATTCAAGGCTATGGGCCAAGTGCTGGTAAATGGGATTAGGTAGGTAGGTCAGGTGTTTCTCACGTGTCGGTGCAGACTCGATGGGACGAAGGGCCTCTTCTGCACTGTGTGATTCTGGAATTCTGTGATTCTGTGGTATGCACTGTGTGACACTGATTGTGCTATATTCACTGAGTGAATCTGACACTGGTATATGCACTGAGTGACACTGCGGTATATTCACTGCGTGAAGCTGATACTTGGTTATGCACTGAGTGACACTGATTGTGGTATATTCACTGAGTGAAGCTGATACTGGTATATGCACTGAGTGACACTGATTGTGGTATATTCACTGAGTGAAGCTGATACTGGTATATGCACTGAGTGACACTGATTTTGGTATATTCACTGAGTGAAGCTGATACTGGTATATGCACTGAGTGACACTGATGGCGGTATATTCACTGAGTGAAGCTGATACTGGTATATGCACTGAGTGACACTGATGGCGGTATAGTCACTGAGTGAAGCTGATACTGGTATATGCACTGAGTGACACTGAAGGCGGTATATTCACTGAGTGAAGCTGATACTGGTATATGCACTGAGTGACACTGATGGTGGTATATTCACTGAGTGAAGCTGATACTGGTATATGCACTGAGTGACACTGATTGTGGTATATTCACTGAGTGAAGCTGATACTGGTATATGCACTGAGTGACACTGATTTTGGTATATTCACTGAGTGAAGCTGATACTGGTATATGCACTGAGTGACACTGATTGTGGTATATTCACTGAGTGAAGCTGATACTGGTATATGCACTGAGTGACACTGATGGTGGTATATTCACTGAGTGAAGCTGATACTGGTATATGCACTAGTGACACTGATGGCGGTATATTCACTGAGTGAAGCTGATACTGGTATATGCACTAGTGACATGGATGGCAGTATATTCACTGAGTAACGCTGATACTGGTATATGTTCTCGGTTAAGCTCAGCCAGTAGGTCTGAGTTGTATTGCTAACTGCAACAAGCACTGAGCCTAGAAATAATGAAGACCTGGTGCTTAAACAAGTGTAGAATTTTATCTAAAATGTCATTGAACAGTTAGCTCTCTTTCTCTCTCCATAGAATTGCTGACTATTTCCAGCATTTCCTCTTTTCCTTTGTAGAGTGGGTTACTAATTGATGATGTTAGGAACAAGTGAGCAGGACTATCATTTCTCATAATGTTAAAAACATTGCAGTTGTGTTTATGTGCACCCCAGGACATATAATGTGCTGTTTTGGACTTGGCTGAATCTGCACTACAGTTGATACACAGTTCAAGTGGCAGGAGACTAGTTATGCAAGATTGTTTTACATCTCTGGTGTTTCTAGATATGGGATGTCCCAATTGTATTGCCACTTTCACTATCATGCACAATGAAGCTGTTTTGCTGTGTAGCTGCTATCTTAGACAACTGGTCTGTTTTGATCCATATGTGTGGTCTGTAGAAATTATGGGATAACAATTCATGAGCTATAACCTCTTCACACATCCCAAGAGAGACCCACCCTACACACTAAAGTTGAAAGATTAAAAATAACAGAATGCATGAGTGCAGCTGATTTTCAATTGATTTGATAGTTTTATAAATTCAGCCTAAAGAAAATGTCCACAATGTTCTGGGAATGTAATTCAGACTTGATTCTAATTAACCATTACTCTTACTTCAGGTGTGATGAGTTCTATATAAAACAAAACTCTTATGGGCATCTACTTGACATATTCTCATGTTTGTTCATTCTATAAATCTACAAAGGAAAGATCTCGTCTGCAACACATTGTTTAATCAAACAGAATGATCTGTCTCATCATCAGTTACCTTTCATTTGCAGTTCATTTATTGCAAGCTAATGATTTTTCATTTTAATTTTTTTGTTATTCATTTGTGGGATTTGGCTTCGCTGGCTAGAACTGCATTTATTGCCCATCCCTAATTGCCCTTGAGAAGGTGGTGGTGAGCTGCCTTCTTGAACCACTGCAGTCCATGTGGCGTAGGTACACCCATTATCTGCAAAATCTGAAAAATGTCTGACTTGAAGGAATGTGCCAAGACATGGAAATGACAATGACTGCCTTCCATTGTTGCAGTAAACCACCACTAAAATTGTACCAATTGGAGTAACTGCAGTTACTAAGGTTAACTTTAGCTAAGATTAATATGCTTAAAACTGATAACACTGCGAAACTTGACTGCATTTACCCTAGAGAGTCAAAGGAAATGGAGTAGATTGAAAGTGTGAAGCACTGAGGGAGTGACACAGCACCAGAGGTACCATACTCCAGATGAAAGGCTAACAGTCCTTTATGGATCAGTCCAATGTTCCAATATTTGCTGCACTTCAGTAATCTTGTAGACCTGGTCACTGACCCAGCAAAATCCCCACTCTATCCAATTGAAATGTGAATAGATGGTAAGCGAACATGTGTCCCTCTAGTGACCTTTATTTATAAATTGGTGGGATTCTGGGGCCCATTGGGTGATACCTGCTGACAGCAATTTCATATTGTAGTGTCCTGAAAACACATATGAATTAAATCTCTGAAATTCACCCCACACTACGTCAATATCAAATTTCCCTTTGTAAACTTCTTACTGCATTCCCTCCGAGTATGACTGCTGAACTAGGTATGGACTATGGGATGAGCACCTCGTGTCATGAGCACAAGTTGGACTCTTTCCTGCACCCTTTAATCCAATTTTTTTCCCCGTAACCTGCTGATAATGTGAGTTGATAACAGCATGGGGAGGGCAATAGGGCATCTTAGCAAACCACAGGGTCAAAAATTCTGTGGGCGGAATCATCCCAGATTTGCACTAAGTGCAGTAGCGGGTGGGGAAATGATGTTTTACCCGTCAGCTACAATGGCGGCTTCTCACGCCGGATTGTCCCAAATCCGCTGCAACAATTATACATTCCCGGGAAACAGGCCATTTCGATGGTGGGAGGGCTCTCGTTCTCCTGCCACGCAATCACCTCGTCACTTCACCAAACCGAGCGCCATATTTAAAGTGCAGCCGCGCGCACACCTCTCAGCGCTTCCAGCCCATGACTGCTGCACGGAAGACATGGTCCTGAAGGGCAAGAAGACTGCAGCCCCCAGGTTCAATGACACATTCCTCAAGCATCTTTTGGATGGAGGCCCACCAGGATGTTCACTACCCCTGCTCTGGCCGCAGGATGGGCAGCAACATCACTAATCCAGCCTGGGGGGCAGCTGCAGTGCCAATGCCCTGCAAAAGAGGACAGCCACCCAGTGCCGAAAGAGGGTGAATGATCTCCTCTGTTCCGTCAGGGTAAGTCACTCTTCTCATCACTCCCAACTCACACACTCACAAACCCATCACACACCCACAGGGCCCTCTCTCACTGCCGGTTTAACTCACTCCCATTCACTCTCTCACACTCACCGTCATTGTCCTCATCCCGTCCATGGGACCACTCACCACCCACACATGCCAGGCACACTTATCTCCTGGCCTGGCAGGTGCCCTGCTTATACTCTCTCCATCTATATTCATGCAGGACAAGCTGGATCACAACAGGAGGGAGAGGTCGCAGGCTGGTGGAGGAATGCCTGAAATCAAGGTCCTCACGGACTTTGAAAACAGAGCCATCCAGCTGGCCGGCGATGACCGGGACCGGTCCTGTGCTGACGGTGAGGTCAGCGCTGCTCTACCAAGTGAGGATCCAGCAGTGTAACATCCATCAGATAACCATGCTGTGAGTGATGTGTCCTGTTTCACAGGCCACTGCCATGTACTAATTATCTCCGCTTGCTTTCACAGGCACATCTGGGAAACAGCTGACAGAGTCCATGACCCAGGGCCTCCAGTCAAGCCCCGAAGAAACCTCTGAAGAGGAATCTGAAGGCACCCTCCCTGAAGCCCCATCACAGCCTCACCCACACCCTCCACCAGCGCAGAGACACACACCTCAGCGGGACCCAGCTTTAGAGTAGCCTCGGGGTCACAATCTGGTGAGCACATCGCACTGTCTGATCCACAGCAGACGGAGGCAGGGACTTCCCAGGTCCCCGGCACTCGGAGGAGCTGCTGGAGACCAGAACGTTGCTGAGTCCGAGTCAGATGAGGAGCCTCTGGACTCGGTCATGTCACAGTTGCTGGAGCTGCAAAGACAAACTCAGGAACATCAGGAAGGGATGTCCGCTGCACTCCTCAGATTGCAAGGCACGATGGAGGAGTCCATCCATCTTCAGGCTGAGGTGATAGCGCCGGCATCCAACGCACCGAGGTCAACACTGGCAGGATGGCAGCCGCCATGGAGACCTTGGTCCAGGATGTCTCTCCTGCACTGCTGCGTGGGCTTAACTCCATCGCTGATGCCATAGTTGGCCTCCAACAGTGTGTACGCGAAAGGGGTGTGGGGCAGCTCGATCTCACTCCAGCTACCCCTTCCACTCACGGAGTCAGCCAGGGGACCTGAGGCACTCATAAGGAGGAGGATCAGCAGGTGCACACTCCGGGACCATCCATCCATCCATCCCCAGAGTCCCCTCTTTGAATCTCCTCTTCCTGTGACCACAGCATCTCCAGCTCCACAGGCTGAGGAGGGTGTCACTGCCACACAGCAGGACCCCGAAAACAGGCGGGGGGCCTCCAGGTCTCAACCCTCCACAGGGCGCCTGCCAAGCTCATTACAGACAGGGCGTAGCAGTCAGCAGGCTGCCTCCACCTCCGTTGTGGATGCCCAGGGAACACCAATGTGTAGCGGCAGGATTAGGAAGGTTAGATGTAGTGGCACAGCCCGGGCATGGGTGTTAATCACTTTTACATAATGTTCATTGTTGCAAATTAAATTCCCAAGACTGTCTCCCTGTGCTGGTCATTGCTGCCAGAATGTCATGAGCAGGCCTCACTGAGTTCTCTCATTCTCTCTGTGCTCTCAGCACCTTTAAGGTGGAGTTGGCCCCCATCTCACCAGCATCTGTGACTGGTGACGCTGTGCTCCTGAAGGGATCAGGTGCAGAAGGTGGACAAAGGCTCAGGTGCTTTGAAAGTTTCATGGCTGCATCTCCATGATATGACCCTGATCACAGAGCACAAGCGAGCTGCCCTTGGCCAGACAGCAGTCAGACATCCTCAGAGGCAAAGTGAAGATCTATGATGTGTCCTCACTGAATGTCGTCATCATCCTCCTGCAATCGAGCGACTATTAGGGCCTCCACTTCTTTTGCATGACAGGAGAATATGTGGGTATGTGTACAGAGGGTATGTGTGCTGCCATAAGCCAGACTGATGCAATGTGAGGATCTATGGTGCCT
This sequence comes from Cetorhinus maximus, assembly GCF_964194155.1. Classification (NCBI taxonomy): domain Eukaryota; kingdom Metazoa; phylum Chordata; class Chondrichthyes; order Lamniformes; family Cetorhinidae; genus Cetorhinus; species Cetorhinus maximus. The sequence continues at coordinate 97,495,017 of NC_135891.1, read as the reverse complement.
CCCCACTGTATGTTGGCATCACCCTCCACAAATCTGGCAGCTATGTGGGCCTCCCAAGCACACCTGCCTTGTCTGGCCAGTGCGAGGACCTCATTGTCATCGTTGCCTTCGAGGACCCCCTCACCCTCATCACTATCGACATCCTCCTCATTGGAGGAGACCTCCAGCTCCTGCATCTCCTCCTCATCCAGTTCCTCACCCCGTTGCAGCGCCAGGTTGTGAAGGGTGCAGCAGACGATGACGATGTGTGATACCCTCTGTGGACTGTATTGCAGGGCTCCACCAGACCGGTCCAGGCACCGGAACCTCATCTTCAGTATCCCGATGGTCACCTCCACCAAGTTGGGAGTTGCAGCATGAGCCTCATTATACCTTCACTCTGCTGCAGTCTGAGGCTGCTGCATGGGTGGCATCAGCCACGGCCTCTGCCCTTGTCCCCAGGGAGCCATTCCTGCAGCTGTGGACCCTGGAAGACATCAGGGATCTGTGACCAACTGAGAATGTAGGAGTCGTGCACACTCGCTGGAAACCGTGCGCAGACCTGCAGGATGTGTTTGTGGTGGTCGCACATCAGCTGCACATTCAGCGAATGGAAGCCCTTGCAGTTGTCATAGTTGATTCCTTGTTGTCACGGAGATCTGAGCGCCATGTGAGTGCAGTCAATTGCACCCTGCACCTGTGGGAAACCCCGAGATCTGGGCGAATCCAATGGCTCTTGCATCCTGACTGTCCCGGTCCTGGGTGAAATGCACAAAGTTGTGTGCCCTTGTGAAGATGGCATTTGTGACCTCATGGATGCATTTGTGGGTGGAGGCTTGTGATACCCCACAGAGGTCACATGTGGAGCCCTAAAAGATGCCACTGGTGTAGAAATTGAGCACCGTGGTCACTTTCATGGCCACTGGCAGTGGATGCCCTCCATGTCCCTGTGGAGCCAAATCCTGCAGCAGCTGGCAGATGTGCCCGACCAGTTCCCTAGACATGCGCAGTCTATAGCGACACTGGTTCCCGGTCATCTGCAGGAATGAAAGGCAGGGTCTATTGATCTTGGGTCTACCTAGGTGCGGACTAACAACGGCTCACTGTGGCTCTTCAGCAGCGTATGCGGGACCCTCAGCTGCCCTTTCTTCTTGAGGGTGCTGCTCCTCCCTCTGCACAGCCAGGCACCTTAGTCACTCTCTGCTTGTTATCTTCACTCTCTGCATGCCACAGGACATACCGCTAGGTCACCAGGCTCCATGCTCCTGATGTACTCCTCCTGCAGGATGAAAGAGAGATGCGTGGGTTAGCTTGGATGTACTAAGAAGCTCTCTTGGGTCTGAAGGCCCCTTAACGCATCCCAGAGAGTGTGGCCACCACTTGGATGGTCAGAGTTTAGTGCGCTGCATGGCTGCCCGAAACCCCACCCACCTCCGCCCCGCTCCACCTGACTGATTGGCAGCAGCTTTGTCCATTGGACTGCAGGCTGTGCCCTCAGCTCAGGCACAGACATTCTCCCAAACCACACTGCAAGGCTGCACTGTTAGCTTGAACCATGGGGGAGACTGGTCCAAACTGGGATGATGACATTGCAAGGGGCTGTGAGCACCTCCACCAGTGACTGGCCAACTTTAGCAAGGAGATTGTACGACGTGTGCAGGTGTCCAACTGTTCTGCAGTCCACTAAAATGCTCATTCGTTTGCAGTCTGTGCCTGAAGGATGAAAAGCTCTGGAGCACTTGGCACTTTCACTCCTCTGTGTTGTTTGAGTAGGCAAATAAACTAGAGGCCCGACTCCAAGTATGTCAATGTGGCTGTGTCTGAACTGTCCCAGCTACAGAGGAATTATCACTTTATACAAGGTTTCCCTAATGTGCGGCTGTTTCACTCCCCCCTCTGCCCTACACGTGCTTGTGCACTACCTTCAACCTCAGGGCAGCCCTTGCCCCCATAGCTCCAAGGCACCTCCACCTTGAAGTCCAACAGGTGACCCAGGCAAGCGCTGCACCAGGTTACTGTGCACTCACCTCTGAGTTCCCCTCAAAGTGCAGCCTGCCAAGTGCATGCCTTATATATGCTGTTGTGAAACAGGCCGATGTGTTGTCACACCGACATGGGCAGATGATCCAGCGGGAGCGGGGAAGATGATTCTGGCAGGCTGGCCTTATAATGATATGCAGATATATTACAATGAGGTTCCCGATGTCTGGTGGTGAGAAACGAGGCCTGTCATTGACGGGCTGAGTGGACAATCGCAAACTGGCTTTGCGATGTTGTGAAACTGACTTTTGGCTTTCTCGCCATATCATCTGCTCACACCCACCGAGCACGCCCGATGTCAGGGGGCACAGGCGATTTCGCCCACCTCTAAGGCAGGAGTGGGGAACCTTTCTCTTATCATGGTTCATTCAACATCAACAAAATCAGCCACGGGCCACACACACATAAAAATCAACCTCATTTTTTTTTAGAGAGAATACAGAAACGTTCAACTCACCCGCTGTTTTAATGCGATGGCTGAATTTGAATATATATTGTTAAATATTATTATAGTAATTTAGCTGACACTTATATCCAAAGAAAATTCACAACGATGATGATAAATGCTATTTTGAAGGCGCTACTGTCATAGGTCTATATATTTAGAAATCTTGCTGTGGGCCAAATGAACTTTAGCAACGGGCTGGTTCCAGTCCACAGGCTGTAGGCTCCCCACTCCTGCTCCAAGGAAATCAGTCTATTCCCTTCACCAGAGAGATGTAAGGATTGAGGAAAAAAAAGGGAAGAATGAAGGTGAAGGGGCTGAATTAGAGTGAAATCAAGAACAGGAAGAGAAATAAAGAGAGGGATTAAGAGAGAGAATGATAAAATAGACAGGAAGGAAAAGTAAGAAAAACATTCAATTTTTAAAAAATCTCTAGAAAGAATTTTCCATATGGAGAAGTGAGACTGAACAATTTAAATTGTTCTCTTTCTGAGCCAGAGAGGGTGATTGTTGTTAAAAGGGTACTTTTCTTAATTCCCAGTCCTAGCTTTCTGTGGTGAGTTTAACGGGCAAATTAATGTGCAAATCCACCAATGTAAGCGCCGGAGTGGATTAAATTGAGTAGCAATTCTGATATTCGCAACTTGTGCTGTATCTCATAGTCTCCTGAAGATGCTGGTCAATTTGTTCTTTAATTATGGTTTGCATTGTTAAAGCGCCATTATTTCTCCAGTAAGATTTGGCTCAAATTTGAGCACAAATCTGGCCAATTGTTTGGTAATTAAAATCCACCTGATTGAACTGAAACCAGTTGCCAAAAGTGAGCAGACAGAATTGTAACATAAGTTCCCTCATTAATACTTTCTTTGATCTTTTAATTCCTTCATTTTTTAAAAAAAAGTTTAATTTATTGAGAAAAATATATAGCTCTCATAAATGGTAAAAGACAATTGCAGGTTCCTTTACTGCCAGCACACCAATAGTTTATAGTCATTCCCTGTCCATTACTGTCTTCATATTCCCTATCACCCTGAACTTTCCATTTCACGCTTAGTTCATCGACATATTCTTTGATAATTTTTCCAATACCGTCAAGAGTCTCCTGTCAGCTCTTGTATTGTGGTGAATATCTGATTATTTTATTATTCAAATGGTTCGATATGTAGGATATTCTATCTGGTGGGAATATATTTTCCTGCAGTCTCCTGCCTTATTGAACTAAATACTAAATTTATAATTTACATGCACCCTTTCAAAGAGTTTAAACAAAGAAAAACAATGATGGCAGGCTGACCTACCCTGTGTAACTTGAGAAATTATTTTTATTGGGATAATTACAATTACTGCCAGGCCAATCGCTATGTGTTTAAATCAAATGCAACCCTTGCCCATTGAAACACCTTCTTTGAGTTTTATAGCTGTGTGAGATTCAAATTGTTCTTTTTTCGGACCCTTTGTCACAATTAAGTGTCCTTGGTCCAAACAATTACAATATACAAGATCCTGAACGGCCTTGACAAGGTGGACGTCAAAAGGATGTTTCCTCTTGTGGGTGAGTCCAGAACTAGGGGACAGAGATGAGGAGAAATTTCAGAGGGTTGTGCGACTTTGGAACTCTCTGCCTCAGAAGGTGGTGGAGACGGGGTCATTGAATATTTTTAAGGCAGAGGTAGATAGATTCTTGTTAGACAAGGGAATCAAAGGTTATCAGGGGTAGATGGGAATGTGGAAATCGAAACACAAACAGATCAGCCGTGATCTTATTGAATAGCAGAGCAGGCTCGAGGGGCCGAATGGTCTACTCCTGTTCCTATTTCTTATATTCTTATGTTCTAATTGTGTAGTGTATACATCAGGTAGCTCTCAATATCCCAGGCTTCATTTTATGCAAAAAGGCTACTTGTAAATAAAATGATTTTAGTCTGAGTCAATGGAAATGCTAATTCATTTCCCAATTTTTGTGGTTTTCATTAATGGCTGACTTCAATAGGACAACTTTAATTTTCCAAATAGATATCTCTCTTCTCTCCATTGAACAAAGAATATTTTTTAAACAATGTGATGCACTCAGTGCCACCCAAAGGCAACCTTTGCATCCTCTCCTTTCCCTAAACAGTAGCTAGCAATAAATGGCCACCACGTCACCAGAACATTGTCAGGAAGTCATTTACACAAGACAGTCTGTCAGTTACTCCAGCAATAGGAATTTGTACACATGTAACTCATTACTCTCTACCCAGAGTAAAATCCAGCTTATCACACAAGTTGTAACAGAAAAAGGTATGATCAATGTTGTCATGAGAAAATGAAGAGAATCGGTAGCATATTAGCTTCCAACAGTTTCTTTCCTTTGCTGAACATCTACTTACTGTCGAAATAAAACTCTGTATAATTTCATCTTATAATCTATAACTAGAAAACTAGGCTTTCAACAGAACCCTTCTTTACCCACCACACCGATTTACTGTTATTGCTACATCCACACGTTTAAGGATGTCCTTCACCGGATCAACAATTTCTTTGCTTTGTAAAATTAATCTCAAGTACTTTGATGAATTCACTTTAGGTCACATCGTTCCAGCATTACACATATCAAATTGACATTTATGATTAGCTTCTCATAAGGCAAAAAATGTGTCATTTTGATATTAACCTTGTTTTTGGCCTAGAACATGGTCAATCTGCACTGTCATGGACTCTATATAACTCTTTCCTCTTCAGAAGAGAGTGCTATCATGTGTCAAAGGTATTAAGACAGGCTTGTCCAGCCTTTTTGCTTGGGGGGTGCCACATTTGTATATTTTTCTCCCTCAAAGGGCTGATGAGCATATTTCGGAAAGATAAGGTTTAGCACAACAATAAACTGAATTTCAAAAACAAGTTGAGGTTTTAAGGAAATAAACAATTGCTGAGCAATAAATTGTTATGTTAAAATAGTGTAATTAATAAAAATGACCAGAGTGCGAGAGGGTCTGTGTGTGTGTGTGTGTGTCCAGCTCACTCTGTCTCAGGTGCTCACTCACCCTCACCCACTGTCAGTGGGTGCGTGTGTATATGTTGGTGTGTCGTGGTGAGAGTGAGTGAGAAACGTGAGACTGAGTGTAAGGCAGACTCACACTGCCTCCCCACACACTCAGTCTCGCACTCCCCTCACATACTCACTCAGTCACCCACTCTGGCTCCCACCCACTCAGTCACTCAATCTCACACACACACACTCTCTCTCTCTCTCCCACATACTTACCGTAGCACTGTCTCCTTCTCGAGCCTGCCAAAACTTCGCCCTCCCCGGGCTCGATGTGACTTCACCCTCCCTGGGACTGAAGCGACTTTACCCTCCCCAGGCCCGATGTACCTGGCACCCCGGGCTTCAGCCCCATTGCTTGGCTTCACGAGCTCCAGCCCTGCCATACCTTCGCTTCCCACAGCCTCGCAGCCCTCAGCACGCTCACCAATGCCAGTGTTCACTGTTGCTTCAATCAGAGACTGTTTCTCTCCCTGAGTGAGTTTATCAGCAGCAGAGTGGGAGTAGAGGAGTGGCTCCATGCCGAGTCTTCATCTGAAACTTAGCTGTTTGACTAGAATTTTGATAACGGGCTCCTGGGGCTGCATAGAGTGGCTTCACAGGCCAGAATCAGCCTGTGGACCATACGCGGGATAAGCCTGTATTTATAAATATGGGGAAACAGCGGGTAAATGGAGTTAGGTTGAAGTGCAGCCATGATCTCATTGAATGGTGGAACAGGCTCGAGGGGTTAAATGGCCTGGTCCTGTTCCTATTTTTTCAACCTCTGAGATAAGTCTGGAATATTTGGTAAGCAAAGATCCCATATCAATTATCCTTGACCAATTTTCTAGAACGACATTACCACATTCTAATTTGATCTCAAGATGGGGGTGGGTTTGGAGGCACTAACTCAGTTCGAGAATCACATAACTTCTTGCTATAACCTTTTTTTTATTCATTCACGGGATGTGGGCATCACTGGCTAGACCAGCATTTATTGCCCATCCCTAGTTGCCGTTGAGAAGGTGGTGGTGAGCTGCCTTCTTGAATCGCTGCAGTCCATATGGTATAGGTACACCCAAAGTGCTGTTAGGGAGGGAGTTCCAGGATTTTGACCCAGCAACACTGAAGGAATGGCGATATATTTCCAAGTCAGGATGGTGAGTGACTTGGAGGGGAATTCCAAATGGTGGTGTTCCCATCTGTCTGCTGATCTTGTCCTTCTAGATGGTAGTGGTCATGGGTTTGGAAGGTGCTGCCTAAGGAGCCTTGGTGAATTCCTGCAGTGCATCTTGTAGATGGTACACACACTGCTGCTACTGTGCGTCGGTGGTGGAGGGAGTGAATGTTTGTGGATGGAGTGCCAATCTGATTTTTTTGAAAATAGAAGCTATCAAATTATCACCGCAAACTTTGTTAGTCAGCCTTTTGCCTTTTTAGGTGTCCCCCCCTCAAAACTACTTTCAATTAAAATAACAAAATTCTTTGTTTTCTCCTCTGATATAAATGACATTGAAACTTGGGGGAGAATTTTTTCCCCGTTGGCAGGGGGGGGGTGCTGAGCGGGAGTGGGCGGGGGTGGGGGCGGGGAGCCAATTGCTGTCCGCGATCTTCTGCGCGCCGCCATTTTATGTGGGCGGGCCAATTAATGCCCTCCCAGCGTGACGCACATCCGGAAGTGCTGAGCGCTACCTGTGCGGGCGGGGGGAAGATGCGTGGGAAAGAGCGCAGAAATCTCCCTGAGGCAGCTTCGTGCCTCAGGGAGTTTAATTACATTTTCAAAAATTCAAATAAAGAGAAAAACAAGTTCAGACAAGTCCCCTCGTGTGACAGTGTCACATGAGCTGGGACATGTCAATGAATTTTAATAAAGAAATTTATTTCAATTATAAATCCTTCATGAAATCTCATCCCGCCCGTGGATGAGGTTTCATGATAAATGCGAAGGCTGCCTGGGCTCTTCGCCTGCCCGACAGCCTTAAGGTTGGAAGGGCAGCTCCATTAATTATTTTAATAAGTGTTTAAATGGCCTTAATAGGCCATTGACAGTTTGGCGGGCACACAGCCGACTCTGGTGCGCGCCCGCCAAACTGAAGATCTGAATGACGCGCGGTGACATCGGGACACACGCCTGACATCACCACCCGTCATTTTACACGTCGGCGAGCGGGACCCACCCCTGGTCATCAACCCGAAGATTCTGGCCCTGCAATTTCTGAGAATGCGATTCTGTGAATGGTATTGTTCCAATTCCTTTTGTTAGAAGGGAGGTATTGGATCTATTTTGTTGCTGTCTTCCGGTGCTTTGCAAGAATTTCCAGCCATTGGATAAAATGAACGAGAAAGAAAGGTTTGCATTTGTATAGCGCCTTTCATGACAACAGGATGTCCCGAAGTGCTTTACAGCCAATAAAGAATATTTGAAGTTCAATCATTGTTGTAATGTAGGCAACACAGCAACCAATTTCCACACAGCAAACTCCTGTAAACAGCAACGTGGTCATCAACAGATAATCTGTTTTATACGTGATGTTGATTCAGGGATAAAATTGGCCAGAACATTGAGGATAACTTCCCTGCTCCTCCTTGAACTAGAGCTATGGGATCTTTTTTTGCCCTTCTGAAGGGGTAAACAGGCCCCAGTTTAATGTCTTATCTGAAAAATGGCGCTTCTGAAAGTACAGAACTCCCTTGGTACTGCACTAATCCGTCAGTTCTAATTTTTGTGCTCTAATTCTGAAGTCGGACTTGAACCCACAACCTTCTACCAACGGAGCCACCCCTGACAATGGATGAAAAATATTCTGGGACCTACTGCCCTCCCTGCTCATAAACACTACATGTGGTCCCAGAGCATAAAGGTCACAGTAAGATCAACAATTTGTAAAACCAACTCAAAAATATGTCTGAAGACTATTGACAAATGCTGACTCACAATTTCAACTGGGACAATGAATAGACAGTAAGTTGCTACCCATTACAACAAGTACAGGGGATATCCAATTCAAATGTGAAGACTTGGTACATTAATATGTGTCTAATAATGTTAAACATAAGGATCCTGGGCCCAGTGGGTGATACCCACTGACAGGAATTTCAGATTGAAGTGAAATTCTGCTCATGAAGGTGAATGAGGGATAACCCAGCTGGAAAAGGAACATTTCTCATTACAGTCCTCAGCAGCATCAACCATTCCCACCTTCCAGAGGTGAACAATCAGCGTCTAACTTACTGCAATACACAGTTCCCCTGAAAATGACTTTTCAATAGCCAATTGGACCCCACACAGACGTGTTTTTTAACAAAATATTTTGTTTTGCTATTTCAAAAACACTCTAAATACATATTTCAAATATAGTTTGTGGCTTAAATAATTTGTAATTTAACATATTCGAGCTATAATATGGTGGTACTGTAGTCATCAAAAACTGGGTGGCCCATGGGCTTGTTACTGGTGTCAGCAGTATTCCACAGTCAGACACAGACAGAACCTGACTGAAACAGTGGTAGGTGGTTGAGCTCACCCACCATTTTAATTAAATGCTAATTAAAGAGTTTCCCTCAAATTTTGAATGTCAGCCAAAATGTATTTGCCGCAGCAGCCACGTAGGACATACTGTGCAATGTCATTATGGGTAATCAGGGCTGTGAACATGTCATAAAATGTAATGTGGGCTGTAAGTAAATCACAGACAGGAATCCAATGCTAAAAGTTAACAGGAAGCAAAGTACTTAATGTGTTGCAAGATGATTCTGATTGTTGCTTTTCTGCCTGCCATTTCCTTGACAGAAATATTAATTGACATGATTTTATTTAAGAAGAAATGGCATGTGCATGACATTTTTAACTGATTAACTTCATTGATGGTTTTTCTTTGCTTTTTTAATGCTTTAGTGAAAGCTTGGTTCACCAAAAGCAGTGGTTAATATTCTACACATCTAACATACTGAATTTATTATGAATGATTATAAATATTTCAAAAACTTTTGAAATAATACATTTTCCAAGAGGGTGTAATATACAATACTTTGCTTCTGAGTAATTTTGAAATAACACATAATTGTTTCCAGAATCTTGAAAGGATTAACAAAGGCACTGTCTATTCATCGTGATATTACACATCTTATCATTCACTGCATGAATGGCTCGAGCCTGGACTCTGAAAATTCATCTTTCTGCCAATCTTAACCAAAAGCAAAATACAGGCGATTTTATAAAAATGAGTCCAGGTTATGGCTATTTATAGAAATCAATGTATCACCTGCTGAAAGTAAAAGCTTCTACTTGAACAGTAATAATTGCACGTTTTGTGGTGTTAGCTAGAGAAAAAGGTTAGGGAATCTGCTCTGATGTATAGTTATGAGAAAAAGGCAAATTGTAAAAAGCACTTCATAAACATTCAATACTCAATGAATATGTCTCCCTCTCTTTGTGTAGCATTCCTGTTGTCCGAGGGTTGCTAATCATGGCTTATGCCATGATATCATTACTGGGAAAGGCAATGTGAGAGCCCCCGAGATCTACCTCAGCCTGTACAGGGTTTGAATCCATGCTGCTGTTTTTATTTTGCACCACACTCTAGCCATCTAGCCAACTGAGCAAACGACCCCAAATATGTCTCAAAATACCTTAAAGTACAGATGAGAATGAAACTGCTTTGCGTATTAAAGAAATCATCACTTTCTTACTGGAATCCGAAGGATTTCTTGTTTAGTGCATGATTGGTTGATGCTATATGTGGATCTCACATCCCTGACCATCTGGAAAGTACCTATACCACCCAAACAGTTAAACAATAGAAGGGATCTGGGGATTATTAATATACAACACCTTTTGTATACTGGATATTGTGAAATCATGTATAGCACCCTATGTGACCTCCTATCTCTTTGGAAGGCAGACTGAAAAGCATTTATTGAAAAATGGCCAATTGTGAATTAATGAAGTGGTTTATTTTATGCAAAGCATATGAATGAACAGTGAGAGTCAATGAAATCTCTCTCACTCCTCACATCACAAAACAATAAAACATTGTGCCCCTTCCCTCATTATGCCCTAATCTCACTCACAGGTTAGCAGTCCCTGAACTATTATAGGAAGGACTGAGGGAGTGCTGTTCTGTTAAAGGTTATGTTCAGTTTGAAGGTGTGAAACTTGGGTCTAAAACCAGTGTTTTAAACTTTAACAAACACAATGTCCTATAGGCATTATGTGTTCATATCTCAGCTTGAAGTCTCACAGCCTTGTATTTGTAAAGTCAGGATGAGATCGCCCTGTCTCTAATTGTTCCAGCTTAAACTCCCTTGAACTGACCTCCAAAGAAAGGGAAAGAGCCAAAGACTGATTTCTGACCGATCTCTTAGTTCCAGATGCTGAAGATTGGCCTGCCTAGCTACCAATCAAAGTTACCAATTTGATTGAAAACTCCCCCTTTGATATAGGAATCTGAGTGTTTGATTTGTTAACCATCCTGCTGAGTGAATTGAATAAAAGCCAGTCTTGTAATTAAGGGTGTGACCTATTATAGGGTGCACTTAATGATTTTACCTTATCTCAAAGCAAATAATATGTAAAGTACACAGTTGGCTGTTTCATCTGGTTTTCCACCAATTTACACTAATTAAGATTCTAGATTGTTTTGTGTATCTTGAGGTATTTATGATCTGAACCTGACCTTATATCAGCAACATGTATAATTTAAACCAAAATACCTTCTGGGTCAATTGGATAATTATCCCAATATGTGACTATAGGTCTCAACTGAATCTTTTACTTGTGTTGGATTTATGAACTTTGCAAAATCCACTGTTAATTTAGATTTTTAAATTTACCATGTTTAGGAAAGAAAAACTATCTTGCATTTTATACACCTTAGCACATCTGAAGCATGTCCCATAATATTTCATGTCCAACAACTTACTTTTGTAGCACAGTAACTGCTGTTACGTAAGAAGAAAAATTGTGCTCATTAAATCCTTATGATAATTTGTTTGAAGCTTTTATCAAGAGGACAACTCTGAGCATTATAATCCAAACTATTTAAAACTAGTTTTGTAAACATCAGCTATAGATAAGCACACTGTAATTATGTGATCTTATCGGCAAGTTTGTGAAGATGGAAGTTTAGTTATTAATTCAAATGTCAAGCAAAATTGTTACAAAGGCATGCTTTATATCAAAAATGACCATGTATTTATTGGATTGCAATCTCTGGTAGAGTTATAAAAGACTGAAAACAGCATTTCAGTGTCTTAAACAGCATCTTCTAAGATTTCTGAAAATTACAAAGCCATTGTAATGGAGCCAGACTGTTTAGAACCCATCAGAGACAATCACCTTAGAGTAAAGTTACTGGCCCATCTCCTGACCCATGCACAAAACACCCATACAACCCAACTGGGTGTGGAACAAACCATTAGATGCAGTTACTTTGGACAATGGATCCTGGCTGAGAAGGTAGCTCTTCCAGCCATAATCTAATTATATCTAAACCATGAATGGGGAAATCAACTTGTGATGCCCATGTTTAGGTAACTGGTCAGTTGGCGAGAGGAGATCATGTGAATGAGCCAGCTAACCCTCTTTTGTGTTTTAAGAAACTGCTTTTCTCCAGGCTGCAGAACAGAAGGAGAGATGCCGAAGAAGCAGGACCCTAAGTGGGTACACACTCTCTCTCGCGCCACCATTCTGCAAACTTGAGCCCTGCCTGTTGTTTGACCATCCAGCAGCTGCTGCCTCCAGAATGAAAGTTATAAATCATCCATCAACCTCTTTGTCTCAACACAGACTCCAGAAGGACCACCGAGCCCAGTGTGAAACCATTCAAGTCATCAATCTACAAGATCCAGATACCATTGACTTTTAATAGACTTCTAAACCACTTAATCTTTTGCTGCTGTGTAATTTAATTGGGGGGGAGGGTGTGTGTGTGTGTGTGTGTGTGTACTTTTGGATGCAGACGTGTTTGAGAGTTGGAGCGTTTTTATTATTTTTATTAGATCAGATGTTAGGTAGGATAAATACTTTTCTCTTTTCTTTCAATAACTTACAAGAAAATATTTCTGTGTGTGTCCTTTACAGTCACAGCACATAAACAGTTAAATGCTCACTGAATTGCTGAGCATATTCTTTAAAAAAAAACAAACATTGCAGTCAAACAAGGAGTGTGAAGGAGGGCAGCCATTCTACCCCTTCTCACCTGCCCGTAACAAAATATTTAATTTATTTGCCTTCTTTACCTCTTCTTGTTTCAATGTCACTCCGCATTTCATGCCAGCTACATCAGCTTTGATCACTTTAATAGTTGGAAGTTTGCATTTTAAAATGTGATACGCTGAATCTATTAGAATTTGCAGACCATTGAGTGCTGGGGAGGAAAGGCTTCACTAGTAACAAAAAAATATTACTTCACAATTCGCATTCGCAGCAGGTGCTACAAGAGTGCAGTAAGATTTGAACAAGACAACGTCATCCAGGACATGGTGGAAATCACAGTCCAACTTCTGACCTTTCTGGCATTTGTTAGCTACCTTGTTACAAGCAGATATAGATTTAACAGAGAGCAAGCAAGGGACAAAGTTACCTTCTCACTGTGCAACGATTGTATTACACTTCAGAAAAGTGCCTCATGCTGTATCATTATCATTTTTTTCAATTTCCTGCACCAACCTCTGCACAGCCAGTGCTGAGTAAGATTGCTGAAAAGAACTGCAACCTGTTGTGAAAGGTGGCCATATTTGCACGGAGTTACCACATTCACCAGGAGCTTTATTTCACTCGATGGCTCTTACTGCTGCCAGAGAAAGAAGGGTATTTTCTTTCTGCAAGTCACACCATCGATTTAACCCAGCTCTCAGGCCAGAAGGAGAACTGTGCTAACCAGCTATATTACTTACCTAATGTCAAAAATTGAACATTTTTGAGAAACATTTTCTTCATTTGTATTAACCTGTACAATTACAGTCAACTCCTCCAATCAGTTGAATCTATCTTCAATGCTAAATTCCCACTTTGTGGTGTTATTTACATTTCTTCATTCAAAATCATGGATAATTCACTTTTGTTTCATAATGAATATGATTTTGAATTATCTGAAGGAGACTGTGTCCAAAATTTCTGCTGATTAAGAATTGAGAATTCAAATTGGAGATAAAAGCATTCCAGTGAATTTAGTTTACAAAATAATAAGTGATTAAAATCTGCAACATGCTAATGCCATTTTGGATTGACAGAGGCTCTGTTTTAACAGCTGCTGAGTCCTCACTCAAAATTGTAAACTTTAACGGACAGGAGGTCCTGGAATAAGTGGAACTCATTGGTTGCTAAAATGATTTGAAATGGTTGTTACCAGAAGAAAGAGTTTGAGACTAATGGGTTGAAAATATATCACAATAACTAATCTGAAGACACCTGCATAAAAATCTACATCAGACTGAATTTACACAGACATGAATGTGGGAGCGCGACGGCAACAACTGTCTCAAGCGCATTGGTAACTCTGGAGCCCCACATTGTTGTATAGTTTTGGGAAGATCAACAGAACAGCCCCATCTGATGGGAATATTTGATGCTATTTTACATCCCATCCTATTTTACTCTCCACTGCAGTCAATGCAGAGTAAAATCGGACAGGGAGCGGGATTGTTTGGCCCTGCCGAAAGTCAATGGACTGTTGACTGGGCCGCTGCATCTCCCGTGGTGGATCCCACCACAACAGGACCAGAAAATCCTGTCCCTGGATGTTTATGACCTGAGCCCATCCCATTCCTGCTGAGTGGGTTAAAATCGAGGTTAGTAGCTTGATTTGTGATTCATATGTTGATGCACATTTTATTAAAACTGGTCTGAAACAGCCAAATTTAAAGTGTAGCGTCTAGGTTATTGGATGCAGATGATTTGAAGTAATTTCAAAGCATGCTTGATATGCAGTGCAGTCTGGAACTGGCATTTCAAACCTGTAGTGCTAGAGACATAACCTGACACAAATACCAACCAAGACTGTTATCCAAGAGAAGGTGTCTAGTTTTAGTATCATATAAGCTCAGAAAGTTAGGACAGAGTTTTCAGCTCGTGTGTGGGTGTGTGCCGGACATGCACGAGTGTGAAATAGCACGCGATGACGTCGGGTCAGCACGTGAGTTGACAGCGCACCCACCGATAATTAAGAGGGCTATTAAGCCCATTAATCAATTAATTCAACTGAATTTTTCGCTGCCCATCCAACCTTATGGTTGGTGAGCAATCGAATAGGCCACGCAGCTTTTCCACTTTTTGTGAAAACTCATTCTCGGACAGGATGAGGTTTCCAACAGTGACCGAAAAGACAATAAAAAATGTTTAAACTCATTTTTTACATGTCCCTGTTCATGTGACAGAGCCACATGTAGGGACGTGTTTTCCTTATTTTTTGGATCTTTATTTTTCATTTTAAAAATCTTCAGCTCCCTGAGGCAGCTCTGTGCCTTCAGGGAGCTTTCACTGAGCGCACACCCATGCGCATGTGCACACTTCAGCACTCGTGCTCCTCCCGCCCCCATCCAGGCAGCGCTGAGGCTCTCAGTGTGTGTTCCAGCCTGCATGAAATCGCGGTCGGGATCCAATCACAGGTGGCGGTTGATTTTGTGGCCGCTTCCGAGCCTGCCCACCCTGTCGTCCCAAAGAGGGGAAAATCCTGGCCTTAATTTCCAATATTTTCACATCCCACCAAAGCTGTCCTCACCTCCCTAAGATGTGGGAAATCCAGCTGGGCACTGTTAAAACTGCAAAGCAGGTTAAATCAAAGGCTACAAGTCTTATTAAAGTATTTAAATGGCCAACCTACCCCCTAGGAGCAGATTGGCTTCCTGCCCCTGTCCCACCTCCATTAAACCTGGAAGTGGGAGGGTTAGAGTTGGGCTTCAGATTTAAAAAAAAATTCACCTTTAACCTGACCCCAATCTGTTCTAAGGGGGTCCTTCTTGTCTGTGGACTCTAGGTTGCTTGGTTACTGGACAAACTGTAGACATACACTGGTAGTTTATTAACACTTGTTTATTAGTACTACATCGAAACAGGTTACAGAGTAGTCATGTTGCTCCTGAACACAGAATTCCAACCTCTCTCTCGGGAGAGTCTAACACACGACTGACTAATGTCAGTGAAACATCATCATCTATGTCGCGCATTAGCATATCCCATCTGTTAGCCCTTTATACTACACAACCTACCTGTTTTTGGGTGTTAAAATTCAGCCTGGGGTGTTTGTTTAATTGATACCAAAGAAAACAAACCCCCAATTTCCCACTGGGTCATAATGACATCTGAAAGTTCAGGAGGCAAAAATCCTCCTCGCCTGGTGCTGACCTGACTGTTGTTTCCAGAGGTAGTTTCATTTCAGTATTGTGAGGAAGTTCCTGATGTTGTCTGTGACTCTGAATGGGAGCTTGCCCAGCCATAGAAAATGGCGTTCTGGCATTCAGCCCTAACACTTCCAGAGATCTTAGTAGAAGTGCTGTAGGCCAAGGTCCACGAGGAAGGCTCTGTATGGAGAAGGTCCACCTTAGAACAAGGTGGCTAGGACAGTCAGTACTAATCAATCAACTCCCACTGTGTGGACATTAAATGTTGGCTCCCTTCAGCTTTTAGCTGGAAACCTGTTCAGGGCCTGATCCCCACCGCAGATATTATGATGTCCGGGAAAGTGGAGATGAGATCTTGATTTTTAGGATTTCAATCTCTTGCTCATCCCTTGACTGCTTTTTGGAGGGATGGCAGTGGGGTTAAAATTGAGGTAATGTATTCTTCTCTACATCTAAATATGACAAAGCAATAAGAAGCAGAGTAAGCAGATCTTGTACATAAACCTGGTCTTCTTCCAATTAAACATTGGGAAGGCTGATGCCAGAATATTTAGCTTCATCCATACATCCCATGCCCTTACCATTGACATGCTCTCCTCTCCTTATGTTTGTTCTGGGTAAACCAAACTGTGTTCTTTCTCAGCACCATATTTGGCACCAATTGGAACTTCCAATCCCATAACTTACTTATTACCAAGACCATTTAATTGCAGTTTCGCAACATCATGTATCTTTGCCTCAACATCTCTGAAAACACTAATCCACATTCTTATTATCTTCAGGCTTCATTTCCCCATTACTTTCCTTGCTGGCATTGCAATTGGCATCCTCCGTGAAGTTCAACTTGTCAAAAACTCAAATGCCTGCATCCTGACTTGCATTAAATCCCATCACCTTGCTGTTCCACACAGGATCCCTGTTCCTCTAATCATTGAGTTTAACATTCTCATTCTCATTTAGAGATTTGCTACAGTGACCTCCCCCAAAGCCTTACTGAAACCTCTGGTTCTCCAACTCTGGCTTCTTGCGCTTCTCCCTCTCTCTCCACTCTACCTTTTGTAGCAGAGCCTTCAAAGGTTATGGACGGGATTTTCTGCACCTGTCTGTTGCCATGATCTTCCATTCCTGCCGCAAGTCAGTGGACTTCAGGCTGGAGCGCCGCCTCGCCTGTGGAAAATCCCGGCCTATGGCTCTATTCTCTGGAACTCCTTCCTTAGATCCACTCTTCCACCTCCCTCCCTGGCTTTGAAAAACACCATTGATCAACCTTTCAACCTCCCTCAAAAGTTGAGTGTCCATTCCTTTCTTCCTCTGTATAATGTCTAGGAGCACTTTTTCTATGTTAAAGCTATTTGTTTGTAAATTGCAACATTTCTAAACATATTCCTTCATGTGATGTGAGTGTCGCTGGCTAGGTCAGCATTTGTTGCCCATCCCTAGTTGTCATTGAGAAGGTGGTGGTGAGCTGCCTTCTTGAACCACTGTAGTCCATTTGGTGTGGATACACCCACAGTGCTGTTTGGAAGGGAGTTCCAGATTTTGATCCAGTGACAGTAAAGGAACGGTTATATATTTCCATGTAAGGCTTGGAGGGAAATTTGCAGGTGGTGGTGTTGCCATGTACCTGCTGCCCTTGTCCTTCCAAGACGTAGAGGTTGTGGGTTTGGGAGGTGCTGCTGAAGAAGCCGTGGTGAGTTCTGGCAGTGCATCTTGTAGATGGTAGATGCTGCTGCCACTGTGTGTCAGTGGTGGAGAGAATGAATGTTTGAAGTGATGGATGGGGTCCCAATCAAGGGGCCTGCTTTGTTCTGGATGGTGTTAAGCTTCTTGAGTGTTGTCAGAGCTGCACTCATCCAGGCAAGCTGCATGTATTCCATCACACTCCTGACTTGTGCCTTGTAGATGGTGGGCAAGATTTGGGGAGTCAGGAGATGAATTACTGCTGCAGAATTCCCAACCCTTGTCCTGCTCTTGTAGCCACAGTATTTGTATGGCCGCTCCAGTTTGGTTTCTGGTCAATGGTAGCTTCAGGATGTTGATCGTGGGGATTTCAGCAATGTAATGCCATTGAATATCTAGGGGAGATGGTTAGTTTCTCTCTTGTTGAAGATGATCATTGCCTGGCACTTGTGTGATGCGAATGTTACTTGCCACTTATCAGTCCAAGCCCGAATATTGTCCAGGTTTTGCTGCATGTAGGCACAGACTGCTTCAATATCTGAGGAGTCACGAATGGTGCAGAACACATTGAGCAAGCATTGGTGAACATCCCCACTTCTGACCTTATGATGGAGGGAATGTTATCAATGAAGCAGCTGAAAATGGTTGGGCCTAGACTCTGAGGAACTATGTTACTACATGTCATGCTCCTGTATATTATGAACTTTCAGGCAATATTTTAAAATTTTGGACACAACCAGTTTGTTAAAATGGCCACTGTAAATCACACGACCTTTGGTATTTTAAGCTCCAGACAGCCTTGAGTCTCAAGCAAATACCTAATTAAGGATGGACATTCATAGCCAGCTGGGAAATTCCCACATCTCTTTGTTTAAGGATGGGCCATCTATAACAGAACAATAACATTCCAGCCAATGCATCTCTCTGGGCAGCACTTTCCCTCCATTGGGTGGGTTTGTGCGGGAGGAGGCATGAGCGGGCAGTTTCCCGATTGGCGTCCCTGATTGGGGGCACGGCGCCATTTTACATGGGCAGCCCAGCGTGATGTGCGCCAGGAGGTGCTGTGTGCCCCCTGTGTGTGGTGGGGGGATTCTCTGAGCCAGGAGTGCACACTTCCGGGCATGTGCGTGAAAGAGTGCACTCATCTCCCTGAGGAAAAGTGTTGCCTAAGGGAGATCAGTGTTACTTTTAAAATGACAATAAAGGATGGGGAAAATTTTATTGACATGTGTCCTCTTCTGTCACATGAGCTGGGACATGTCAATTACTTTTTAAAAAAATGTAACACAAATTTTAAATCCCTCATGAAACCCCATCTCGCCCGTGGATGAGGTTTCCTGTTTTTTTTCTGAAGGCCACCTGGACCCTTCGCCTGCCCAACAACCCAAATTGGGCAGGTCCAATAATCATTTTAATTACTTTTTTAATGGCCTTAATAGGCCATTTACAGGTCGGCGGGCGCGCAGCCGAGAATGTAAATGACGCGGGGTGACGTTGGGACGCACACCCGATGTCACCCTGCGTCATTTTACGGGTCAGCTAGTGGGCCCCGTCCCCGCTCACCGACCGGAAAATGCCGCCCTCTGTTTCACCGCAGAGAAAAGAAGCTTTGTAACTCAATATCAGTTAGATGAATGTGCAAGAGATCCCATCAACCCACTTTTATATTACGATGGTTTCTCATCCAAACAAAATAGGTTGAATTTCAAAGTGTCAAATGACAACACAGGGGGCAGGATTTTGCCCTTGGTGTGCGGGATCGGTGGGGGTGGGCAGGGGTGGTCAGGACGCTGACCACCACCTGCGATCGACAGCGCACCGCGATTTCACGCTGGCCAATTAAGGCCCGCCCGGTATGATATGCAAGTGGCAGTGCTGAGCGCTGCCTGTGCGGACGGGGGGAGGAGGGCGAGCAGGCCTAGTGTGAACTTTCCGCATGGACGGGAGAGAGCGCTGAATAATCTCCCTGAGGAACGGAGCTGTCTCAGGGAGATGAAGAAGATATTGAAAGAATTAATAAACAACAGAAAAATGCAATAAAACATGTCCCATCATGTGACTCTGTCACATGAGCAGGGACATGTTTTTAATGAAAAAATAAAGTTTTTATTTTATTTGTATTTTCATTTGGAAACCTCATCCTGCCCGTGGATGAGGTTTCCAAAAAAATCACAAAGGCCGCTTGGCCTTTTCGCCTGCCCATCAACCGTTAGGTTGGATGGGCAGTGAAAAATTAACGTCAATTGATAACTTAATGGCCTTAACAGGCCTTTTAATTGTCGTTGGACGCGCTGACGGCTCTGATGCAAGTCCGCTAGCCGAACTATCGCGTGACTGCGCATTGACGGGGCAGGCTCGGCCGATGTCATACCGCGTCATTTCACTGTCGGTCAGGTTGGGCGCATGCCAGCCCACTGAGCTAAAAATTCTGACCGGTGTATGTAATTAATGCCCCCCCCTTGCTTTGGACAATGGGTTTTGGAACTTGTACAAGTCACATGATGAGCACAGCCACTTTTTCTGTCTGTTTTTAAAATAGCAAAAGCTGCTTCCAGAGAATTTCATCAAAGTCTATCAGAGAAGACATCAAACCCATTGCAAATCAACAACGCAGCCAAGGTAATAAAACAGCAATATCATGTAAGTAGGAGCAGGACTCTCCCTGTTCCAACTTCAAATTCACCTGAGAACTAACCTCCTGGAAATTCAACCACATAAAGCCTTGCAACTTACTGAGAAGCCTCTGCTTACAAGGCCTTTACATCAACTAAAAGCATCAACTCATCTAAGAAACTACAGCCCTGCAACTAAAGAGAGACCGAGACAATTATACTTTGTCATTGTATTGTTTTCTCTTCATCTATATCTAATCTTCGTGTGTGTGATACTGTGGGTGAGTTGAGTGAGTGAGACATTGCTTTTTTTTATAATGCTGGGCAAATGTGGGATAATAAATAACCTTCTTTACTTTTAAACCCACAAAAAAGCTTGCTGCTTGAATTATTTAAATTGGGACAATCACTCTGAGAATAAGAAAAATACACACATCTCACATACAGAACACATTGATCATGGACAGTAAGAAAAGATACAACATTTATCTGTGACGTTTATTATATGTATTACATTAATCATATAGTGTACAGATCGTGCCATTTGTTACATCAAGCTCTCCATACTCACTGCTGTAGGAGGTCTTGTGGCACGTTGGTTAGCGCCCCTACCTCTGAGCCAAAAGCTCCAGGTTCTAGTCCCGCTCCAGAACTTGATGGTCATGGAAGGTACATTCATGGCCAAACAGGTTGATTATCAACCTGCAAATCCTTCCAATACATCGATGGAAGGCGGTAACAGCTGGAGAGTCTCCTCACCAGCCGGAACCATGTGGTAGCTGCAGTGCAACAAGCCTCCCCATGTTAAGAGACCACATACGCTTTGTGGCATACACTCACTCACTTTGGGGGTCTACAAGAAGAACATTGTGTACCAGCGCTTAAGACTTTATGGAATAAAAACACAATGTCAGATTGAATAAGTGCTAATTATGTTTCACTTCCTGCCTTCACAGAGCATGAATAAGTCTGTAGTCTTGCGCTGAACCAAGTAGGAGTACTAATCACAGCACCGATTATCAAAAAGGAATCCATCGTCAGCTGAGATGTATATACTTTGCATGTGGCAATGTGGAGGAGGCATAATATGGTGAGGGTGTTAGAACGCACACATATTGAGCAGGCATTTATCTCCCTATGTATGGCACCATATGGCATGGATTAACAGTTATCTGCAGTTCATTTTGATCAGGAAGAACTCCTGTGGAACTGTTGTGGTGATCAAAACTACATATTAGGAGCAGTTCTCACAACTGATATGGCAATGGGTCCTTTGCAGGCCTAATGGAGAGATGGTGGTATTGGGGTACTGTCACTGGGCTAGTAATCCAGAGGCCCAGGCTAGTGATCTGGGGACAAGTTTAAATCCCACCATGGCAGCTGGTGGAATTTAAATTCATTTGATTAAATCTGGAATTGAAAGCTATTCTCGGTAATGGTGACCATGAAACCATCATTGATTGTCGTAAAAACTCATCTGGTTCATTAATGTCCTTTAGGGAAGGAAATCTGGAAGGTGGGATTAGAACGGGCGGCTAATTTTTTATTTTTTATTTTTCAGTTGGTGCAGGTATGATGGGCTGAATGGCCCCTTTCTGTGCCGTGACTTTTCTATGGCTCTATCTGCTGTACTTACCCAGCCTGGCCTACATGTACTCCCGACCCACAGCAAGTGGATTGACACTTAATTGCCCTCAAGGAAAATTAGGGTTGGGCAACAAGTGCTAGCCTTGCCAACCACGCCCACATCCCATGAAAGAATATGAACAAAAATCTCCGAGGTCCAGAGTTTCCAGGCCTCAGGTAGGAATGTGGTGGGCTGTAAACCAAATAGCCATCAAGCTGCATGGCCAGAGGTCCCACCTCCATTTCTGCCCACTCTTCCTTTTCTTCAGAGTGGGGGAGGGTGCAGGCCCTAAACAAGCCTGTTCCCATTAAGCAGCTCATTTATATTGTTGTAGGGCCGTAAAAACCAGTCTTGGGTAATTTATTAAATTTTCAGTGAGGTGGCCAGAGTTCAGTAGCTGTCTGCTTTGAGACCAACTGCGTGGAGGTGGGAACCACGAGATGGAGTTGGGGAGAGTTTTAAAAGATAAGTAAAATAATTTTGCCTCTCAGAATTTAACAGGTTCAAATTGTAATTCTCCCTGTATTGCACTGAGCCTTTGATAACTGAACAGTTTTAAGTTGATGGCCTAAAGTTTTTGGATGACGGGGCTTCTCTTCCTGCCATCCAAAGAATTGATGGGAAACACCTCCCTGCTCACTCCAAGTGCACCACGGCCATTTCACACTTCGGTCAGCATCCATTGGCTGCAGGCAGGGCTTTCGCCTCTTGCTCGGGAGCATGTTCTGACTTAGAGAGTTGCTGGCCAACCTGATTGGCCGGCAGCTCTCCAATCCCTGCAGCGACAAGAGCTGCAGTGGGCTGAGGAGGAACTGCTGGAAGATGCCTGAGCTTAAGCCCCAGGACCGGAGGACAAGGCAAGTTTAAGAGGACCCCAGGCCGGGAGAATAGCAAAGGCCTGTTGGGGGGCGCAAAGAGGGCAGTCGGAGTGTTGGGGGGGAGGGGCGGTGGGTGCCCACAGTCAGAAGGGGGCTTCTGATGGAGGCAGCCCCCTCCCTTCCCGCCTGAGATCTGCACCAGTTCTTTCTCGGGCTTGCCCCACGCCAGGTAAATCCTCCCACCAACCTCTGTATTGAGGCTGGCTGGGAAATGGCCCTTATGTGGCCAACAATTGGCTGCTTAAGGACCTCAATTGGGGCAGGGGCGGGTGAGCCATCTGAGGCCTTGCCCGCCCCAGTGTAAAATCGCTGCAAAGTTGGGGCAGGTGGGAGCCCAGGGGGACTCCATTCCTTCAATTTCATGCTCCCCACCACCCGCCCCACCTTAAACACACTGGTGGAATAGCAGGCCTATGTTGCAAATGTATTTTCTAGTAATAACCTACATTTTTTACCAGAATGTTTAACGTGACTAAATTTACGTGGTTGTTTTTTCTTCTGTGTGCTAGCTCTATTAAAACAATGTGCATTTAAAGATGTTTAAATAATATATCTGTACCCATTTTCCTGAAAACAAATTTGTAGAGTACAACGACTGATTTTTTGAAATGCAACACATCTGAAAGGATGGCAGAAATAAAGTTTGTATCTTTTAACATTTCCAATCCTGTGGTTATATTGGAAGCAATGTTCATTATAAAACAGTAGGCGTTGGTCCAAGTTGAGTGGAATGCCTGAGGTAGTGGCTGTGGCTAAGGGCGGTGTGTCCCTCAAGATGTTGAAGCAGTCGCTGACTAAAGCCACCAAGAAGTAGTCCAAGAAGCGGAGGAAAGCTCCCAAGCAGAGCTATTCCACCTCCGTGTACAGGGTGCTGACCAAGGTCCACCCTTCCACCAGGATCTCGTCCAAGGCCATAAGTGTTATGAACTCATTCGTTGTTGACATTTTTGAGCACATCGCCTCCGAGGCCTTGCACCTCATTCACTACAACAAGAACCACACCATCTCGGCCAGAGGGATCCAGAGCGCTGTTCACCTCATGCTGCCAGGGGAACTGGCCAAACATGCCGTCTCCAAAGGCACGAAAGCGGTCACCAAATTCACCAACTCCATTTAGGTCGACCATTCGAAAGATGATAAAACAGTGGGAATGGATTCTCCTGGCGGCTGGGGATGGGTCTTTTAACCTGCCTGCTCCAGAGTCGACCCATCCCCATTCGTGTCTCGGGTCTGTCTAAGTGGACGGCAGGCATGTCTCCAGGGTGATTAAGGCTCCAACCCCCTCCCCCACCCCCACAAAATCACGCTTCCCGGCAGGCTGGTAAAGTTCATGAGCTGGAATTGAACCCGCCTCAAAATCCAGCCACAAGAAGCAGCCAAGGTTGGATTTGATGTCCTTAGGCAATGCTTAAAGGCAAAAAACTAGGGAGGGATTTCCTGAGTTTTCCATACTCTGACTTTGTGAGGAGATGGCCCTGAATTTTATGAGTGGAGAAGCTGCCAATGACAGTGATACCTATAGCAGTTATGGTCCATTTTGGAGCACTGTAAAGGGAACTGCTGAAGGTGTTGCCTCTCAATGCAATGAGAGCATTTTACAGCACAATGCATTCCCAGCACAGCTCATCCTATTGAAGACTGAGCATTAAAATGGCCTAGGTGGGCCTTATGCCAAAGCAGATGTTTTCCACCAGCCCTCATACAGCACAGTCACACTCCGAGTTAAGATTGGTGCTCGAGTATTATAATGTTGCATGAATAATATAGAGAAAACAGGTCCATTGAGTCAAAGACTTGTTCTGTGACTGTTGATAAAACTATCATTGGTATTCCATGATTCACTGCTAGATCTAGCAACTTTTGCTAACAGTCAACTAGTATATAAAACCCATAGAGGACTCATGAATCTGGACAGGTAATTTCTTTGCAAATCTAGTAAAAACAGTTTGAACTGGATATTACAGTCTACGTTTATAAGAGAAACAAGGCGAGTAGGTTTTGTACAGCAGAGCCTCCTTTTCTCTAATAGTTTTTACTTTGTGGTTAAAAAGTTATGCACTTTCAATAACACTGAGGACATCAAGACAGCAAATGTCTTATAAAACTCTCTGGAGTGTCTGTTCAGTCCCAGGGACTTTGAAGCAAGTATGGATTGTCAGAACTCTTTCCAAAGGACAGATCAGATCAATCTTTTTGCATCCACAAACAAATTTCATAAAGAGAAAAAACAGATTTAGATTTCATGTTTTAATAACATTTTAATAAAGATCATAGAGAGAGGAGAGAGGTTGGAAATTGAAAGATTAAAAATGCCATTCAAAACAGAGACAGAGATGAATCAGATAAAGGCTGTACACTGAGGATTGGGTTTGATAAGTTGGGGTTTGCCTCATCTTGAAGATTGGATTTTTAAAAAATCAATTCAATTAACCAGCATGATTCAACACAGCAGCAACCCTGAAAAAACACAATGCACTAACAGGTAAAGAATTTCTGAGTTTTAATAAGTTTTAGTGCCATCCTGTAAGGCACTAAAAGCACTCAAAATACCCCAGAAGCCAGAATGTGCTCAGGGACCAAGTGTGGCTCCAGGTTCTGACCATTTAAGGGTTGTCCTGTTTGCATTTCATTGGGCTGATGATTTGGAAAAAAACTGTTCTAAACATTGTCTCCTCTAGATGCATAAACCCTAAAGCAGGACATGAAGATCTGTTAGAGTTAGTAATAAATCATACCGGTGACAATCCCTCTTCAGGTCAAGGTTGAGTCTTCCTTGTGGATGGCTGGGTTTAAGTGAGATGTCAGTGTTAGCTGTGGATTTGCAATTGCTTCTAATTCCTATCTCAGCCTTACAGCTCTCCCATAGTGAAGACATTAGTTGTTGGCCGGTAGAGGTGGTGGTGGATTGTTGAGTCCAGCAGTTGCCTTCTCTTCCCATTTGCCCCTCTCTTGCTGTTCTCTCTTGGTGGCTGCTCTTATTGATTGGAAGGTCCTAACATCATTTTTGATGATGAATCACCATTTTGGTTGTGACTGGGCATCTGCTACCCATGTGTTGATGTTAATAGAGCAGATCTTCTTGGAACCTTTGAAGTTGTCTTTGAAGTATTTCCTTGTGGTATAGCTCTGAGTAGAGAACCTGTTTAGGTAGTCTTGAGTTGGGCATTCTGATGACACCTCTGCTGTGAGATTATTATGGCTTCTGTACTAGCCACGTCTGCATCTTGGAAGATGCTCATGTTTATTCTTTTGACCTCCCACTTGACTCACAAGATCCTTCTAAGACAACTTTGATGATATTGTTCTAGGGCCTTGATATTCGAGTCTATAGATTGTTCAAGGTTCAGCACTGTCAAGAAGCGTGGAGAGAACCACTGCCCGATAGACGATGGGTGTAATATTATGATTCTTAAAATCTTGAGTGTGTAATTTACCATAGGCTGAGCTAGTACATTGGATTTGGTGGTCCACCTCTTCATCAAATTCAGCTTTTCGGGATAGATAGCTTCCAAGATATGGAAAGTGAGGGAGATTTTCCAACACTCCACCATGAATCTCAATTGAAGGTGTTTGATTTGATGCACCACCATTTGGTGTGGGTTGGTTAAGGGCTTTGGTCTTCCTGTTGTTCAGGGTAAGTTTTATGCTCCCATAGGCTTTGATGAATACATTAATTATCTGTTGTAGTTCTTCTCCAGAATAAGCACTAACCTTTGCATCATTAGCATAACGCAGTTCTATTACAGAAGTGGTTATTGTCTTTGTTTTGGCCTTCCGAAGGTTGAGGTTAAAGCGTTTAGCATCAGTGTGATAAGTTATTACCACACCTAAGGGGTGCCTGCCAGTATTAAGTTGCACCATTGCTGCAAGAAATGTTGATAATAGTGTTGGTGCAATGACACACTCTTACTTGATGCCCATTTTGAAACGGAAGTAGTCTGTGGTGGATTCGTTGCATAGTACTGTTATTTATATATTATCATGTGGCCTATGGATGATGTTTGTGAACTTAGCTGGGCATCCATTTCGTTGCAGCACCTTCCAAAGGGACCTTTGATTCACTGAGTCAAAGGCTGTTGTGAGATCGAAGGAAGTCATGTACAAAGGCATGTTCTGCTCTCTGTACTTTTCCTGAAGTTGGCATGCTGTGAAGATGATGTTGGCTGTTCTTCTGGCAGGTCAGAACCCATATTGAGACTCCGGAAAGACCTCCTCTGCAATTGGTGAGAAATGATTAAGAAGAAGTAACCTAGCCAGGACTTTGACAACACTTGAGAGCAAAGCTATGCCCCGGTAATTGCTGCAGTTCGACTTGTCTCCTTTCTTGAAGATTGTGATCATCGTGGTATCACAAAAGTCCCTTGGAATTTTTTCATTCGACCAGAGCTTCACAAATAGGGCATGTATGTGAGAGCTCAGCATGACTCCTTTGTGTTTCAGTACTTCTGCAAGGTTATTGTCAGGACCAGAAGCTTTGTTATTTTTCATTTGGTTGACAGTAGCTATCACTTTGTCAAGCATTGCATGATTGCCTAGTCCATTTCTGATGGCATGCTGGTGAAAGTTCTCCAACAGGTACAAGGTCACTGTGGAGTTCTGATTGAGTAGCTCCACAAAGTGCCCTATCCAGCAGCTGTTGAGACTGTCTGTGTCTTTGAGGAGAATCTTGCCATCTTTGGATGTTAAATAAATACATTATATACAAATGATTGGGAACATGGATTCAAACTTATGGAGTCAATTTTCCTGGCCTTTTCTTGCATAAGCACTGGAAAGACAGAGCAGTCCCAAAGTACACTTTCAAGGGAGGCCCTTCAAATCCCAAAACAATGTAAATGGGGGGCAAATTTTTTGCTTGGCATGCGGGCACACGTCTGACACATTCGAGTGTGAATTAGCACGTGATGACATCAGGCGAGCGTGCTGACATCATCGCACACTCGCACGATATTTCGGTTGACAGGTGCGCGCGAGAGTCGGCAGTGCGCCCGCCAACAATTAATAGGCTTAATAAGGCCATCAACGTATTAATCAACGGTGATTTTTTGCTGCCTGTCCAACGTTACCATTTGTGGGGGGATGAATCGACCAGGCGGCCTTTGCCTTTTTGAGGAAACCTCATCCAAGGGCAGGATGAGGTTTCCGATATTAATTAAAACAAAATGTTTGCACAGAATTTTCACCTTGTATATGTTCAGGTGACTGTTTCTAATGTGTGGGAATTTTTTCTGGATTTTAAAATCTGTTATTATTGGATTTGAATTGTTCAGCTTCCTGAGGCAGCTCTCTTCCTTCAGGGAACTTTCATTGAGTGCTCCTCCGAGCCCGCGCTGACTTCAGCGCTCGCCCTCCTCTCTCCCCCACCCCGGCAGTGCTGAGCCTTTCAGGGCACCTTTCACGCTGGTTGGTCGTTAATTGGCCGGCCAGCGGGAAATTGCGGTCGGGGGCCAATCACAGGTGGCGGCCCATTTCCCGGCCACTCCCACATACCGAACTCAAAATCCTGGAAAAACTCAGCAGGTCTGGCAGCATTGGCGGAGAAGAGCACAGTTAACGTTTCGATTCCTCATGACTCTTCAACAGAACTAAGGAAAAATAGGAAAGGGGTGAAATATTAGCTGGTTTGGATGGGGAGGGAGGGGGGGGTGGGTGCAGAGAGAGGGAGAGAAGTTGGGGGGGGGTGTTGTTGGGACAAGAAGCCAGTGATAGGTGGAGATAACCAAAAGATGTCACAGACAAAAGGACAAAGAGGTGTTGAAGGTGATGATATTATCTAAGGAATGTGATAATTAAGGGTAGAAAGCAGGACAAGCAAGGTACAGATAGCCCTAGTGAGGGTGGGGTGAAGGAATACTAAAAAGGCTAAAAGGTAGAGATAAACAATGGGTGGAAATACATTTAAAAATAATGGAAATAGGTGGGAAAAGAAAAATCTATATAAATTATTGGAAAAAACAAAAAGGAGGGGGAAGAAACGGAAAGGGGGTGGGGATGGAGGAGCGAGTTCATGATCTAAAATTGTTGAACTCAATATTCAGATATTCAGCCCGGAAGGCTGTAAAGTGCCTAGTCGGAAGATGAGGTGCTGTTCCCCCAGTTTGCGTTGAGCTTCACTGGAACCCCACCCCCTTTCCTTGGCTGAGTCACTTTGGCTTCATCCCGTGTGGAACTGATCAGAGTGTGCACTTGTCCACTTCAACCAGCTCTTATATATTAAAAGGGACCTACTGACTGAGCTCTGTGGACACCCTTTGCTAGGCTAATTTCAAAATTTTAGAATGACCCCAGAGTTCTAACAAAAATTGCAATGAAGTAGAAGTAATTGTACTCACTGTACATGACATTAAAGCACAAATAAATTACACATTTCAGTAGCGCATGGTCTAAGGGCAGCAGAACCGGGAAGTCAAAAGACGCTCATAATATCATTGCTAAGGGATGAAACAATGCGGTAATAATGAAACATACTTCGTAGGAAAAAAGTCAACTGAATTTTATGGTTCTCATTCTGGGCAACTAGAGTTTTGTATCTGTTGGATATTTACTGTAGGATGTTTGACCAAATTGTGTTTTTATCCTGGACAAATAATAGTATAAAAGAACTATGCTGGGCTTTTTTTCTGTTAATGAAAGCAGTAAACTGGTAGAAGGATTAGCCTATATTTACATATGAATATGATTATTGTGCCCTATAATTCATATTTTCCCTCAAGAGGAAACCAATTAAACAACTTTAAAATATCATAATGGTGGGTTCTGTAGTCATCTTTCGGAATAATACATGTAGCTTTATGTATAACATTCCAAATACTTTCTGGCTGTTATAGAAGTACAATTTCAGACCACACAGCTTCACTAAAAGACTGGCAGGATTATTGCAATGGCAGTACAGAAGCAGTAGGAATCTCAGCATTGCCACTTTCACAAGAATTTGCTAAAATTCAGGGGGCAGAATTTTACACTCAGCGTGCAGGCGTGTGCCCGACACTCTTGAGTGTGAAATAACGTGTGATGATGTCGGACGAGCGTGCTGACATCATCACGCACTCATGTGATATTTTGGTCGGTGGCTGTGTGTGAGAGTCAGCAGCGCGCTCACCAATAATTAAGAGGCCTATTAAGGCCATTAACGTATTAATCCATTGTGATTTTTCACTACCCGTCCAACGTTACAGTTAGCAGGCGGGCGAATTAGCCAGGTGGCCTTTGCCTTTTTGAGGAAACCTCATCTAAGGGCAGGATGAGGTTCCCAATATTAATTGAAAAAAAATAAAAATGTCTGCACAGAATTTTCACCTTGTATATGCTGAGGTGACTGTTTCTGATGTGTGGGAATTTTTTCTGGATTTTAAAATGTGTTATTATTGGATTTGAATTCTTCAGCTTCCTGAGGC
This sequence comes from Cetorhinus maximus, assembly GCF_964194155.1. Taxonomy (NCBI): domain Eukaryota; kingdom Metazoa; phylum Chordata; class Chondrichthyes; order Lamniformes; family Cetorhinidae; genus Cetorhinus; species Cetorhinus maximus. Next base: position 97,465,017 of record NC_135891.1, on the reverse strand, counting down.
AGCTCTCTTCCTTCAGGGAGCTTTCATTGAACGCTCCTCCGAGCCCGCGCTGACTTCAGCGCTCGCCCTCCTCCCGCCCCCACCCCGACATGGCTGAGCTTTTCAGGGCACCTTTCATGCTGCCCGTTAATCGGCCGGCCAGTGGGAAATGACGGTGGGGGGGCTGGCCATAGGCAGCGGCCCCTTTCCTGGCCGCTATCGGTCCTGCCGACTGCACCCGCCCGCTGAACACAGAATCCTGCCCCGGGAGTTCTGCGATCTACACAATATTAAATGAAAACTGTCCTGTTTCTTAAAAACCTTTGTGCCTCATGCTGACGAATGTTAAGAAGGTAGATAAGTATCTAGATGTATTAAAATTAACAGTTGCAATTCAGAACCGGACTACCGTTATATTGAGTTATCACCCCTCCCGGCGGCATTCCGTAGGGATCGTTCCCTCCGGGACACCCTGGTTCACTCCTCCATCACCCCCTACTCCTCAACCCCCACCTATGGCACCTCCCCATGCCCACGCAGAAGATGCAACACCTGCCCCTTCACTTCCTCTCTCCTCACCGTCCAAGGGCCCAAACACTCCTTTCAAGTGAAGCAGCATTTCACTTGCATTTACCCTAACTTAGTCTACTGCATTCGTTGCTCCCAATGCGGTCTCCTCTACATTGGAGAGACCAAACGTAAACTGGGCGACCGCTTTGCAGAACACCTGCGGTCTGTCCGCAAGAAAGACCCAAACCTCCCTGTCGCTTGCCATTTTGACACTCCACCCTGCTCTCTTGCCCACATGTCTGTCCTTGGCTTGCTGCATTGTTCCAGTGAAGCCCAATGCAAACTGGAGGAACAACACCTCATCTTCCGACTAGGCACTTTACAGCCTTACGGACTGAATATTGAATTCAACAACTTTAGATCCTGAACTCCCTCCTCCACCCCAACCCCTTTTCCTTTCTTCCCCCTCCCTTTTGTTTTTTCCAATAATTTATACAGATTTTTCTTTTCCCACCTATTTCCATTATTTTTAAATCTATACCTTTAATGCCCTGTCAGTCTTTCCACCCCACCCCCACTAGAGCTGTACCTTGAGTGTCCTGCCATCCATTCTTAATTAGCACATTCATTTAGACAATATCACCACCTTCAACACCTCTTTGTTCCTTTGTCTATGACATCTTTTGATTATTTGCTCCTATCACTGCTTGCTTGTCCCTACAACCACGCCCCCCCAACTTCTCTCCCCCCACCCCCCCAACTTAAACCAGCTTATATTTCACCCCTCTCCTAATATTACTCAGTTCTGTTGAAGGGTCATGAGGACTCGAAACGTCAACTCTTTTATTCTCCGCCGATGCTGCCAGAGCTGCTGAGTTTTTCCAGGTAATTCTGTTTTTGTTTTGGATTTCCAGCATCCGCAGTTTTTTGTTTTTATCTCTGTGTTTAATTGACTGCCACTCCTCTTCAAGAAATGCCTTCCTTGAAGAAGTACTGCTTTGCTCTCCGACAGGCTCTCCGAAGTACTACCTTAATTGACTGTTATATTGAAATTCTGGTCCAGTTTGCAAGTGGAATTGAGTCTTGACCAATATAATGCTGGCTGTATAAAGGGAATCCTATAGTGGAAAAGATGTTTTGAAGACGAACTTGCCCTCTAAATGTCCTGATGCGATTCTGGTTTTTAGGGTTCCCGGAGTCATGTTTCAATCAATGTCGGATTCATTTTGTCTGGAGATTTTTGCGTGAATCAGCTTTAGTCCAATGCAGTCAGAAGCAAATGTAAAATAATAATATTTACATTTGTCAAATACCTTTTTTAGCAAAACATCTCAAAGCATTTTACACAAGAAAATACTGTTTGAACAGTGACAGTTACAAGGTAGGAAACAGTATAGCTTTCATAGACAGGATGATTTAACTGTATAAAAGATGCCTGTGAAATGAAAAAAGCTTCACAGACATCACTTGTACCTCGAGAACTTAATTGATCAAAAAACAAAGTAGAACTGTTTGCTAAGTCTTTAAAGATTTAGTAATGATATGAAAACCACACACCACAAAACAATTAATGCTAAATGCACATAATTTAGACAAAGAAAACCATGGCCTATAACAAATAACTTCTTTCTTAAATCTAGAAGTCATCAAACCCCTTTTACTGGATTGGTTCTATATTAAATTATTGATATAGTCAAACAGGTCAGTCATAACTGAGCAAGATTGAGGCCAGCCTCAATAATGGTACCTCATCAAGTTATTGCTTATCAAAAGATGGTCAATTCATGAACAACTTTGTAAGTGATCTTTGGTAGGTCAGCTGCATCTCAATTCAAACTGGGGGATTCTGTGGGAATTCTGACAATATCCCTTTGACCTTCCTCCTTGTTTTATTCAATTTACTGTTCAGTAACTCCTGAAGCCACCCATTATAAGCAAACTTCACTGGCCGGATTTTTATGAAGGATTTGTTTTGTTTGTTTTGTTTGGCTTTCCCTCGCTCGCTATCGATCTGGCCCACACCCTGGTCACTCGCCTGTCATAGCTGAGCTAACCCTATTGCGGGTCCTCTTGACGCGTTGTCCCACTCACTGAATTGACAGACTAAGTGCTGCAATCTCATCATGGGGGATCCGTCTGCTGACCAGCTCTTTATTTTATCTCGACACTATCTTCGAATCTTTTCTGCGCAGTCAACATGTTGTGGTTTCAACACTCCCCAATGCTGTGGCTTCATTGTGGGATCACCAAATTGTTGAGAGTCCTTTCATGCCATGTAACATGATCCAAGGCTGTTTACCATGTTGAAACTGTACTTAATCTTGCGGCCACACTGTTTGACCACTGCTGATCACCATGTGGTGTTGCCTGTCTGCCAGCCCAGAGCTCTGCGATGGCGCAGACTGAAGCTGGGCCTTCTAGGCCTGAGCTGTTGGAGGTCAACCTGCAAGGTCTTCTGCAGACTCCTCCATTAAAGTCAGTAACCTCCCACCATCCGTGCTTCAACCATTGGTTAGCACCATGTGGAAGTATAGCCAAAGGCACATGGAAAACAGGGACTAAGGGAATGTACAAGGGTGAATAGTTGGTGTTTTTATGAAATATGGCATGCTTTGCTTTTGAAGCTTGGTTTGGAATGTTTATTTTCTGTTGATTTTTATTTTAACATTGTTGCCAAGCCAACATGGTGATGGTCACTAACAAAAGGAAGGTAAGGTGTGGAACTGTTGCTAAAGGTAGAAGTTGTATTTACTGGTATTGCAGTCAGTTATTCACAGACAGCCCAACCAGAAAGTGGCTGTCTAGATTGCCTTCTACTCCTTCTCCTCCTCCTGTTCCTCAGTTGTTTGCTATATAGTTAATGGAAGAGCTGAATCACTGTGATGGCAAGGGTGTGCAGCATGCAGCAGACCACAATGATTCTTGATGTGCTCTCTGCTGAGATGCTTGCTCTGACAAGAACAGCAGCACTTTGCCAGAGTGGTCCAGGCAGCTTAAATGTCGTTTCGGTCTGCTCTATCACATTTCATGTGACAGAATGGCTTTCATTGTATGTAGGCTGCACACATGTGTGTGGGTTGCACACAGAATCATCGGCCATGTCCTCAGTGGATAACGCTTATCAGTCAATAGCCATCTTTAGGTTTGACCTGGTGGCTCAGTTGCAGCTGGCACAGCCAGGGCCAGAGAGAGGAATCATGGTGTTTCCAGGCCCCTTATCTCCCCCACTGCCGCCCCTTTAACCCTCCCCTTCAATCGTACATAATATTTTTTCCCCTTTTCAGATTCACCAATCAATTCATCAAGCAATCACAGAAAGGTCCTAGTAAAATGAAAACGCCCATTGATGGCACCTGGTTACAATATTGTTCGATATATATGCAGCATTTGTCTTTAATATTAAGAGCAGCAGTGACATAATGCAGTGTTAGTTTGTGTGCATCCCACTATGACTATTAAAAAACCAGAGAGTACAAATTTTACTTTAACAGCATCATGCAATATTATTAATTTGACAGTGAAATATCCCATTTCTCATTTATAATACTGTGCAGATATTAACACAGATTTTGGTGACTGTCCCAGCTCTCGTTAACATGTTCTACACATCGCACCATATGGACATGGTGATAGTAAATTCATATTTGGGGGGGAGGGAATTAATATTTGCAACCCAGATAAATTGCACATGATGTTTTCCATTTTGTAGAAGAAGTTGAAAACTGTCTCCTGCCTGCATGATAATATTCAATATAATTATTTCATACAAGGGGTGCAATTGGATCTGACAGGATAGAACGATCAAACGACTCCTGAGCAACAAAGTGGAATGATTGAACAACATAGGTCTTCACTGTCAGTGAGAAGCATTGGAGTCCTCAGGGGTCTCTGTGCAACACAACGTTTAAGAGGCCAAAGGACAAAGACTGAATAGTTCACAATTATAGCTGTGTTTTCTTGATCAGTGAGTCTGAAGACTCTGCTGATTGCTGCTTCTCACTACAATATATTTTCAATATCTATTATGCAATATAACTTTATCACGATATTTCAATACCTCAAAAAACTCATAAAAGCATCAATGTCAGATGGGATAATAGGTAAGTGGACAAAAGGGCAAGATTGAAGTCAATGGGAAAGACTCTTGAGGATCATGTGCAGTGCAAAACAGGTTAATGATTCACTATGTGCCCATTACACATTCCTGGCAAGTTCACCCCACAGTAAACCTCCATTCGTAACAGAATAAACAGAACTCCAGCCATGATTCCATCCTCTGTTTGCAAGATAACTATGGATGACAAATGCCATTGAGCCCAGCTCATCTCATCCATTAGGAGCAGGAGTAAGCCATTCGGCCCCTCAAGCCTGCACTGCCATTGGAATACATTGCCCACATTATACCAGTGACTATTACAACTCAAAAGTACTTAACTGGCTGTAAAGCAATTTGGGACATTGTAAAAGGTACTGTATAAATGTAGGTTTTGTCTTTCTTTAATTACACCTGTATGCAGTAGGCAGAGTGACTGTATCAATGGTAACATCTGATTCTCTAAGAGTGACTAATCACAGAGCAATCAACTGATGTTAGGAAAGTGTCTGAAAATAAATCATTACATTTACAAAAACAATTCAACTCTGGAGCTAACCTCCCCACAGCCCCCTACAGCCTCCCTCCCAATGCTCCCTGCAACCCCACTAGCCTCCCTCCATCCCAACTCCAACCCCCCTCCAACCACCCCCCTAACCTCCTCATTACACCCCCACCCTCCCCTCAGTACCCTCTCCAACCTCCCCAAACCCCTGACTAACCATCCCAACCTTCTTCCAATCTTCCACCAACCTCACCCTAAAACTCCTTCCAACCTCCCCACAACCTCCCCACTTAACCATCGCCCACCAATATCCACCCCAACCCACCCTCCTCCAAACTCTCCCCAGCCTCCAACCCCACAACATCCCCCACACCTCATCCAACCTCCCCCCACCTCCCATCCACCCTCCTCCAGCCTCCTGCCTTCTCCCCCAACACCCCGCCCCACCCCACAATCACCCCACACCCCCTCCAAACTCCTGGTCACCCCCATCCAAATCCCACCACTCCCACAACCTCCCACCACCCCCCAACACCCCCAATCTCTCCCCAAACCTCTCATCAACCTCCCCCACCCCCCTCCAACCTTCCCTCACCACTTCCCCTCCAACACACACACACACACACTCACAGATACACACACACTCACAGATACACAGGTACTCATGCTCAAATATTGTAATAAACTTGATATACCGGACAGGTTTCTTACTTGAAACAGATAACTTTATTGCAGAGGCCTTATAGAAGCTACATGCTCGAACCAGGTCAATGACTCGAAAAGGTCTCCCCTTCAGATTATCCGTGCTTAGGGCTGATTCGTCAGTACAATCATGTGACCCCTAAAGGCAGTAGGAAAGGTTTTACCTACAATCACTACACACATACACAAACACTAACACTCACACATACACACACACACACACACTTACACACACTCACACACACACTTACACTCACACACACACACACACTTACACACACACACACACACACTTACACACACACACACTTACAAACACACACACTTACACACACACACACACACACACACTTACACACACACACTTACACTCACACACACACTTACACTCTCACACACACAAACTCACACACACACACACTCACACACACACACACACACACACACACACTTACACTCACACACACTTACACTCACACACACACACTTACACACACACACACACACACACTTACACACACACACACACTCACACACACACACACACACACTCACACACACACACACTCACACACACACACACACACACACTCACACACACACACACACACACTCACACACACACTCATACACACACACTCACACTCACACACACACACTCACACACACACAGGGCATCCAATTGTTTCTAAAACAGTCGGTGTTTCACTTGCCATTTTTGAGTGGAGAACACTCTCTTGACCGTTGCTGTGCTGCTGTTGCTGACCTTTGGTCAGTTTTGTGTTTTTCTGGCAGTCTTTTCAAAACAATAACTGGTCCCTGAAACTGCCTGAAGGCTGAAAGCAGCTGCCCAGCAACTAGTGAAAGTGACCTGACACTGACAGACTGGCTGTAAAAAACTACCCGATCCTTTAGCCTGACAGTTCCAATTTTTTAAAGCCAGTCTTTAAAGTCTGAAGCTCGAGCTGGACGATTTGAGAACTCCCTAGCCCATGGGCCCTGGTGTGTGGCACCATCTGCACCACCCCCACCTCTCCCAGGTGCTGGGCACAGTGGACTGCCCCAAAATGAAGGCATTATAAGTGCTGCCAGTCGGGCATTGACCTGAATGATTTACTGCCTATGGTTGCACACCAACTGGATGTGGGGGGGGGGTGGAACAGAATCCTTTCTGGTCACAGCACATCCCAGAATTGACATCAGCATCTGCAATGCAAAGTGCATCTAGTCAATGGCACCTTGATCACAGGAAAAACTCCAATCCATGCTCAAAATGCCTACTGCCCACTGATAAAAGAGGGAAGTGTGAGCAGCTCCCTGAATAGAGAGACTCAGTCACCTTCCTTACACAACAGTGAATAGAAAACTGTGAGATGCTGCAGATATCTCCAGCTCCAGTCACGTTTACAGTCACTAGCATTGGGAATTGCACCCTCCTCTGAACCTGCAGTTGTGGCTGCAGCTGATGGCAGAATTCATCCTTATTGAACCAAAGATGCCTCTCACACACTGTTTCCCTCTGAGATTCAGGTAGGAGATTTGCTCCCTGAATATCCTGGGCAGCCAAGGCTTCCTGCTGAGCATGCTTTCCTCCCTCCTCCTCCCTCCTCCTCCTCCCTCCTCCTCCCTCCTCCTCCCTCCTCCGGAAGCTTGCCCTGCTCTGCTTATTCTCTCAGTCATGTTCTATTTCAAGGTGAATGTCGACTACTGCACCCATTTCTGGGAGCAACTGGTTTGTGCAGAAGTTTTGAAATCAGGACCAAAGAGCCTCAGCAGCTGCCAAACCACTCACTGTACATTTTAGCAACTTCAAAGAACTTGAGAAATCACTAAACATTTTTACAATTACAGCCAGTAGGGTGGGGGTGGGGGGGTGGGGTGATGGGGCGGGCAGAAGGGGGTTTATCCTGCTACTGAAAACATGTTCAGCTGTGTATGATGAAGAGGGCATCAGCTGGAGTATTGAGATTCAACGTGGCACTACTGGCATTAATTCAGCATTACACACTGATCAACATCACGATCTGCCTGCACTATATATTTACATCAGTTGCTCACTGCACATGGAATAACGCCGTCACCAGTATAGCGTCTGATATGACATGCACCAGCAGTGTGTGTACTACCTGCAGGCACCATTTTGGACCTCTAAGACCATTCAATAATGTCCAAAAAATGGCCATTGTGCAGCTAAGCATAGACAGTGCAAAATTAAGTGCTATTACAACAAAGATAAAGATTGTAATATTATCATAAAGACTGAGAGAATATTGTGTGCTCAGCAATATTACGACACACAGGCCGGGACATTCCTGCCCACGTCCGTGGGAAAACATGCTGATGTCTTTCAAAACAGCACATAAGGAACGTGCACCTGATGGGCTGCACTTCACTCGGGACTTTGAGGTTTGTTTGCCTCCCTTGCTTTGAGCAGCACTCACAGTCATCAGCGCCAGGCTTCACAGGCAGCACCACATCATCTTTAGGGGGGCTAATGGCCAGGTCTCTACCTACCAGGTCAGCCACATGTGGGTGTCTTTTCAATGGCTGCAGGGCTAGGGCTTGCTTGGGGAGTGGCCTCAGGCATGGGTAGAGGCTGCAGGACAAGGGCAGTACTGGGGAAAGAGGGTATCCCGGGGTGCGTGTAGGGTCACATGTTGATCTGTGCAAGTGGCCTCAAGATGGTGAGGGCTGAGGAGGCAGTCTCCAGAGGAGATGAGGCCAGATGGAGATGTGAGGGTGTGTGTGAGAGAATGAGTGGTGATGTCCCTTGAGCTGGTAGTGAGTGAGATGCCAGTCAATTTGTGATGGGCTTGAGTGTGTGACTTTACAGTGATGAGATGGTTGCCTTACCCTGGCTGCACGGATGAGATGATTCACCCTCTATTTGCATTGGATGGCCAACCTCTTCTATGCAGCATTGGCACTGATCACCACTGCCAGCGCCTCCCAAGCCTGGTTGGTAACGCCACTGCCCATCCTGCGGCCAGAGCAGGGGTAGAGGACATCATGGCGGGCCTCCACAGCATCCAAAAGACATTCCAGTGACGCGTCACTAAACCAAAAGGCAAAAAGACTGCAGCCCCCAGGTTTAGTGACGCGTCACTGGAATGCTGTGGAGGCCCGCCGTGATGTCCTCTACCCCTGCTCTGGCCGCAGGATGGGCAGTAACTGGAAGCGCTGAGATGTGTGCGCGCGACTGGTCTTTAAATATGGTGCCCGACTTGGTGAAGCAGTGAGGTGATGGTGTGGTGGGCGAATGAGAGCTCGCCTGCCATGGAAACAGCATGTTTCCCGGGAATGCTTAACTAATGAGGCGGGTTTGGGACAATACGGCGTGAACACCCACCATTGTGGCCTGTGGGTGAAACATCGTCTTACCTGCCCATTACTCACTCAGCCCATAGTAAGAAAGGTTATAAAAAAGAACATTCACAAAGAGGGTAGTTGTAAAAACAAAAAATATTAACCAGAATCAAAGGGAACAAGAGCAATGATTGCTCAAATAAACTGAAGAATGTGAAATACAATCAAAATAAGATAAAAACGATTAAAATATTCAGACCTACTGCCCATTATCCAATTGCCACAAACCTTCAAGAAATTGCGAATCACAGCACACATCTTTCTCAACAATTTATAAATAAGTCTTGTTGTTATCTATCTTTTTTCTCTCTTCTCCCGAAGAACTGCAACATGCTATCGTAGATATTCATAGGCGTTCTCTGATACCTCCTCAAGTGGTGCATTCTCCAATTGTGAACTTTGATAGTGAATGTCATTTATTCAGGAACATCATACTCAAGCTTAACCCTGTTCTCCCTTAATGACCACTTGTGCATACTACGCCATCAGGGATCACTGAATAGTAATAGCTTTGTGCCCAAGTGGCAAGTTAGTTGCATCCATATGTGGCAATGACGTTGGATATATATTCATAGTGCTAACCTTTAAGCAGTGTTTTCACTGGCTCAGGTTTTGTAAAAGCGATATACTGTGATAATGGCGCATCTGTAAACGACTGCCATTATTATACTTCAGCAGTTCCAAAAGTTCATGGTGCAATGATTTATATTATTACTTACACTGCTTCATAATTTCCTGGCACTTTAGAGCTGATCTGCCATTACCCCCACCAAAAACAGCTGGAAGGTAATTAACATATCCCCGCCCACATTCAAATCATAGGCAAATGTGAATTTGCTACACTTAAGCTGGGCTTCACACCACTGCCACTTAGACTGAAAAATAATGACACTGGAGACCTGGCGGCAGCTAAATTTATGTGTTTTCTCAAGATTGCTGCTCCTGATGTCTCATTATTCGCACTTAGCGCACAAAAGATCAACCTGAAGAGAATCCCCAGACCCATTTCCATAAATCCAATGGCAAGTTACCACTTTTGTCTGTAGGAGCAGAGTTCAATTTAATCGTGAGTTAAGTCACCAGTCAAAGCGATCTCATTGGGACACATCATTTGCCAATGTCAAATTTCCCATTGTAAAAAGCATTAGAGAAATAGAATATTTCCTGTTATTTTATCATTTCATTATTACCACTAAAGCAAAGAGCTTGCACTCTTAGATTACCACCTATACATGCACTAATTATTCCCATATTCATATCCCAATGGTGACTCCTGGAAACATGGATTCAAATTGCATCAGCGTATATTCCTTTCCTTTGCAATACTGTATGCAGATACAAGTAAATGTATAACATTAATCTGTCACACAATGTGTGAAATAGCATGCAATATTGATTTCCAAATAAAAAATAGGTCTGGAAGATATGATAAATCTAATATCTTCAGCAATAAAGCCAAGCAGATATGGGTCCCTTAGCAATGGAGAGAACTATCATGTCACTGCTGTTTAGTCAGAACATAATGATTAGGAAAAGGCCAGTCAATCCCTTGTGTCCACTCCACTGTCCCATTATATCGGACCCAAGTACTGATCCTTGTGGTATCCCACTAGTCACAGCCTGCCAGCGTGAGAATGACCCATTTATTCCTACTCTCTGTTTTCAGGTTGTTAGCCAATCCTTAATCCATGCCTCCTATCCTATGTGCTTTAACTTTGCTAGCCAGCCTCCTGTGGGGGACTTTATCAAAAGCCTTCTGAAAATTCGAGTATACTACATCTACTGACTCCCCTTTATCTATTCTGTTAGTAACATCCTCAGAACACTCCAACAGGTTCGTCAATTATCATTTCCCATACATAAATCCATGTAGACTATGCCCAATCAGGTCATTATTATCCATTATTGTCCATTTATCACATACTTTAGAAAATATTCTAGCATTTTCTCTACTACTGATGTACGGCTAACAGGCCTGTAGTTCCCTGTTTTCTTTCTCCCCCTCTTCTTAAATAGTGGGCTGACATTTGCTACCTTCCAATCTACAGGAACCATTCCAGAATCTATAGAATTTTGGAAGATGATCACCAATGCATTGAATATCTCCATCAATACCTCTTTCAACATTCTGGGATGTAGAATATCAGGTCCTGGGTACTTATTAACCTTCAGTCCCATTAATTTCTCCAATACAACCTTCTTACTAATACTAATTTCCTCATTCTCCCTAGTCCCCTGGATCTCTAATTCTGGGAGATTTCTTGTATCTTCCTCAGTAAAGACAGGCACAAAGGGCGCAATTGTTCATAAATGAGACTAAGGGCAGAATTTTACATCCTCGGGTGTAAAATCGCACGAGAAGAGGTCAGGCGAGTGTCCCGAGGTCATCGCGCACACGTGTGTTATTTGACTTGGCGGGCGTGTGCAAATTAAGAGGCCAATTAAGCCTATTAACAGCGCAATTGTCTCCGATTTTTCATGGTCCATCCAACCTGGCGGTTGGCAGATTCGGCCAGGCGGCCTTTACATTTCTCATCAAACTTCACCCAAAGGCAGGATGAGATTCCGTTATGAAATAAAATTCAAATAAATATCTGTGGACAGTATTTTTATGAGTTATATTTTCAGCAGATTGATTGTGATACTTGGGCTATTTTTTGCAGCTTTTAAAACCTTTATTTGAGCATTTTCAGGTCTGCCGCTCCCTCAGGCAGCCGTCTGCCTTCAGGGAGCTTTCCCTCAGCGTTCACACACAGAAATGTCATTGCCCACTCTCTCCCTGCCCCAACCCTCTCCCTGCCCCAACCCTCTCCCTGCCCCCACCCTCTCCCTGCCCCCACCCTCTCCCTGCCCCAACCCTCTCCCTGCCCCCACCCTGTCCCTGCCCCCACCCTCTCCCTGCCCCCACCCTCTCCCTTCTCCCACCCTCTCCCTGCCCCCGCCCTCGCCCTGCTCCCACCCTCTCCCTGCCCCCACCCTCTCCCTGCCCCCACCCCCGGTAGCACTGAGTTTTTCAGTGCGTTTCACGCTGGCTGGTTGTTAATTGGCCAGCGGTCAGAGGCTGACCATGGTCAGCGGCCTGTTTCCCAGCCACTCCCGGGCCCGCTGGACGCACGTGCCCACCAAAGGTAAAATTCGGGCCTAAGTGCAGTGACGGGTGGTTTTGGCAGCGCCCACCCCACTGTCCAGAATGGCCGGAACTCGCGCCCGATCCTGCGCTTGGAGCCTCATTAATTATGCGAAGGCGCGTTTAGATCCGAATCACCTGGAGGATCAGGAGTTGGTTCATGTGGCCGGCATCAGCTGGTGGGTTTGAAGGTCCAGTCACCATCTGGCCAGTCCAACACACAATCTCACTCTCTGCAGCCCACCAGAGGTGTCTGGCAGCCAGAAGAGAAAGGCCGAGAGCCTGAGGAAGAGGGCAGCACCCGCTTCACCCCCCAGACCCTCCAGGCCTTGATCAGAGGGGCACAGACACACAGGCAGCTGCTCTAGCCCAGGGGTGGTTGCAGGAGGCACAGCAGCCTCACCTCCCTGGCCTGGGCGGCCATCGCGGAGCAGGTCAGTGCAGCTGGTAACCAATGCCCGAAATGCCACCCAGTACAGGAAGAGGCTGATTGATCTCATCCACTCTGCCAGGGTAAGTCATCCTTCAACACCCTCCAATATCAAATCCTCATCCTGGCCTCAGGCACTCAAACAGCTGCTCTCTTCAGGGGTCTCACACAACCATTAGCGGGGGACACATATCAACACTCATTCTCTCACCGAGACGTTCATGTTGCTCACACTCCATCCTCTGGCCCTCCTGGGGAGGGCTCACCACCCACAGGGGACATGCATCTCACCTAATCTCTGCTCCCTTCCTTCTCATCACATCTCTTTCTTTCTTCTGCATACAGGACAAGCTGGGACACAACAGGTACGAGCGATCGCAGACCGGGGGAGGGACGGCCAACATCACCACCCTCAGTGAGTTTGAGGGGGCTGCAGCTGAGCTGGTTGGGGGAGGACAGGGATCGCTCCTGTGGGGAAGGAGAGATCGGCCTCTCCCACTAACCCAGTACAGATCACAGCTCCATCACCTCATCAAACCCTGACATTCACAGTGAGTCACAGTCAGTCTTATCCAGCTCATGCTCAGTAACTCAAACTCTATTTTCTATTTTCTAGGCACCAGCAGATCAAGGTCCACAAGTCAGTCCAGCACCAGAGTGAGCCCCCAGACTTCATCGGAGGAGGGAACTCTGGAAGGACCGTCATGGCCCCTCACACACACCCTCACACACACCCTCACACACACACCATCACACACACACCCTCACACACACCATCATACACACCCTCACACACACCCTCAAACATACCCTCACACACACCCTCATGCACACCCTCACACACACCCTCACACATACCCTCACACATACCCTCACACACACCCTCACGCTCACCCTCCACCAGCTCAGAGACGCACATGTCAGAGGGGCACAGATGTAGTTTAAACTCAGGCTCACTGTCTGGGGATCACCTCATTGAGACCTGCAGCGGTTGGAGACAGGGACAGGCCCGCACTCCATCACTTGGCGAGTTGCTGGGGACCAGCCACCCCCTCGGTCCTGGTCAGATGATGAGCCTCTGGAAGCAGACGCCAAATCGATGCTGGAGATGCAATGACGGGTGGCAGAACATCAGACAGAGATTCGACAGTCACCCAGCAGACTAGAGTAAACGATGGAGGAGTCCATCTGCGTTCTGTCTGATGTCGTGGCTCCAACATGCACGTGCCTCGAGGTCACTATGGGAAGGCTGGTGACCACCATGAAGATATTGGTCCAGCGGGTCTTGCCAGATTTGTGCTCGGCCCTGCACTCCATGGCCACACACCCTGGTGGGCACCATCAGGATGTAGGCGACATGGGGACGAGGCACCTTGACCCCCCCACCTTGGGTGCACCATTTCCTGCAGGAGGCAGGGTGGGGCCCTTCGGCATCCATAGCAAGGATGTAAACATTTCTAACCCTTCTTCTTAAGGAACACCATTGAGTGAGGGCAGCTCATCAGCATTGATAATTGAGCAGCATTTGTGTCTCCTCAGTGGTAGTGGCAGAAGGAAAGACATACACGGGAAGAAGAGATTCCTAGGCATGTCCACATCTCAGTCGCAGCAGTATTTGCATCATTAGATGGCGGTGAAGGCTTCAAGTCTTCTCTCACATCGATTTTGTTCCTAAGTGAACTCTCAGTTCCCAGAGTGAGCTCACTCACAGGACCTCACAGGCCAAAGCAAAGACCATGACCTGGCAATTCATGAGGCCAGAACGTGCAAGTGTGAATGTGGGACTCGTTCTCACTGCAAGTGGGTGGACATCCCCTGAGTTGAAAGAAAATGGCATTGAGGGTCTGGGAGAGATGTGGCCATATTCCCTCACTTACCTCTACTCTTCCTGGAACCTGTCAGCAATTAATGCATCATGGGGCACATCTCTCAAGTCTTCCTTCCTCTATGGCATGATCACACGCATATTGACCCTCAGCAGCCTCCTGAGGTTCTTATGCCTCCGGACCTTCATCCTCCGATGGGCTCTCATCCTCCTCCAGGTCACCCTCTGGCGGTGTGGGGGGTTCACCGCTCTGCATAGCCAGATTGTGAAGGGCGCAATGCACTGCAATGATGCGGGAAACCCTGTCGGGAGGGTATTGGAGTAAGCCACCTGAATGGTGCAAACATCTGAAACACACCTTCAGAAGCCCTGTGGTCTGCTCTATAGGGAGCGTGTGGAGCTGTGAGCAGGGTTATACCTCTCCTCGGAACAACTCTGAGGGTGACGCACCGGTGACATCAGTCAGCGTTTCAGTGGGTAACCCTTATCCCCAAGCAGCAATCCCTGCAGACGTAATAGCCCCTTGAAAATCTCAGGCACCTGGGAGTGACTCAGGTAGGAGTCATGGCAACTCCCAGGGTACCGGGCACAAACATGCAGAATGTGCTTCCGGTGATCACACACAATTGTACATTGATGGAATGATAGCCCTTGCAGTTTATAAACATTAGGACCTACTGCCATGGTGCCCTGTATAGCCACATGGGTGCAGTCTATTGCACTCTGGGGAAGACTGAGATGGCAGTGAAGCCGGTGAATCTCGCAGCCTGGCTATCTTCATCTAGAGCAAACCTGACACAATGATGGGCCTTCCTGTAAAGGGCATCGATCCTTTATGCATCGATGTGTTGCGGACTGAGAGATGCCACACAGGTCACCTGCTGATTCTTGGAAAGAACCAGAGGCCAAGAAATTGAGTGCTGCAGCCACCTTCAAAGCCACTGGCAGGGGATACCCTCCAACTCCACATGGCATCAGGTCTTCATGAAGAATGTGGCATATGTGATGTACCAGAGCTCAGGACAAGTACAGATGTGAATGGTATTGCCTCTCACTCATTTGTAAATAGGAGACTCTTCTATGATAACCCCGACGTCTGGTGATACACCTCCGTTGTCTGGGTCTCTCCTCCTGACCCTCCTGTT
Organism: Cetorhinus maximus; assembly: GCF_964194155.1. NCBI lineage: Eukaryota > Metazoa > Chordata > Chondrichthyes > Lamniformes > Cetorhinidae > Cetorhinus > Cetorhinus maximus. The sequence continues at coordinate 97,449,335 of NC_135891.1, read as the reverse complement.
CATGCTCTGGCTCTGGTTGACCATGTCCCTCCAGCTGGAGCTGTGCGCAGAGTCGCCTCTCCCTCCTTCGCCTCCTCCATTGCATTAGGACCCTGACAAAGGCAGCATTGAGCCCTGGATCCATATCTGCTTTTAGCTTCTCTCTGAAAGGAAACATTGAAGACATTAATGATTCAAGGGGCAAGAAAATGAAGCTCAGGGAATGTCACGTTTGGAAACTGTAAGAGTCCATATTTTTTCCTGCCCTATTTGCATGGTGGTTGATGCTGCCTTGTCCCTGAGACACTAACACACACATCGAGGTACCAAGATGGCATCGCAGATATCTAACATCTTGAGCTCTGTGTGGGATGCTAAAGTTTAATTGAGATGAGTGACCCAACCTAGCTCTGTGCTCCAATCTCTGACGTGGAGTATTAATGACCAGTCAGTTGCTCATGGTCAATGAGTGGATGGCCTTTGGCCCATTAGGAGTATCACATCTGGCGAACACGTGACAGGCCTTCATTGATCGAATGCCATATATGATACAGCTGTTCCTCCTTCACTATTGCCTGCATTCCCAAATTCTACATTCCTATGTGTTACTCTTGAGATGCAGTGACTGTGATGTGTAGACACTGTGCTCGGAGTAGCCCTTTAACAGAGCAAATGAAGCTACTCACTTTCAGTGGCTTTCATTGCAAGAAGGTCTTCCTCCCTTCTTTCTAAGCAGACTCCTGCTCACTCCTGCAGCAACAAGAAATTAGAGGGCAAACCCAGAAAGGCCCCTCTCATGTTTGCCCTCCCCCCTCATTGCCAATCCACAGCCTTCCCTACCCATTGCCCCCATCGTGTTTGTCAACCCTCGCCTCACAGCCCACCCCCGATTGAAATGCTAGTCTCTGAAAGTGGAGGGCTGCATGAGTACACAGCACAGTGGGTGTTCCTCGGGGCAATGTAGGCAAAGAGAAGGAGCAGACCAACCCTACAGCCCCAACAGATTGGCGTTCAGCACAATTCTGCCGAGCACTATGGCAGGTATGTTCCATTGACCACGAAGTTACCAGTGAACTAAGGTGCGACTTGTACATGCCGCCCTTTCTCAAATGGATTTGAGGCCGACATAATTTCCCTCTGGTGTGATGGAAAATTCGTTGGCGTGACAGCTCCGGTGAGCAAGTGTTTTAATGAATATCCATGACATGATAATGAATGCAAATGGAATTCGCGCCACTGGTCAGCGGGATAGCCGACCTGCCATCAACTCAACGTTGGGAGAATTGCGACTTGTTTTTACCATAGTGGATTTGCAACTGTTGCCTGGATTCTCCGCTCCCACCCACTGCCGGATTCTCCCCTCCCACTGCCGGATTCCCTACTCCCACCCACTGCCGGATTCCCCACTCCCACCCACTGCCGGATTCCCCCCTCCCACCCACTGCCGGATTCTCCCCTCCCACCCACTGCCGGATTCTCCCCACCCACCCACTGCCGGATTCTCCGCTCCCACCCACTGCCACATTCCCCCCTCCCACCCGCTGCCGGATTCTCCCCTCCCACCCGCTGCCGGATTCTCCCCTCCCACCCGCTGCCGGATTCTCCCCTCCCACCCGCTGCCGGATTCTCCCCTCCCACCCGCTGCCGGATTCTCCCCTCCTACCTGCTGCTGGATTCTCCGCTCCCACCTGCCATGAAACCCCACGCGGGCCGGATGGGAAAATTACGGCCAAAGTAATCATTTAGCTTCTGTGCCATTTCTCTATTCCCCATTATAAATTCTCCTGAATCTGCCTGTAATGGACCCATATTTGTCTCAGCCGAAAGTTTTCTTTTTACAGACCTACAGAGGTTTTTACATTCCGTTTTGATGTTTTTTGCTAGTTTACATTCATATTCTATTCTCCCTTTCTTTAGCACTTTCTTGGTTCTCCTTTCTACTCTATTCTAAAATGCTCCCAGTTCTCAGATTTCCTACTATTTCTGGCAACTTTATAGGCTTTTTCTTTTGATCTTAAATAATCCTTAACTTCCTTTGTTAGCCAAGGTTGGCTGGCTTTTCTTTTTAGGTTTTTGTGCCTTGAAGGTATGTATACCTGCTGTAAACTATGTAATAATTCTTTAAAGACTATCCAGTGCCTAAGTAATGTCATCCCTTTAGTATATTTTCCCAATCCACCTCAGCCAATTTGCCATTCACACCATTATAATTTCCTTTGTTCAAATTTATCATCTTGGCTTCAGATTGAACTACTTCGCTTTCAAACATAATGTAAAATTCTATTGTATTATGGACACTCATCCCTAAAGGTTCTTTTACAACAAGATTATTAATCAGCCCTTTTTCATTACATAATACTAGATCTAAAATTGCCTGTTCTCTCAACAGTTCCTCAACATACTGCTTTAGAAAACCATCCTAACACACTCCAGAAACTCCTCCTCAGCATTAGTGCTCATTAGGTTTACCCAGTCTATACGCAGATTGAAGTCACCCATGATGACTGTATTACCCATGCAACATGTTTCTCTAATCTCCTGATTAATACCATGCCCCACACTACCACTACTGTTTGGTGGCTGATAAACAACTCCTGCCAATGTTTGCTGCCCTTTGCTGTTTCTTAGCTTCAGCCAAACAGATTCCACATTTTGTTCTTCTGATCTGAGATCCTCCCTTACTAATGTACTGATCCCATCCCTTATTATCAGTGCAACACCGCCTCCTTTTCCTTTAAGGCTGTCCGTTCTAAATGTTGAATATCTTTGAATATTCAGTTCACAGTCTTGGTCACCCTGTACTTTTCTGTAATGGCGAACAGATGAAACACATTCACATCTATTTGTGCCAAGAAAATAACCTTTTGTGATTTTCATGATACTAACTGAAATATGGGCCCCAAAATCAGACTGTGGGATAATAACAACAGCAACTTGCATTTACGTAGTGCATTTAACTTAGAAAATGTCCTAAGGTGCTTCATGGATATATATACTGAAGTACAAGTCCTTAATGTCCTTGCCTGAAATTTTCTCTCTGCTACTTTGGTGGAGATGTTAAGAGATTTTAAAATGATTAATTATATTAAAATAGCAGAAGGAGGAAGTTCAGATAAAGTCATCAAGTTTATCTGTTAATATCCTCCATGGCATAATGTCAGAGCCTTGATTTATATTTCCATACTTATCAAAGTTCTGAAGAAAGATATTCCACTTTTATTGTTTATAAATCAAAAGGCATGGATCCCAAATTCCTTGGGTCATAAGCCTGGTAGCTACAACAGAATGATAAATGGGATTAGGTAGGTAGGTCAGGTGTTTCTCATGTATCGGTGCAGACTCGATGGGCTGAAGGGCCTCTTCTGCACTGTGATTCTGTGAATTGCACCCAACTCCAATGCTAACTCTGCTGGCGTTGCCTGCATCTCTGAGCATCACCTCATCTACATCAGATAGACAAGTTCCAGCATCAGTGTTCAGCAGCTGTCTACCCAGGTCTGGAAAATCCGATGCTCACCTGCCCTTTGGAAGTGGGCTTTCCAGACACCAGCAACACAGCTATTGTCCACATTTAAAAAAACAAAACTCCTGATCTTCAGGAGTCCAGGTTCCTTGGCCTGGACTCTTCTGGCCGGGGCTCCCAGTTGCCCATGTAGAGAGCAGATTGCCTCCATTTACCTGTGTAATAGCCTCCAGTCCAACACTGGGCTTCACTCAATCCTGAGCAGTGAGATCTCCTGGTTTAAAAAGTCTCTGTCCCGGCCTCCAGTCCCCGTCTGCCAGTTGCCTTGAAAAGAGTAGATTGGTAAAAGGCGGTCAAGAAACTCCTGGGTGACAGAGACCAGGGGCTGGATTTTCTCTGTGTGCTTCTGAACCACGCTATCAGGCTGAAATGGGGGTCAGAAGCCTGCAATGTGTGGGAAACAGTCACTCTTTCTGATTTTCCTTTGGGGCAGCCAATTAATGGCCAAAGGGTGGGCTTGCCATCCAATTAATGATGGCGGGCGGGCTCTAGAAGCTGGAGGGCCAATCATAGGCCTTTCAGCTTGAAAGGAACAGCAGGCTGTAATGACAGGTAACTGAGCAAGAAGATGCTTCAAAATGGAGGTGTCCTCTCTCCAACCTTTTTGATTTCAAACCTAATAATGGGTTTTGCAGCCAGGCCACCACTATGTAGGGTTGTGGGGGAAACCTCTCTACTGGGTGACCAGTGGCTACTGCAGCAACCAGGCCTCTAGGCTTGCCTGGAGTGCTGGCTCCACCTTGGTTTGCCATTGGAAGGCCACCTCCAGGAAACTAAACTGCCTCCTGCTGCCTGCGGGAACCTAGAGACCAACTGGAAAATACCAATTGGCCTCTACCTGACATAGTGGAAAATTGCCTAGTTATGTCCTGATCACAAAAAGCAGCTCAAATCCAATCCAGCCAATTACTGCCCCATCAGTCTGCTCTCAATCATCATCAAAGTGATACTCTTTCAAGTTATCAACAGTCACAGATTGCAACTCTTTTGAGTACAATCACAGTTCTTGGTTTCCGGGAGTGGGACATGAACCCACAAACTTCTGATTCAAAGGCGAGGGTGCTACGAACTGAGCCACAGCTGACACCTCATCATCAAAGTGATGGGAGGCATGGTTGACAGTGCTGTCAAGTGGTACTTGGTCAGAAATAACCTGATCATCAATGCTTAGTTTGCATGTCACCAGAGCTACTCGGTTCCAGACCCCATTATAGCCTTGGTCCAAATGTGGAGAAATGAGCTGAATTCCAGTGATGAGGTGAGAGTTACTGCCCTTGAACCAAGGCAGCATTTGACTGAGTGTGGCATCAAGGAGCCCTAACAAAAATGAAGTCAATGGGAATCAGGGGAATGCTCTCCAGGGTTGGAGTCATACCTGGCTCAAAGGAAGATGATTGTGGTTGTTGGAGGCCAATCATCGCAGCCCCAGGACATAGCTCCAGAAGTTCCTCAGGTTACTGTCCCAGGCCCAACATAAAGTCAGAGTTGGGATTTTCGGTGATGATTGCACAATGTTCAGCACCATTCGCAACTCCTCAAAAACTGAAGCAGTCCATATCCATATGCAGCAAGACTCGGGGAACATTCAGGTTTGGGCTGATGAGTGTCAAGTAACATTTGTGCCACACAAGTGCCAGGCAATGACCATCTCCAATAACAGAGAATATACCATCTCCCAATGATATTCATTGATATTACCATTGCTGAATCTCCCACTATCAACTTCTGTAAGTTACCATTGACCAGAAACTTACCTGGACCAGCCACATAAATACTGTGGCTACAAGAGCAGCTTCGAGGCTAGGAATTCTGCAGTAAGTAACTCACCTCCTGAGTCCCAGAAGTCTGTCCACCAACTAACTACAAGGCATGTCTTGTGTGTGACAGAATACTCTCGATTTGGATCTGGATGAATGCAATTCCAATAATAGTCAAGAAGCTCAAGATCATCCAAGACAAAGCAGTCATCTTTATTAGCACCCTGTCCACCACCTTAAACATTGATTTCCTCCAACGCTGGCACACGGTGGAAGTAGGGTGAACATGTTCTGCGGCAATTCATCCAGGCTCCTTTGACAGCACCTTCCAAACCTGCAATCTCCACCACCTAGAAGGACAAGGATAGCAGATGCATGGCAACACCACCTGCAATTTCCACTCCAAGCTACCTACCATCCCGGAACTATATCGCTGTTCCTTCACAGTTGCTAGGTCCAAATCCTGGAACTCCTCCCCTTCCAGCACTGTGGGTGTACCTATATCACAAGGACTGCAGCAGTTCAAAAAGGAGGCTCACCAGCGCTGTGTCAAAAGCAACTAAGGATGGACAACAAATGCTGGCCTTGCCAGCAACACTCACATCCTATCAACTAAAGAAAAAAGAGTTGAAGCTTTAAGTCATGTTCCTTCTTTTGGTATTAATTCTCAGTACTGTTCAAGGACTCAGCACCTTCTCTCTTTGCCCTAACCCCCTCCCCCCCTCCCTCTGGGGTCTCCTTCCATGTGCTGCATTCAAACATGAACCACTGCCACTGTCTCACGTATCAGCTTGCTTTCTCTCTCCCTTTCTCTCCCTTTGCTTCAACCAAAACCTGTGTGAATGCAGCAAGACCCTGGCTCTCATTCACTCTCATGGGGAAGGTGATGGTGTAGTGGTATTGTTGCTAGACTAGTAATCCAGAGACCCAGGGTAATTCCCTGGGGAACTGGGTTCAAATCCTGCCATAGTCAATGATAGAATTTGAATTCAATAAATATCTGCAGTTAGAAGTTTAACACTGACCATTTTTTTGTTGTTGCAAAAACCCATCTGGTCACTAATGTCCTTTAGGGAAGGAAATCTGCTGTCCTTACCTGGTCTGGTCTACAAGTGACCCCAGATTCACAGCAAATGTGGTTGACTCTTAAATGCCCTCTGAAATGGCCTAGCAAGCTGCTCAGTTGTATCAAACCGCTACAAAAAAAGGAATGAAGCCGGATGGACTGTCCGGCATCAACCCAGGCACTGGAAACGACAACAGCAATTTCAGCCCTGTTGACATTGCAAAGCCCTCCTTACTAACATCTGGAGGCCTGTGCCAAAATTTGGAGAGCTGTATCACAAGCTAGTCAAGCAATAGACTGACATAATGTCCCAGATTCCATCATCACCATCCCTGGGTATGTCCTGTCCCATCGGCACAGTGTGGTGGCACAGTGGAGGGAGTTGTCCTCAATATCCTCATGAAGTCTCATGGCATCAGGTCAAACCTCCTGCTGATTACCACGTACTGTCCTCCCTCAGCTGATGAATCAGTGCTCCTCTGTGTTGAACACCAGTTGGAGGAAGCACTGAGAGCGGCAAGAGGTGTGGGACTTCAATGTCCATCACCAAGAGCGGCTCGGTAGCACCACTGGCCGAATCCTATTGGACATAGCTGCTAGGCTGGGTCCGTAGCAGGTGGTGAGGGAACAAACAAGAAGGAAAGACATACTTGACCTCATTCACACCAACCTACCTGCCGCAGCTGCATCTGTCCATGATGGTATTAGTAGGAGTGACCACCGCACAGTCGTTGTGGAGGTGAAGTCCCGCCTTCATGTGGAGGATCGTGTTGTGTGGTACACCCCAACGCTAAATGGGATAGATTTCGAACAGATCTAGCAACTCCAGACTGGGCATCCATGAGGCGCTGTGGGCCATCAGGAGCAGCAGAATTGTACTCGAACACAATCTGTAACCTCATGGCCCGGTATATCCCCCACTCTACCATTACCATCAAGCCAGGGGGTCAACCCTGGTTCAATGAAGAGTGCAGGAGGGCATGCCAGGAGCAGCCCCAGGCATACCTAAAAATGAGGTGTCAACCTGGTGAAGCTATAACACAGGACTGCTTCCATGCCAAACAGCATAAACAGCAAGTGATAGACAGAGCTAAGCAATCCCACAACCAACGGATTAGATCTAAGCTCTGCAGTCTTGCTATATCCAGTCATGAATGGTGGTGGAAAATTAAACAACTCACTGGAGGAGGGGGCTCCACAAATATCCTCCACCTCAATGATGGGGTAGCCCAGCACATCAGTGCAAAAGATAAGGCTGAAGCATTCGCAACAATCTTCAGCCAGAAGTGCCCAGTCAATGATCCACCTCTGTCTCCTCGGGAGGACCCCAGCATCACAGATGCCAGTCTTCAGCCAATTTGATTCACTCCACGTGATATCAAGAAATGGCTGAAGACATTGGATGCTGCAAAGGCTATGGGCCCTGACAATATTCCAGCATTAGTACTGAAGACTTGTGCTCCAGAACTTGCCGCGCCCCTAGCCAAGCTGTTCCAGTACAGCTACAACACTGGCATCTACCTGACTATGTATAAAATTGCCCAAGTATGTCCCGTACACAAAAAGCAGGACAAATCCAACTCGGCCAATTACTGCCCCATCAGCCTACTCTCGATCATCAGTAACGTAATGGAAGGGGTCATTGACAGTGCTATCAAGCGGCACTTGCTTAGCAATAACCTGCTCACTGATGCCCAGTTTGGGTTCCGCCAGGGCCACTCAGCTCCTGACCTCATTACAGCCTTGGTTCAAACATGGACAAAAGAACTGAGCTCCCTAGGTGAGGTGAGAGTGACTGCCCTTGACATCAAGGCAGCATTTGACCAAGTGTGGCATCAAGGAGCATAAGCAAAACTAAAGTTAATGGGAATCAGGGGGAAAACTGGTTGGAGTCAAACCTAGTGTCATAAAGATATTAATGTATATAATGTTACTGGAAATTATTTTAAAGTGGACCTGTAGTAGGCTCTGTGTCTGTGGGTGTCAGTGTGTGTGTGTCTTAATTGGATTAAAGCCAGTTAGCCTGGGTGCTTTGATGTATGGTAGTTTTGAGATGTTAACAGTAAGGTATAGGGTACATTCATACTTTGTTGAATAAACCATTCAAAGACTGGGGGTGAAATCTTTCACCTAGCTAGGAGAGACCAAGCAATATGTTTATATTACTAATAAAATTGGTGCTATGAAAGGGGCTTTATTGTTAGAAGAGGTGGGGCAGAATTTTTCCGTCGGTGAGCAGGGGGCGGGGCCTGCTCACCGACGTGTAAAATGATGCGGGATGATGTCGGGCAGAACCCCTGATGTCACCGCGCTCCATTTAAATTTTCAGGAAGGCGAGGGCACAGCAAAATCAGCTGTGGGTCCGCCGACCTGTCAGTGGCCAATTGAGGCCATTGACAGGATCATTGAAACAATTAAAGGACCTGCCCGTCCAACCTTAAAGTTCGGCCAGGAGCCCCGGTGGGAAGTAGAAAAAACATGAAACCTCATCCACCGGTGGGATGAGGTTTCATGTAGGGTTTTAAAAAGTTTAACAAAGTTATTGTGTAAATTATGAACATGTCCCAACTCATGTGACATTGTCACATGAGGGGAACATGTAAGGGACGTTTTTTCTATTTTTAATATTTTTCAAAGTCCAGGTGATCTCCTTGAGGCTGCACTTAGCCTCAGGGAGATGTAAACTCTTTTGTGCGCATGCATGAAAGAGCGCACTCTCGCTTTTAGGGAATCCCCCCTGCCCGCACAAGGAGTGCATAGCCTAATTGGCCTGCCCACGTAAAATGGCGGTGTGACCCGCTTCGCTGGTGGGGATTGGCTCCCCATCCACCCGACAGGCAGAAAATTCTGTCCGTGGAGTTCAAAGGGCCTGGTGATACAATGAGAATTTACATTCAAAGGGAAGGCTAGGTATATAAAAAAAAAGGGTTTTGTGTGGAAGTCAGAGGCGTGTAAGATTGGAACCTGTAAGTCTACCACTGTGTCTGCGAAGGAACAAGCTGAAAGGATCCTCATTTTGAATTTGTAAGATAAAATGTGCTTTGCTTGGTGTCTGTTTAAGTCTATGGGTTATTGTTGCCCTGGGGAAGATTACCTTGGAGTGATTAATTTGGGGATTTGTTTAATAGTTATTATGGTGGTAATTTGTAGCCATGTGTATGTGTTTAATACCTTGTCAAATTAATAAGTGTTTAATTTAATTTATATAAAAAACCTCTGGAGGCTTCGTGGTTTCATTTTTGAATTCAGAGTTGTTTCTCAAACATGTCAATTGAAAATGTAGATTATGATAATTGTTTAAAGTTTCCCTCTGGGGTTTTAAATAACTCAGCCTTTACCAACTGCTGTGTCATAACAATTGGGGGACACTCAGGATGTGAGTGTCATGGGATCTGCCTGGGTACCTCACACAGACTTGCTGAATCTGTATTTTGTGGTCACACACTATCTGCACGTTCATGGAGTGGAATCCCTTCCTGTTAACAAAGGCACCTGGCTGACCCCTGGTGCCTTGATGGCCACATGTGTGCAGTAGATTGCACCCTGGGTGCTGGGGAACCCAGCCATCGCTGCAAAGCCTCTGGCTCGCTCAGCCTGGTTGGCCTCGTCTGTAGGGAAATGAATGAAAGTCAATGCTCACCTGAACAGAGCTTCTGTCACCAGCTTGACACAACTGTGGACAGCTGATTGGGAGACTCCACACAGATCCCCCACTGACCCCTGGAAAGAGCCAGAGGCATAGAAGTTGAGGGCCACTGTAACCTTCAGAGCCACTGGCATGGGGTGTCCACCCACACAGTTGGAGCTGATCTCAGGGCCGATCATCTGACAGATGGAGATCATCCTGTCCTTGAGAGGCGGAGCCTCCTTCGGCATTGCACCTTGGACATATTGAGGTAGCTGCATCACCGCCTGTAAACCCTGGCAGCAGGATAGTGGTGTCTTCTGCGGCCCCTTCCACCTTGGACTTCCTGCTGGCCCTGTGCCTGCGCCTCTCCTGCCACAGGTCGCTCCCCTGGAAGCTGCATAGGGACACCTGGCCTCCTCTCCCTTCTGCCCCTCTCTTCCTCCTTGGAGGAGTTGCCTCCCCAGCTGAGGCCATAATCCCCATTACCAGGGTTATGGAAGGCTGTCTGATACCTGGAAGGGCCCAGACAGTCTGAATCCTCTTGGGGCTTGGAACACAACAATGAGTCCTGAAGTCTAGAAATGCTCAAAATGCAGCTCTGAAGCGAGATGAAGCTGACCTGTTCACAAAATCAACCAGTAGCACACGATCTCCAAAACTCCTCATTACTCACATTGACAATGCTGCTGACCCTTCTTATCCCACTCGTGGATGAGTTTTTGCAAATTGTGGCCTGCCCACTTGCCTGTTCAGCCCATGCGATGGCCAAAGATTTGCACGGGCTACGTAAACACGGAGACAATTGGTGTGTCAAGGGCCTTAACTGGCCTCTTAATTAATGGTGGGCGCGCCTCTGTCTCCCTCGCGAAATATTGCGTGAGTGTGTGTTGATGTCGGCGCACTCAGCCGACGTCAATGCGTATCAGGCACGCACCCACCTGCCGAGTGAAAAATTCTGCCCTTTGTGTGTGAAGGGAAAGTCTTTCCTTGTGGACAGGGTGGAGTAGGTAAAGATGTTAAAAGTTTAAGAGACACAGGGGCTAGTAAATCTTTAATGTTGTGGGATAGTGATATTTGTTGTTCAGAGGAAGTATTGCAGGAACAGGTGGGGTTCACGCAGATGCTAAATCTATTCCATTGTGGAAGGTAAATTTAAAGAGAAAATGGAGGGCAGGCGATATTATTGTTGGAGTAGTGGAAAAAAATGCACATTGCAGGGGTTCAGTTTATTCTGGGTAATGATATAGCTGGATCACAGATGTAGGTGATGTCTAGGGTAACAAAAACAGAATTACCTGGAAAAACTCAGCAGGTCTGGCAGCATCGGTGGAGAAGAAAGGAGTTGACGTTTCGAGTCCTCATGACCCTTCTACAGATGCCTAGGGTAATTGAGCAGCCTGTAGAAGTGTTTTCAACAGAGGTGTTACAGAGAGAGCGTCCTGGGTTGTTTCCTGTTTGTGTGATAACGAGATCAAAAGCTCATTGGGTAGAACAAGATAAACGAGAAGGGCAGGCTCTTCAAAGGCAAGGAAAAGGTGTCGAAATCCAATTAGCTGGCACCGTGTTTGATAACATTGTTCAGGAGGAATGGCTACAGAACAATTCGGCTGAAGTGTTGAACTCAAGGAGGTTAGTGGAGTTACAGAAAAATGATTTGCAATGAAAGCAGTTATATCAGAAAGCTTATTCAGAAACAGAAGCAAAATGTATTCCAGTATGTTATTACCTTAAGGGAGATATTTTAATGAGAAAATGGAGGCCAGATCATGTTCCAGCAAATGAAAGTCGGAGTGAGGTGCATCAGATTGTTATCACATTCGGGTATAGAAAGGAGATCCTGAAGATTGCTCATGAAATTCCAACAGGCCATTTAGGAATTAGGAAAACATAGGAGAAGATAGAGGTTTTTTTTTGTGGCCAGGATTGCATAGGGATGTAGAACCTGTTATACATGCCAAATGACAGGAAAACCACAAGCAGTGATTAAGCCGACACCTTTAATCCCAATACCAGCATTTGAAGAACATTTTACCAGCGTCATGATTGATTGTGTAAGACCCCTCCCTAAGACTAAAAGTGGGAATCAGTACATACTGACAATAATGGATGTGTCTACCAGGTTTCCTGAAGTGATACCTTGAAGAAATATTGAGAATATTGTGGAGGAGTTAATTAAATTTTTTACAAGATATGGTTTATCTAAGGAAATACAATGAGATCAGAGGTCAAAGTTCATGTCACAGCTGTTTTAGGAAGTAATGAACAGTTTGGGGATAAAACAGTTTAAGTCAACAGCTTATCATCCTGAGTCACAAGGAGCTTTGGAAAGATGCCATCAAACTTTAAAAACTATGATGAGAGTGTACTGTCAGGATTATGCACAGACTGGGATGGGGGAATTCCATTCTTGTTATTTTCTATTAGAGACGCTCCTAATGCATCGACTGGTTTTAGCCCTTTTGAACTAATTTATGGTCATGAGGTAAGGAGACCACTGAAATTAATTCATGAGAAATTGGTGGGTTAAAATTCAGAAACTATTCTTTTAGATTATGTATCAGATTTCAGAGAAAGATTGAATAGAGCATGTGAGTTGGCTAGGGAACATTTAAAGATGATGCAAGTGATGAAAGTGAAGGCAAATAAGAAAGCTAAAGCTTGCAGTTTTGTTTCTGGAGAAAAAGTATTAGTTTTGTTACCAGTACTAGGTGATTCATTAAATGCAAGATTTAGTGGGCCTTACAGGGTTGAAAAGAAATTGAGTGAAGTAAATTATTTAATAAATACTCCAGATAGAAGAAAGAAGCAGAGGGTGTGTCATGTAAATATGTTTAAATAGTCCTTTGACAGGGAAGAGGAAGAAAAAGAGATATTAGTGATGGTGGATAATAAGAAAGAAGTAGAAGTGCAGAACTCTGAAATTGATTTTCCTCTAATCAAATTGGATAATGAGGGGCGCTTGAAAATTTGAGTTACCTTCCAGGCAATTGTCAAAGTGATTTGGAAAAGCTATTGTAGTCATAAAAACCTATTTGTGGGAATAAATTGGGAAAGACACATTTAGCTATAAATGATGTCTCTGTACAGGTTTCATCTTCAATAAGGCACCATCCTTATAGATTAAATCCGGCAAAGTTATCACAAGTACAAAAAGAAATTGATTTCATGCTTCAAAATGATATTATTGAGTCTAATTGCAGTAATTGGAGTTCATCTATTATGCTGGTACCGAACTGGATGTAACACAAAGACTGTGGGCAGAATTTTCTGCCTACCAGGCAGGTGGCCGCAACCCAATCTCCGACGGGCGGGGAGCCAATACCCGCCGGAGAAGCAGGCCCCGCCGCCATTTTAAGTTATGCGCTTCCTGTGCGGGATTCCCCAAATGCGAGAGTGCGCTCTTTCGCGCATGCACATGAAAGAGTGCACATCTCCCTGAGGCTAAGTGCTGCCTCAGGGAGATCGCTGACAGCTGTACACACATTAAAAATAGAAAAAAAAAATCCTTAACATGTCCCCCTCATGTGACAATGTCATACAAGATGGGACATGTTAACAAATTTCACAAAAACTTTATTACACTTTTTTAAACCCTACGTGAAACCTCATCCCACCAGTGGATGAGGTTTCATGTTTTCTCTATTCCCCGCCGGGGCTCCTGGCCTGTCCGCCAACCTTAAGGTTGGACGGGCAGGTCGTTTAATTGTTTTAATGATCCTGTCAATGGACTCAATTGGCCATTGACAGGTCAGCGGGCCCACAGCTGATCTTGCTGCGCCCCCGCCTTCCTGAAAATTTAACTGGGGCGGGGTGACGTCAGGGGTTCCGCTCGACATCATCCCGCGTCATTTTGCACGTCGGTGAGCAGGCCCCGCCCCCTGCTCGCCAACGGAAAAACTCAGCCTGTGTGTGGACTATCGAAAGGTGAATGTGGTGACAGAAGTGGATTCATGTCCTATACCACGGTTGGAAGATTGCACTGAGAAAGTGGGACAATTGAAATTTATCACAAAGATTGGCTTGCTAAAAGGAAATGGGCAGATACCATTGTTGGAGAAAGCAAAGGAGATGTTGGCTTTTGTAACACCAAATGGATTATATCATTTAAAGTGATGCCATTTGGTATGAAGAATGCACCCGTGACATTTCAAAGACTGACAAACAAAGTAATTGCAGGTCTAAGCAATTGTGCTGTTTATATTGATGATCTAATAGTTTTCAGTCCTACGTGGGAGGAGCATTTTACAGCATCTGGAAGAATTATTTACTCGGTTACAAGAAGCTAATTTGATGATGAACTTGGCTAAAAGTGAATCTGCAAAAGCGCAAGTTACGTATCTAGGCCATACCATTGGACATGGTAAGGTGGCTCCAAGGGATATGAAAGTCAAGACTATCATGGATTCCCCAGTGCCTACAACAAAATGAGAAGTTTTGAGATTTCTGGGCATGAGTGGGTTTTATCAGAAATTTGTACCACATTTTAGCCAAGTGGCTGCTCCACTGACTGAACTATTGAAAAAGAACAAGAAATTTCAATGGACACTGGAGTGTAAATGGCATTTGATAGTTTGAAAACTGTATTAACTACAACACTAGTTTTAGCAGTGCCCAATTATGCCAAGCAATTCAAGTTGACCGTTGATGCAAGCGGTATAGGCAATGGGGCTGGACTGTTACAAGAAGATGACACTGGAATTGAAAAACCAACAGGGTATTTTTCATGGAAGCTGAATGTACAACAGAGAAAATATTCAATTATCGAAAAAGGGACCTTGGACTTGGTGTTGGCGTTGCAGCATTTTGCAGTTTATGTTGCAAACAATTCATCAGAAACTATTGTTTATGCAAACCACAATCCCTTGAAGTTTTTGGACAAATCTTGAGACAAAAGTACAAGACTTTTTAGATGGAGTCTATTACTGGTGGAGAACATTTGTTCGCAGGTGCGTTATCAAGAGTTTGAAGCTTAAAGGAAAATTGGACATTTGAAAAAAAACCTGGACACTGAACGGAGTGATTTCTATTGACACCGAGGACTTGTGTATATATATATTATGTTAATGCATGTATCTGATAGTGTGAAATGGGTTATTAAAAATGAAGCTGTATATTAGAATTATGATGGCTCATTTTTCGATGGGGAGGGGGATGTCATGAAGATATTAATGTATATCATGTTATTGGAAATTATTTTAAAGTGGACCTGTAGTAGGCTCTGTGTCTGTGGGTGTCAGTGTGTGTGTGTCTTAATTGGATTAAAGCCAGCTAGCCTGGGTGTTTGATGTGTGGTAGTTTTAAGTTGTTAACAGTAAGGTATAGGGTACATTTGCACTTTGGTGAATGAACCATTCAAAAACTGGGGGTGAAATCTTGCACCTAGCTAGGAGGGATCAAGCAATATGTTTATATTACTAATAACATTGGTACTATGAAAGGGGTTTTATTGTTAGAAGAGGTGGAGTTCAAAGGGCCTGGTGATACAATGAGAATTTACATTCAAAGGCAAGGCTAGGTATATTCAAAAAAGAGTTTTGTGTGGAAGTCAGAGGCATGTAAGATCGAAACCTGTAAGCCTACCACTGTGCCTGTGAAGGACAAAATTGAAAGGAACCTCATTTTGAATTTGTAGGATAGAATGTGCTTTGCCTGGTGTCTGTTTAAGTCTATAGGTTATTGTTGCCCTGGGGAAGATTACCTGGGAGTGACTAATTTGGGGATTTGTTTAATAGTTATTACGGTAGTAATTTGTAGCCATGTGTATGTATTTAATACCTTGTCAAATTAATAAATGTTTAATTTATATAAAAAACCTCTAGCTGCTTGGTGGTTTCATTTTTGAATTCAGAGTTGCATCTCAAACATACCAATTGAAAATATAGGTTATGACAGTTGTTTAAAGTTTCCCTCTGGGATTTTAAATAACTCAGCCTTTAGCAACTGCTATGTCATAACACCTGGCACAAATGAAGATGGTTGTGGTTGTTGGAGGTCAGTCTTCTCAGCTCCAGGACATCGCTGCAGGAGTTCCTCAGGGTAGTGTCCTAGGCCCAACCATCTTCAGCTGCTTCATCAATGACCTTCCCTCCATCATAAGGTCAGAAGTGGGGATGTTCGCTGATGATTGCACAATGTTCAGCACCATTTGCAACTCCTCAGAGACTGAAGCAGTCCACGTACAAATGCAGCAAGGCCTGGACAATATCCAGGCTTGGGCTGACAAGTGGCAAGTAACATTCATGCCACATAAGTGTCAGTCAATGACCATCTCCAATAAGAGAGAACCTAATCATCCCCCCCTGATGTTCAATGGCATTACCATCACTGATTGCCTCACTATCAACATCCTGGGGTTACCATTGACCAGAAACTGAACTGGACTAGCCATATAAATACTGTGGCTACAAGAGCAGGTCAGAGGATAGGAATTGTGCGATGAGTAACTCACCTCCTGACTCCGCAAAGCCTGTCCACCATCTACAAGGCACAAGTCAGGAGTGTGATGGAATACTCCCCACTTGCCTGGATGAATGTAGCTCCCACAACACTCAAGGAGCTTGAAAACATCCAGAACAAAGCAGCCCACTTGATTGGCATCACATCCACAAACATTCACTGCCTCCACCACTGATGCACAGTAGCAGCAGTGTGTACCATCTACAAGATGCACTGGAGGATTTCACCGAGGCTCCTTCGACATCACCTTCCAAACCCATGACCATTGCCATCTGTAAGGACAAGGGCAGCAGATAGATGGAAATACCATCAATTGGATGTTCCCCTCCAAGTCACTCACCATTCTGACTTGGAAATATATCGCCGTTCCTTCACTGTCGCTGGGTCAAAATCTTGGGACTCCCTTCCTAACAACACCCTGGGTGTACATACACCACATGGACTGCAGCGGTTCAAGAAGGCAGCTCACCACCAGCTTCTCAAGGGCAACTAGGGATGGGCAATAAATGCTGGCCCAGCCAGTGAAACCCACATCCATGAATGGATTAAAAAAAAATGAGACTGCATCCCTTGATTGACTAGGTAGCTTGGCTGCCATTTGTCCTGATTTGAATTTTGATTGGTCTATTTTCACGCCCATCTTTTCTTTTTCCATGCTGGTTATTTCTGGCAGAACATTTGAAATCTTCTTGCTGACCCCTGGTTGAGGAACCCTGTTGTAGACCACCATTCAAACCTGTTTTCAATAGAATTCTTGTCCTCATTTGCTTCACAATTGTCTATTCTGAAGCCTGCATTGCATCTATTGTGGCACAATATTTAGTTTTCACTTCCTGACTTAAATCTTAGAAATCAAAGCAGCATAGTTTACCATTCAGTTCACTTAATTTTATAATGCTTAACCACAGAAAAAAAAGTGCTCCCTCTACATATGGACAGAATTTCCTCCAGCTGGGATAAAGGCAGAGAGATCATTAATAACTGAGGAGCCCATAAACTATTCTGATTAGTATGTCTAACTACCCAACCAATACTTCCCTTCTGGATTGTCTGCTCCAAGTATAAATAGAGTGGATAATGTGAAATAATATGCAACTAGCTGCCACCTGTAGTCTCAAAACAGTTTTCATCATTGATTTGACTTCATTAGAAGAAAAGTATGAGGGAGAAATTTTGAACTTCTGCCCAAAATGGGTGCAAAATTGGTGGAGCCAATGTCTTTAGGCCTGAACCATCCTCAGGTTTTCAGCCTCATCAGCATAATAGCGGGTGAGCTCCTGAGCACTCAATGAGTGCTGGCAAAAAGCTCAGCACTTGGGTAGGTACTTCCATGGCTGAGTTGAAAGATTGCAATAAAGTGGAGCGGGTGAGACCGGGAGGTTTAGGGTTATGGGGGAGACAGGAGACCCACCCAACATCTGGCAGTGGTATTATTGTGCAGTTAAGAGGAGCTTTCCCGCTCCTGCTGGTCTCACAAAGACTTCCCCACAGAAAAAAAACCCAGGCTGTTTTTGAAGAGACCTCCAGTGATACCATTAAGGACTGATGGTTAGGCCACTCACTGCTTAGTACTTAGATTGTGCTGCACACAATCCACCCAATTGTTCCTGAAAATTATGAACAGAGTCTAATTTCAATCTGTTTTGGGTGAGCATGACATATGGGTCTTTGACATCCAAGGGGCGCTCAGGCTTTCCCACACCACCTCCCTGCACCCCTCATCCCCACACCTCCTGCCAATTTCCCACTTCCACACACATCTTTTCAGCAAGAAACATGGAGGTGGCAGTTAGAAATCTCTCCCCTGATTTTTAACTTATGATCAAACTATGTTTACATGAAGGAAACATTATAATTTATGTTGAGTACTTCAGAGTATGAATCTACATGCGTAACAGTCTGGGAGACTTCCTGAGGATTCTTTAGAAAATGGCATAACCTTCACCACCAACTAACATCTCGAGCTGTAATTACAAGGAACTTAAATACAGCACAATCCAGAAAATGTGCTATTTTCACTATTCCATTCCACTTCCTGTATTCATTCATTTTAAACAGTGGAAAAAGTGAGCCAATTGAGTTTTATATTTGAAGTTGAGATTATTTAACAATATTCATGAGCAGATCTATTGCACCACCACTCACAATTAGTGGAGACTACATTGACATTGAAATTCATCTTGCATTTGTTTGGTGACACTCTTGAAAAGCACCTTGGGATGTTTTATATCATTAAAGGAATTATATAAATGCAAGTTGCTGTTATTGCTTGGGTAATAATGTAGACTGGTGATAATGAATTGGCAATTTGTATTACACACTGCCCAAATGTGTTTTTCATTGCAGAAAAAAGTTGCATCAAATGTCCTACTAATTCCCGCTTGCCCATTTAGACGAATTTCACCTCTATTGCTTTATAAAAGCAAAACCATGTGATGTGAAATATAATATTCCCCTGCTGTGGTTTAGCTATGTACAACTCAGTGGGCAGAAATTTCCCCCCATCAGGGGCGGATGTGATCCCGATCGGCGCCCTTAATCGGGGGCGCCGCCATTTCACGTGGGCGGGCCGATTAAGGCCCGGCCAGCGTGACGCACACCCGGAAGCGCACTCCCTGTGCGGGTGGGGGGGGATTCCCTGAGTCGGGGCCTGCGCTCTTCCCTCATGTGAAACTGTCACATGAGTTGGGACATGTCCATTAATTTTTTCCAAAATTTTTATTTAATTAATGAACCCTTCATGAAACCGCTTCCCGCCCGTGGATGAGGTTTCATGAAAAATGTGAAGGCCGCCTGGGCTCTTCGCCTGTCCGACAGCCTTAAGGTTGGACGGGCAGCTTTCTTAACAGCTTTAATTACTTCCTTCATGGTCTTAATCAGCCTTTAACAATTCGGCGGGCGTGCAGCTAACTTGGCTGTGCGCCGACCGAACTAACAATCTAAATGACGGGCGATGTCACCGCGCCTCAGTTTTTGCGCGGTGAGTGGGCCCCGCCCCCCGTTCGATGACCCAGTCTCTCCCTCTGGAACCGCACTCCTCAATCTAGTTGGAGACTGATTAGCTTTAGAAAAGTTGACTTTCATTTTTTTACATTATTTCCAAAGCGTGACACAGAAAGTATGACAGGCTAAAGGCCTGGTATATGCAAGGTTTCTAAAAAAAACTTACTTGCAGATCTTCTTTAGCATTTGGGAAGTAAGTTGGAAGACACAATCCCCTAGAAATTTGATTGCATTGCGCTCATTTTACAAGGAGCAATTTTGAGGTCTAACATCTCATGGCCTGAGGATGAGTGCAAGATGCCTGATCTAATATCGGTTCTGGTCACTTTTCAGAAGTCCCTGTTGGCTTATACTGGTATTTTCACCTTAAGTATGTAATTGAAGGGTGTACTCACCATACTGGCAGCAGCTCTGGCCTGATTTTCATGCCTCAGTGCCTGTTTGCCACTCTGCAGCTTACCTGCCGACTCTAAATCAGGCCTAGGCCTTTGCTGCCAGGGTGTGCTTTCAGCTAGTGGGTTTTGCTGGCCGGCTGCACAACGTCCTGATGTGACAAGTTTACATAGGAAGCTCCCATTATAAATATAGATATAGGAATTTAAAATAGATGCAAGATGACACAAAAGTGTGACAAAATTCTGCCATCAAAAAGTAGACATGAATTTTGTACAGATCCATGACTATTATCATATTATAGAAAAATAAAGACTTGCATTTGTATAGCACCTTTCATGACATCAGGTTATCCCAAAGTGCTTTACAGCCAATAAAGTATTTTTGAAGTGTAATCACTGTTGTAATGTAGGACAATAAATAATATAGATATGTGTTGATTTAAATTTTGTTGTAAATTAAGCTGATTCGTAGGGGAGAATTTTCTCCCTGTCGGGAGGGGTTAGACAGGAGTGGGCGAGGGCAGGTGTGTAGTCGATGGCCACCCGCGATTGGCTGTGCGCTGCCATTTTATGTGGGCGGGCCAATTAATGCTCGCCCAGTGTGATGCACACCTGGAAGCACTGAGCGCTCCCTGTGCGGGCGGGGGGAGGAGGCTGAGTCAGGGCCTGTGTTCTTTTGCGCATGCACGTGAAAGAATGCAGAAATCTCCCTGAGACACGGAGCTGCCTCAGGGAGATAATTTCCAATTTTAAAAATTCTATTAAAGGAGAAAAAAAAAATTTAAGGCATGTCCCCTAATGTGACAGTGAAGAGGTTTTATGATGAATGCAAAGGTCGCCTGGGCTCTTCGCCTGCCCCCCAATCTTATGGCTGGACGGGCAGCTCAGTTAATCAGCTTAATTGATATTTAAATGGCCTTAATAGGCCTTTGGCAGTTTGGCAGGTGCACAGCCAACTCTGGTGTGCACCCGCCGAACTCAAGATCTGAATGATGCACGCTGCGTCAGGATGCACGCCCGACATCACCGCGTATCACTTTACCCATCGGCAAGCAGGCCTCAACCCTGCTGGCCGAACCGAAAATTCTGGCCATAAGTTTGTTGAAGCTTTGGACAATGGAATATCATAAAATTTATGTAAAGTCACACAGTGTGATTTCAAGTTCTTAGATGAGGTTGGGCAACCCCTCCTGGGCTGACTGTGTGAATGTTATATCAACCCTTTAACCATAGAGAAAGCTCACTAGATTTTGTGCATTAGAAAATCAAAAGAATTAAAATATACATAGGAATATATTTACATTTCTCTGTTGGTTTAATCAGGAGTATCCACAGTAATCACTTAAATGGAATGCTATGTTATATCTCAGGGTCATTTTGAGTGCCATTAAGGTTACCACATTCCACTTTATACCAGCAACCCAAAGTAGGAGCTCAGTTAAATCTAGAGTGCTACACCATTCACCCCTTAGTGAAATGGAGCTGTGAAATCCATACTTCCTAGCTGAGTACACAGGATGGTTTCTCTGCCGACTGATGCACAGTTTGACTTTTAAGTTTAAACATGGCTTTTTGTGCAAAAAAAGTACAAACTAAAAGCAAAATGAAGTCTAGTCACATGAAGAAGCTTCCCTTCCATTGCATTAGTACATTTATTGTGAGCTAGGGCTCATAGGATCAGATTCATGGGTAAGCGAATCTTGCAAGGGCTGATTCCAAGTGTTGTGAGGAAGGTTCCAAGCTGATATGTAATTATCAAGCACACTTAATACCAGTGATGCCGAATGACTTTCTGCTGGAAGGGTAGACCAATATTAAGCCACTGAAATCATCTGACTCGCATTATAAATAAAATCCTCTCATCTGAGACAAATCAGCTGAGACCCAAACAAATCAATAACTGTGGCTACGTCCTAATGCAATGAAACCAGCAGAGTTAACACTATTACATTATTAATTATCCTCTAATTCTTTTGAGTTTCTAGCACACAAAGCCCAAGTGAGGATAAAAAAACCTTCCAGTCAATCAGGTTGGAAAAGATTTTTTAGCCTCTGTGAGAAAGTCCCAACTAAAATCTTGAAATTGCATTTTGTCATTATAAACAAAAAGTGTGATATCCCACTCTCTGATGTTTCAACAAAGACATTAATCAGTTTATTTTATATCACAATTGAAACTCCAACTTGGCAGTAACAAAAATATTAAAAAGTTCAGAGTTGTTTAAAAGAAAATAAGGTGAAATAGTTATTCTATTTTGCCCTCAAGTGTATTTTCTTACCCACTTAGTTGTGATAGCTCCTTCTTCTTCAGTTCTCTGCCCAAAGGCAGATCCTTCAGCAAAGTGCCATGTGGTTCTTCACTATGGGTAGGGCAAGGAGGCAGTCTACCTTAGCTGGAAATGGGAATTGAGCCCTGTGTTGCTGGTATTGATCTGATCCACACACTAGCCAACAAGCCAATTGAGCGAATCAACTCCACCTCCCACTCATAATAGTTTATAAAAGTGAAATTATATTAGAGGCAATATAACAAGTGAAGTATCATATAATCAATCGTGCTGCATATAGCCTACGAATGGATTTATCCCCAGGTTAAACACTGCCCGCACAATAAGTCGAATGCCACATTGAATAAGACTCTATTAATATTGTTCTTTGGCTGTTAAAAATATCTTTACTTGTTTGGATTGCATGCTTTATCACATTTAAATGTCAAATTAAAATGACATTAAAAACATTTAACTCTATCCTTATATGACTTATGAGTTGTATATGTTTTTACATTTATCTAAAAATAATTAATTAAAATAATTATTGTGCAATGTTCCTTATAAGTGATTTTCTTTATAATGCAGCTGTATATTGTATCAGAATGCATAGCTCCTGCAATAATGTCATCTTTAAGCACTGCGGAGGTTGCACAGAATGGGAGGAAATAAAAAAAAAAGCATTTACATTCAGAAAGTGTGACATGAGTCTAATATCAATAATAAATAATGGGCACTATTTTAAGAAATGGCTTGGTAACCTAGCTACATAGTAATTCCTTATTAAGAAACAGCCAACGTGGCTATGGAAGAAAGAAGCTTTGCCTGACAAACCCCCTGAACATGTTTAAAGAAGAGGAAGTCACAATGATTGAGGTCATATGGACTATCAGAATGTTTGACAAATTTCCACATGAAAGATCCCGTTACATGAAAATCTCTGGGAATCTGGTGCTGAACATGTAATTCAATATGAAGTTAATTAGAAATAGGTAGAAGAGAGTCCATATGAGAAATGCTGAATGGTATCAATAGGGCTAAGAGATTACATCCCTCGTCATGTACAATCCACATTAATGACTTGGATGTTGAAGCCAAACATAAGCTTGTCAAATCTGCAGACTGCACCAAAATAGGACCACTAATAGTCAAGGAATTTAACCACAGATTTCTAAAAGGATTTAGGTCAGTTATGCAATTGGGATGATTATTGCAAAAGATAAAATATTGCACACAGGTTGATAAAATTTGCAACACAAGTGTACAATAAATGCCTAGCGAATTATCACAGGAAGGTTTAGCAAGAGACCTGGGGGCAATAATAGACTTGTCACAATCAATACTTAGACAATGTGGTGGATGTAGAATTATAGGGATGAATTTTCATCTTCAAGGCAGTGGTGAGAATTGGGAAAATTCCGAGCTTCACATGTCTGCCTCAGGGGAATGTGCGACCTTCGTTGCCTGAAGGTGGGTGTGGGCTGTTGCTGGGCAGCCAACCCAGGAAACATTTCAGAGGGAGAGGTGGGACTGATTTAGGAGATGGGCTTTTCACGACTCAGGTCCTATAGAAAGGGCCATTCTGGAAGTCATTCACTGTGACAGGAAGGAAGTGGTGAAATGTTGTAAGGTTGGATGAGAGGAGATTTTATTGCCTTGTGATGTGAGTGTAAGTTTTCAATGTTAGCCAAAGGGTTATTTGTGCTGTAAGTGACGCCCCCATTGAGAGACTTCCATAGGAAACTTTAGATGCTGATGTCTGTCTATTGCAGCTGTATAGAGTGTCCACACAGCAGACATTCACTGTTTGCAAAGATCCCCACACCCAAACATGTAGATGTCAGTATCTTTGCAGCTACAGCAGGTCACGACACTGTACAGCAAGTGAAATGCGCATGGCACCTTAGGGCCTGGTATCAGGGGCCTGCATGCAGATCCTTCATGTCCAGCCACATGCCATTTTATTTGTCATATTTTCAAATATGGGCACCCAAAAGTGCCTTGGCCATAACCGTGACATCAGCACACTGTCCTTTCATGCATGTCTGACCCCAAAGGAGTCCTCCTGCAGGGTCCTATAAGCTCCAGGCCACACCATGACATTCTGGGGTGCTTGCACACAAGGACAGTACACACCATCCATGAAAGGGGCCCCTTACCCCACCGCCCAACAACGTAAGTATGTTCATCACCTGAGAAGAAGGTTCCAGTAGGTGGTTGCACAGCATAAAGAGAGAATCATAATTCATCCATGAGCTTTATTCATTGTCATAGCAGAATGTCCCAGAGGAGCAGCATGACAGAGTCTCGTGGATTAAATGCACCCAGGTTCTGCCACCCGGACTTGGAGACCCTGGTGCAGGGTGTGAAGGCTGGAGGGATACCCTGTATCCTACAGGAGGGATGCCCTGTATCCTGCTGGAGGGATGCCTTGTATCCTGGTGCATGATGCCCTGTATCCTGGTGCAGGGTGTGAAGGCTGGAGGGATGCCCTGTATCCTGGTGCAGGGATGCCCTGTATCCTGGTGCAGGGTGTGAAGGCTGGAGGGATACCCTGTATCCTACAGGAGGGATGCCTTGTATCCTGGTGCAGGTATGCCCTGTATCCTGGTGCAGGGATGCCCTGTATCCTGGTGCAGGGTGTGAAGGCTGGAGGGATGCCCTGTATCCTACAGGAGGTATGCCCTGTATCCTGGTGCAGGTATGCCCTGTATCCTGGTGCAGGGATGCCCTGTATCCTGGTGCAGGGTGTGAAGGCTGGAGGAATGCCCTGTATCCTACAGGTAGAAGAACTGCTCATGAAAAGAGCATGGCAGGTGATAGCTACATCTCATCAGGAGGTGGATCAGGCATAATGGGCAGTTGACACACAGTGGAGTACAAAGGAAAAGTTCTGGGCCAAGGATTCTGCTGGTATGATCTTTGATAATGACCTGTAACTGCATGCGTGCTTACACTGAGCAAGGATTACACTCATTATCTTATGTTGTGTCTCACACAGATCCCATCCTTTCATGCCCGTGAACAACTCCCCCACCCCCCAACCCTCACCCACCCAGAGCCAAAACTTTCCTCAGGCATCAGGAGGAGGAGGATGAAGAGATTTCCGAGGAAACACTGACCAGCCCACAATCCACCAACACAGATATTAGTAATGTGAGGGAAGCAGCACGTGTTTAAGAGTTGGTAGCATGTGGTGGATGGTACTGCGCCAGAGTGCAGGGGAAGGTGTTTGGGTCAGACACATCTGCGCACAGCCCTCCTTGGAGGAGGGTCAGCAGTGATAATGATGCTTGGATCAGCAGCAGCAGATGTGCAGGCATCTGGCAGAGTTCACCGAGGCAATGCGTGCTCATGCTCCCTGAGTTGAGGAGTCCATTGCCGTGTTGAGCTTGACTTTGTCTTAGACCGCGTGAGTTCTAACTAAGTGAGATTGGCCATTCTCATGGAGAGTCACATCCAGCATCATTCCCAGTGATACAAGAGCAGTGTGAATTTCTGCAAGGGGAACAAGCCTCACTCAATATCCTGGAGCAGTCTGTTCAGAGTTTGAGCACTGTCCTCCATGGAATACATGAAGGGCTGTCTACCCATAATACGAGACTCTTGCTGGTGGCACAATAGATGCTGGAATGGATGACTGCTGCACCCCAGCAGGTCATCCAAACCTCCAGAAAGCCAATCCAGGGCTGAGAAGTTTGCGAAGGAGAATGAGTCTGCTGTGAGCCGTTCTGAGCACTCATCTTCCACGGCTTCCCAGCCTCCTCTGCCAGAGCCCTCATCTGTAATACATGCTCCAGTGACCATGGCTGCCTCTGCACAACTGCAGGTCCTGTAGTCTCAGCTAGGTCCCCAGCAGGTAACTGCACAAAGAGCCTGGCCATGACGCTTCCTAATGCCTTATAGACAGACAGATGAGCAGGCTGTTTCTACCTCCCCTGAAGCAATGTGGGGAGAGGTGGGGGGTGCTGGTGACAGGGGTGGGGCACCACATAGGAACATTAAAACTGAAAAGATGCCAGGGTGTTTCGATCACTGCTGGGTTTACATGTGATTTTTTTATCTCACATTGTTAAGTATACCTTTTCCATTCTCTCTAAATACATTATATAAATCAAAGGATGATGTCTTGGTCTATACTTTCTTAGTGGCTCATACAATAACTTGGTAAACATACAAATGCATGATCTTACCAGTGTCATTTAAGACTGCAACTAGAAGTCCATCCCTCAATGACCTGATAGTTGTGAAGGGTGAAGCCATGCATGTCCATCATAGTCAAGTCAGGTGCTCAGTGAAACCTCCACTGCTAATAGCAGGTCAATCATAGGATTTGACCATTAATGGCCAGGCCAGCATTTATCGCCCAATGCTAAATGCCCTTGACAAGGTGATGGTGAGGCACCATCTTGAGACGTTCCCTCCACGTGGTATAGATACACCTACAAGAGCTGTTTGGAAGGGAGTTCCAGGATTTTGACAAAGAGATATTAAAGGGATGGGGATGTAGTTTCAAGTCTGGATGGTTTGTGGCTTGGAGGGAAACTTGCAGGTGGCAGTGTTCCCATGCACCTGCTGCCCTTGTCCTTCTAAGTGGTAAATGTCACAGATTTGGTAGTTGTTGTTTGTCTAAGGAGCTTTGGTGAGTTACTATTGTGCACCTTGAGGATGGAACACACTGCTGCCACAGTGCCTATGCATTGCAGGGAGTGAATACTTAGAGTGCGAAATGGGTGCCAATCAAGTCTGGTGCTATGTCCTGTATGGTGTCGAGCTTCTGGAGAGTTATTGAAGCTGCATTCATTCAGGTAAGTGGAGAGTAATCTATTAGACTCCTGGCTTGTGCTTTGTAGATGGTGGACAGGCTTTGGGGAGTCAGAAGTTGAGTTACTCACCACAGAATTCCCAGCCTCTGACCTGCTCTTGTAGCCAATGTATTGAAACGGTTGGTCCAGTAATGTTTCCTGTCAATGGTAGCCGCCAGGGTGTTGATAGTGGGGGATTCAGTTATGGTAATTTTCTCTCATGTTGGAGATAACCATTGCCTGGCACTCGTGGGGCGCTAAAGTTTTGTTATGCTGCCCAGTCTCAATTTGCAGCATTTCTCTTGGTGCATCCAGGAGATTTGCACCTTATGAGTCTTGATTGACACTGCACAAGTAACAAAAACAGAATTACCTGGAAAAACTCAGCAGGTCTGGCAGCATCGGTGGAGAAGAAAAAAGTTGACGTTTCGAGTCCTCATGACCCTTCAACAGAACTGCACAAGTAACTCCTGACTTAGGGCCAGGCCTCGGTTGGTGTCCAGGTGGCTTTTTCACCATCTCTTTGACAGTCTCCAAGAAACACTTGCAGACCCCTCTGTCACAGGGCACCACATGGTCAGTCCCTGAAGACTGCTGGATGCTGACTTCTGAAGGTGAGGATTTTAGCTATTGTGCTGCCAGAGAGTTTCAAGGACACTTTTAGATTTTCTCTCTTGTGGCAGAACGGGCATCTCCTGGAAGATGTGAGGTGGCAATGGTATCAAAGGCGTTCATCTAGTGATGGCTGGACAGCCATTTGCTTCCAAAGGTACATCTATATCCTCAATGTTGCTTAGTAGAATTGCCTCTGTATTAGGCCCTCCCTGTTTATTATGGCGTCATGTTATGAGCTGGCTCTGGACAGGTCTCTCATCATTTCCACCATTGTTGCCCTCATCCTCCTGCTTGTCCTCCGCAGTTACATCTTCATCTGAAGCAGGTGAGCGATCTACTTCACCAGGCTCTAGATCTTGCACATGTACACCTCTTCGCTGCACCTTATTATGCAGCATGCAACAAGCTGCCACCACCTTTGAAACCCTCCCGAGATCAAGACATTGAAAAGGCATTGTTAACAGGTGAATGGCCTGCTTGATGGTTGGCCTGGTTTGAAGGTGACTGCAGATATAACGCTGACACCATTTCCACTGGGTGCAATGGAGTAAGCAGCAACCTCCTCAATGGGTAACCCTTGCCACAGAGCTGGGGCATAGGCTCGAAAAGGTGCGGCAGATTCCACTCCCTCAGAGTGAAAGAGTCATGGTGCCTTCCAGGGAATCGTGCGAAAAGCTTTTTGTGGTCACACATAAGCTGTACGTTGATTGAGTAAACAGAGTTTCTATTCATATATCTGTGCTTCTCCTGTGATGATGTTTGATGGTAGTGTGTGTGCAATCTATCACACCTTGCATTTGTGGAAAGCCAGCTATTGACATGTACCTCATTGGTCTTTGGCTCCAAGACTCCACATCTGTTGGAAAATTAATGTGCTCCCCTACCCTAACAAAGCTGGCACCAGTAACTGATGTTATGCATCTACGGGTGGCTGATTGCAAAATGCTGCAGAGGTCTGTAGCAGAACGAACCCTGGAATGATCCGGCTGCTTAAAGGTTGAGGGCCATGGTAACTTTCACTGCAATTGGCAGGGCTTGGACACATGTTGTTTGAGGCGTGAGATCTGCCTCCAACATGGCGCAGACGTTTCTGACCATTTTCTGAGACATTGCCGATACTGCCTTTTGAACATTTCAAAGGAGCTCTACCTGTTCCGGTAGATCCTTCTGACACCTCATACCCAGCCACCATGACTCTAGCTGCATGCTGCTACCTCTGCCTTTCCTCTACTTGCTGTATGTTTGAGGCCCTGCGCCCATTTCTTCAACCTTCCTTCCTTTGTGGACAACACTCTGCACACCCAGTGAGACTGGCAGTTTCTTGGCTTGTGCATCCAGGAATGATGAAGGGGAGCCTGTGCAGATGTGCCCTTGCTCTTTTCCAGCCACTCCCCTTCCCTGAGGTCATACAGCAGCCTCTACCTCAAAGGAAAATTCAGCTTTAAATCTGACACCTCACACAGTTCTATATAGGGCTTCGAATTCTTTACCTCAGACCTTCCGAGCTGTTCAACTCTTCAGTACCAAGTCATGGAACACGCACAGCAATTTTTGCATCTTATGACACCTATCTCTTTAAATGGCCCAGTGGATTTGTAAATCCCACGTGTGTGTTTTATGCCCTGTCCTCTCATACGTCCTTCAACATTGGAAACTGTGAGAATAGGGTCAGGACCTTCAGATTCAGGTTCTACCCATCATTTTGAACTCTCCAAGGAGTCTCACCGACTCCATGAAAATCCAGCCCATATTTGTGTAAACTGTAGTGTGTAAAGTATACAGAGGTCACGTTAAAGGTTTACATCAGATCACATTTTGAGTGCTCTGTTGAAGTCTCTCCTTATGCAAAAGATTGAGTTCAAATGTAAAATAAATGAGCTCTGAGCAAATGTTAGAAAAATTCTAGCTGTTCAGTCTAGAGAGGTAGCTAAAGAGTTGTCTCATCAGGGTATGTGAAATATTAAATGGGCACAAATAAAGTGAACATAGAATATTAAGACCAGAGGATGTTAATTTGTCTCATTAAAGAATGAGCATGAATCAATGAGTCTATGAATGTGATTTGGGTCTTAGTGGACATGAGTGAAATATTGCAGATGTTACATGCAACTGACTGAATGATGGCCAACAACAAATGCAAAAAGTTATATCAGCTTTCAAGATTTTTTTAAACAAAAATTTCTTAATGGATTTGGCATGTGTTGATTTATTATTTTTTTATAAGTAAAAGATCCGAACAACATTAGCTGTACTGGTAGGAACATATTAACATTGAGATAGCCAAATGAAATATAAATTAGAAACAAACTTCTCTTTACCAATTTATTCATGAAAACATTGCTACAAAAGGTCAACATAAGCCTTGCTTATTTTCGTTTATCCTTTCTTATTTTCATTTGATCGGAATGGATATTAGGAATAGAGAATCAGATAATGCTTTGCTGAGCATTTTGAAAGATGAAATAAAAACAGAAAATGCTAGGAAAGCTCTGCAGGTCAGGCAGCATCTGTGGAGAGTGAAATAGAGTTAACGTTTCGAGTCTGTATGACTCTTCTTCAGAGCTTGGCTCTTTCCTCAGCAAATAGCCCAGCAAATGATTTATTTTCAAATATATATCCAATTTCCTTTTGAAAGTTACTATTGAATTTGTTTCCAACACACATTCAAGCAGTGCATTTTAGATCATAACAGCTTATTGTGCAAAAAAACAATTCTGCTTACCTCTCCTCTGAATCTTATACCAATGACCTTAAATCTGTGCCCTTTGGTTACCAACCTTTCTATCAAAGCAATCAGTTTCTCCTGCCTTACTCTAAGCAAATCCTCAATATCAAAAATACTTCATGGAACTAGAAGCCAAAATTCTATTAAAAATAGTAACTCATTTGATTGATTTCTTTCTTTTGGGTTTAGGGGTCTTTGCAATAGACAGAAGAAGTTGTTCTCTTTGGGGTTCTGGACCATATATCTTCTTTGAGCAACACCAAAAACACATTGGGCAGGATCTTCCGGTCGGCGAGTGGGGTGGGGGTGGGGCCCGCTCGCTGACGTGAAAAATGACGCGGGATGACATTGGGCTGAACTCCTGACGTCACCCCGCGTTGTTTCAATTTTCAGGTCGGCGGGGGTGCAGCCGAATCAGCTGTGCGCCCACCGACCTGTCAACGGCCAATTGAGGCCATTGAGACACTAATTAAAATCATTAATGGACCTTCCCATCCAACCTTCAGGTTGTCGGGCAGGCCGGGAGCCCTGGCGTCCTTCAGAAAAAGCATCAAACCTCATCCACGAGCGGGATGAAGTTTCATGAGGGTATTTAAATTCTTAATAAAGGTTTCAGTTAAAGTTATGGACATGTTCCAATTCATGTGACTGTGTCACATGAGGGGACATGTCAGGGAAATTTTCCTTTCATTTTTATTGCAAATTTTAATGCTGAGCCGATCTCCCTGATGCAGCACTTAGCCTCAGGGAGATCAGTGCGCTCTTTCGTGTGCATGCGTGAAAGAGCGCACTCCTGGTTGAGGGAATCCACCCCCGCCCCTACAGGGAGCGCATAGCGCTTCCTGGCAGATGTCACGCTGGGTGGGCCCCAATTGGGGGCGCCGATCGGAGGTGCGCCTGCCTGCACCCGCTCCCACACTTCCCCTCCTGATGGGGGAAAATTTTTCCCATTATCAGATTATCCATTCATTTGTCAGGAGAGTTATGGAATACTCCTGACTTGCCTGGGTGGCTACAGTTTTAAAAATGCTCAAGAAGCTCAACACCATCCAGGAGGGCAAAACAGTCTGCTTAACTGGTACCCATGCATCACCTTAAACATTTACTCCCTCCACTACTGATGCATAATGACAGCAATATGTACCATCTACAAGATGCTGAACAGCAGCTTGCCAAGGCTCCATCAGCAGCACCTTCCAAACTCATGGCCTCTATCACCTAGAAGGACAGCAGACACTATCATCTGTAATCTCCCCTCCAAGCCACACACCATCCTGACCTGGAACCATACCCTCATTCCTTCTCTGCTGTGTCAAAATCCTAGGACTCCCTCCCTAACAGTATTGTAGGTGTGACTACACCAGATGGATTGCAACATTCAAGGTGGCAACTCTCCACCCCCTTCTCAAGGGAAATTAGGATGGTCTCTAAATGCTGGTCTCACCAGCAACACCCACATTCCATGAATGAATAAAAAATAAATTTCTGTTTCTGGGGTATTTTTGTGCATAAATTGGCTGCCACGTTTGTCTCTTAAGCAACAGTTCCTGCACTTCAAAAGTAAACCATTTGTTGTAAAGTGTCATGGGACATCCTGAGGGCAAGATATGATGCAATATCAATTCTTATTCCTCATGATGTTTCCACCAATTGTTTTAATCCAAATGATCTTAGTCAATCACAAATGTTAAGATGGTTAGCTGAGACTTGCAAATATATAAGAGTTTGACATTTTGGTACAGCAAGGAATATAAATGAGCATTAGTCATTAGAATTTAAAGATGTCCCCTTATCAGTGTTTCAGTTAAGCAACAACCGGTTAGATCAACTTTGGGGAAATATGTCAACCAGTCTAATAGATTTTGGAAGCAAAGTTTGAACTGAATGAGCAAATTTGGAATGGTAAAGAGTGGTTTTGAACAAGCTATAATATAAATAAATATTTCTTTATCATACCATGCTGTATTGTTAGGAATCCTATTGTAACAAAGGTACAACAGACTAGTATGTTCTTAAAAGAACTCTTCATCAAACCATTAAGCAAGCCAACAAATAGCACGTTTCACCTGTTGAAGTTCCATTCTGAAGGAGGACAAAACATCACGTGGTTTAATGCAACACCAAATATTTGCTACATATCTTCATCTATATTTAACTTCAAGCTCTCACAAAAACTCCCCTAAAGACCACAGAATAAAATCACCCAACATGCTGGCGATACGATAGAACTACTTGCCAAGAATGATCTTGTGTTCTCATAAACAAGTCAGCCGATGGCCCCTTTCTTTATTCAGCAGAAGTCATTTATTGCCTTGTAAAATCTGCATCGTTGAAGCACATAGCTTAGTTTTATTGCAGTGAAAATAGAATATATCGAACTCACACTCATTGGCTCAGCATAAAATGCTTTCTTAAACAACAAAGGGACAAATGAGAAAAGTAAGTCTGAAATAAATTACAGCATAATTTTATGTATATTTGAAATAACTCCTTGAATTGCGTATTTTCTATGCAAAATAGTCTCCAATATTGTACCAAAGCTAAATCAAGTTTACCAAAATTGCCACTGCAGTTCACGTTGATGTGACTCACATTCACAGAGAGTGTTTCAGTCTAAAGCTGGGTGCTATATATGCACACAGCAAGGACACTGCTATGGCCACCATAATTAAACCAGAATGGCAGCCCTGTTACCTATTAAACATTGGGTTTATAGTAATGGCAGAGAGCTTTCAATCACGATTGTCCCCAGGTCGGTTTATTTAACTCCATTCAGATGCAAAAGGCCTGGATTATCAACCAAAGGAACATGAGTTCAAATGTTATCATGGCACCTTGAGAATTTGAATTGTTTTAAAACATAAATCTTGAAATAAAAAATAAGCATCAGTAAAAGTGACCACAAAGCTATCTGATTAGAACCTAATCACTAGCTCACTAATGTCCTTGAAGGAAGGAAATCTACCTTCCTTACTCAATCTCAGTTGCCCTCTCAAATGGTCTAATAAACCACTCACTGCTACAAAGAAGGTGGCCCCCTACTATCTTCTCAGGGCAACCAGGGATGGGCAATGAGTGCTATTATTACCAGGAACACTGACATCCCAAGAATGAATTCAAAAAACCTCCATAAAAAGGAAGTAAACTATTGCTAATTTTGCAATAATTGAGGGGAGGGGCACTTAATGAAATCAAAATATAGTTTCCTTTGCTAAAATATGGCAGTGACATCTGAAGTAATGACTTCTTCAGTATAATTGGGACCAAAATTATAACCTTTGATCACCTCCTGCATTGATCCCAAGATGAGCCCAGGTCATAATAAGCACTAAGGTGTAGTTAAATTTAGTAATGAGGATTCTGTGAATGATTCTGCATTTGCATTTACTCAATGCTAACTTCATACTCCAATAACATATCCCCTCTGCAGACTTATACTTTGTTTGAATGTAAATAATGTTGAGAAATTTGTTTGGGTTTATAAATCCAGATTAACTTTATTCAGGATTCACCAGTAGAAAGTTGTGATTCATATTTTCACTGTCCTACCATGTAACTGGTATACAATACTGGTCATTGAGGGTAATGACTATATTATAAATATGGAACCTGAAACTCCATGAGACATGATCCCTCCAGTTATTCTTGGATTGTACCCATCTGTCGCTTTCTCAGATAATAGCACAGAAATTTGCAAGACCAATAGGATGGCATCCATGGAGCAGGCAGGGAGGAAGGCAGGCAAAAATATTGATATTGTGATGAAAGTATAATAATTTTCACAATATTCTTCTGGTTTATTGTGAAGTAGGTTTCTGGGTGTGATTATAGTTGGGTCTGTCTGTGTGATTTAATTACGTTTGGAGTCAAGTAGACTGCAAGCTTGAAATCATCAAAAGAAGCTAGGAGCTTGACATGCTAATGAGTAAACATGGATGCTGGCTTAGCATGTAAGGTGTGAAAGGAATTTGCATTTTTAGTTAAATGAAGGGATTGTTGGATTTCAAAGGGATATTTGTCTGTTTACAATTAGCCAGATAAACAAGGCTAAGGAGTGTGTTTATTTTTCCCAAAGGTTACTGACAATATTGGAAATATGAAAGTTTTTATATTATGAGGAAGATACAGTTTCAAAGACATATGGAACAATAGGCTTCACATATTAAAAAGAGAGAAACACATATAAAGGAGAATGAAGGGCTATGTGAGAGAAGGTCATGTAAGATCTAACAGGAGTGTGTGAAACAGCCTTCATGAAGCCTCCAGCCATTTGTGCATAAGTCTGCTACATTAAGTAACTGAAGTTGGGGAGAAACCATTTGGAATTCCACTGTCAAGTGGGTACTGTGTTAACTAGCTGAGTTTGTTTTAAATCTAAAATTTATTTTGGACTGTTGCCTTAAAGGGAGAGTATAACTGTGGGTCTGGTCAATTAGGAATTTTAAGATTTGTTGTAAGTAATTGTGGTATTATGTATGTGCTTGAACCTTTTATTTTGTTAATAAGTATTTTAATTTGATTTTTAAAAAAATCTCCAAAAGTCTTGGTGGACTCATTACTTCTGAATTCAGCACACATATCTTCTTGTAATAAATACAAATTGCAAAACCGTTGTGATAGCACGACCAAGATTCCCTTGTGAATTTGCTCCACCTGGCACACATCATCTGCCACGTCTTAACAATATGGATTAATCTCTGTGGTCTGTCTGCCTCATGCAACCACAAATTATAGCACATACCCACCACTGGTGTGGAAACTGGTCAGCAAAACCATCCCGCCCAATCCTAGGCCACTTCCCTGGTCTGGATTCCATTAGTGAGATCTACATTTGTCCATTTGGAGGCCAATATTTCTTTACTGAGTGTATTAGCCTCCACAGATCTTCCAGATTCTGAATGAGTCAATGGAACAGGAAGTCCAAGTGTAGGAGTTTCCCACCCCTCACCTCTGACCCCCATTACAAGGTAAGTCAGAACTTCCCCGAAAGATTGGAGACTAAGCACATTTGGGCCTGTGCCATTTCACAGGGGAGCAGGGAGGAAGAAGTCTCTGAGTTCTGCAAGTCTCACACTAGAGTTATAATAAGAAACTGGCAGAACCCAGGAGGAATTTTGTGGGCTTTCAGTCTTTATCAGATTTTTTTTGTAAATAAGATTGCATTTATTTATTTAGACTGGAGCATGGCTGTAATGGAAGATTTAACACTGTACACTTAGGTTGACATCCAGCACAACATGTATAGGGTCCATATTAACTGGAGTGAAGCCCAGGGAATTAATGGCAAATTATTGACCTGGTTGGGAAATTGGTGGAATGACAAGTCTCAGGGAGTAGGGATAAAAGGCAGGTACTCTAATTGGTAGGATGTGATTGGTGCCTTGCAAAGATCTGTGTTGCAGCCACAACTATTCACTGTATTAGCAACTTAGGTAATGGGATAGAAAGCTACAAATCCAAGTTTGCCAATGACTCAAAAACAGACAGCATTGTAAATAGTGTAGGTGGCAGCATAAAATTACAAAGAGATATTAATAGAAGAAGTGAATGGACAAAACCATGACAAATGGATTTCACTGTAAGCAAATGTGAAATCATTCACTTTGGACCTAAAATAGATAGCACAGAGCGCTTTCTAAATGGTAGAAAACTAGAAACAGTGGAGGTCTAAAAAGACTTAGGGGTACAGGCACATAGATCATTCAAATGCCATGAAAAGGTACAGGAAATAATCAAAAATGCCTTTATGTCTAGAGGACTAGAATACAAGGGTGCAGAAGTCAGGCTACAGCTATGCAAAACCCTAGCCAGACCACACCTGGATCACTGTGAGCAGTTCTGGGCACCATACCTGAGGAAGCATATATTGGCCTTGGATAGAGTGCAGTGCATATTTACCAGAATGATACCTGGGCTCCAAAGGTTAAATTATGAGGAGAAATTACATATTCTAGGCTTGTACTTCCTGGAATTTAGAAGTGTAAGGAGCGATTCAATTAAAGTTCCAAGATATTAAGGGGAACAGGTAGACTAGATAGAGGGAAACTTTGGGGAGTCCAGGACAAGGGTGTGTAGCCCAAAAATTAGAGCCATGGCTTTAAGGAGTGAAATTGGGAAACACTTCTCCAGGCAAAATAGTGGAAGAAGTTTGGAACTCTCTTCTGCAAAGGGCAATTGATGCTAGGTCAATTGTAAATTTTGAATCTGAGATCGATAAGATGTTCGTTAACCAAAGGTATATGCAGTTAGAGATCAGCCATGATCTCATTGAAGAGCAGTAAGGTTCAAGGGGCTAAGTGGCCTTATCCTGTTCCGGTATCACAAAATGTGGAACATGTATTCCAACAAGATCCCTACATTCTCTAACAAAAATTGAGTTTCTGTCCATGGTTTCAGTTAGTTTTAAAAGGCACTGTTCAATACAATGCTCAAAGAGGTGGTTGCATATTCATTTAAAGTCAGAATGAAAGATGGGAGGTAAAAGCTGAAAACGATGGAAAAGCTCAGTGGGTCTGGCAGAATCTGTGGAGAGAGAAACAGAGTTGACATTTCGGGTCCATATGACCCTTCTTCAGAGATAATGAGAAGTAGAAATTTGATGGATTTTATACGGTTTAAGAGGGGGTGGAGCAGGTGGGAGCTAAGGAGTGATTGACAAAAATGCCATGGACACAAGGCAAAGGGAGTGTTAATGGTAAAAAGTAAAGAAGGTGCTGATAGTGACATAAAGGTAAGATGGCAGAAAGTGTTAATTACAGAACAAGGGTCAGCACTCTGTGAAAACAAAACATAAGAACAATGACAGATGGCCCTGTGGGGGAGAGGGGTTAGGGGAAAAATGATTTTAAAAACTGAACAAATAAATAAACAAATAAAATAAATAAATACATTTTAAAAATTGGAGTAAAAAAGGAGTCAAGAGGGTGGGGATAGTTCATGGTCTGAAGTTGTTGAACTCAATGTTAAGTACGGAAGGCTTTTAAGGTTCCTAATCGGAAGAGGAGATGCTGTTCCTCCAGTTGGCGTTAGGCTTCACTGGAACCTTGCAACAGGCCAAGGGCAGACATGTGGGCATGAGATCAGGATGTTGTGTTGAAAGGGCAAGCGATAGGAAACTCTGGGTCATGCTTGTGGACTGTGGGAAGGTGTTCGGCAAAGTGGTCACCCAGTCTGCATTTCGTCTCCCCAACGTAGAGGAGACCTTATTAGGGTCAGCGAATGCAGTAGACCAAATTGAAGGAGGTACAAGTGAAGCGCTGCTTTACCTGAGTGTTTGTGGCCTTGGACGGTGAGGAGGGAGGAGGTAAAGGGGCAGGTGTTGCACCTTCTGCAATTGCATGGGAAGGTGCCGTGGGAAGGGGATGAGGAGCTGGGGGTGATGGAGGAGTGGACCAGAGTGTCACAGAGGGAATGGCCTCTATGGAATGCTGATAGGGGTGTGAGGGGAAGATGTGTTTGGTGGTGGAATCATGCTGGAGTTGGCGGAAATTGTGGAGGATGATCCTTTGAATGCGGAGGCTGGTGGGGTGAAAATTGAGGGCAAGGGGGCCCTATCATGGCTCTGGGAGGGAGGGAAAGCGGTGAAGGCAGAGTTTCAGGAAATGGGTCGGATATGGTTGAGGGCCTGTCAATCACAGTGAGGGGGGCGAAAACTCAGTAAAGGAAAAGGAAGACATGTCTAAAATGCCATT
Organism: Cetorhinus maximus; assembly: GCF_964194155.1. Classification (NCBI taxonomy): domain Eukaryota; kingdom Metazoa; phylum Chordata; class Chondrichthyes; order Lamniformes; family Cetorhinidae; genus Cetorhinus; species Cetorhinus maximus. The sequence goes on along the minus strand of NC_135891.1, from coordinate 97,411,425 downwards.
TTGGAAAGTGGTATCATCAAAACAGATGCAACGGAGGTGGAGGAACTGAGAGAATGGGATGGAGTCCTTACAGGGAGCAGGATGTGAGGAGCTGTAGTCGAGGTAGCTGTGAGAGTCTGTGGGCTTATAATGAACATTGTTGGACAGTCTATCAACAGATATGGAGACAAAGAGATCAAGGAATGGAAGGGAAGTGTCGGAGATGGTCCTTGTGAAGGTGAGCAAGGGGTGGAAATTGGAAACAAAATCACTAAATAGTTCCAGGCCCAGGAGAGAACATGAAGCCGCACCGGGTACACAGTCACTGATGTACCGGAGAAAGAGTTGTGGGAGGGGGCCGGAGTAGGACTGGAACAAGGATTATTCCACATACCCCACAAAAAGACAGGCATAACTGGGACCCATGCGGGTACCTATAGCCACACCCTTTTAAATCCAATTTTCAATTTTTGTGTATTTATTTATTTATATTATTTTCTTTGTTTATTTATTTGTTCATTTTTCCCACTATTTTTCCCCTAATGCCCCCTTCACACATTGGACCATCTGAAATTGTTCTTATGTTTTGTTTTCACAGAGTGCTGACCCTTGTTCTGTAATTAACACTTTCTGCCATCTTACCTTTACGCCACTATCAGCACCTTCTTTACTCTTTACCATTAACACTCCCTTTGTCTTGTGTCCATGACTTTTTTGTCAATCACTCCTTAGCTGTCACCTATCCCTGACCTTCTATCCTGTTCCACCTGCTCCACCCCCTCTTAAACAGTATAAAATCCATCACATTTCTCCTTCTCTTTATCTCTGAAGAAGTGTTCTATGGATTCGAAAAGTTAACTCTGGGGAGAATTTTCTCCCTGTCAGGTGGGCTGGTCAGAAGCGGATGCGGAGCCAATCGCCGCCCCTGATTGGCTGGGCGCCGCCATCTTACGTGGGTGGGCCAATTAAGGCCCGCCCGGCGTGACATGCGCCCGGTAGCACTCAGAGCTACCTGTGCGGGTGGGGGTAGGAAGGAGAGTCGGGGTCTGCACTCTTTCACACGCATGCGAGCGATAGAGTGCAGAAATCTCCCTGAAGCACAGAGCTGCCTCAGGGAGATTAATTTCATAATATGAACTTAAAATAAATAACCTAAAAAATCATTTACACATGTTCCCTCATGTGACAGCATCACATGAGCTGGGGCACGTTTTTCAAATGTTCCAGAAATATTTATTAATGTTATAAACCCTTCATGAGACCTCATCCCGCCCGTGGATGAGGTTTCATGAAAAATGCAAAGGCCGCCTGGGCTCTTCGCCTGCCCGACAGCCTTAAGGTTGGATGGGCAGCCCCTGACAATCACTTTAATTGGTCTATTAATGGCCTCAACAGTCCGGCGGGCATGCAGCTGACTCTGGTGTGCAACCGCTGAACGGAAGATCAGAATGACGCGTGGTGATGTCAGGATGCACGCCCGATGTCACCACGTGTCATTTTACATGTCTGTGTGTGGGAGCTGCCCCTGCACATCACAGGAGATTCTGCCCCAGATTTCCAGCATGTGCAGTATTTTGCTTTTATGAAAGATGCGAGCCCCATTTTAAGATAATCTCCCTGGCAGTAATGGCATGGGTTTAGGTAGTCCACCCATTTTACAGCCTTTCTGATTTTACTCTCCAATGGAGGCAAGGAAGAGTAAAATCAGATGTAGGTATAAAACAGTACCCAACCTGAACCTGGCCTGTTCCCACTGGGTGGGTTGTTTTAAATTGAAGCTAACATATCTATTACGGGCAACAGTACTCCTTTGAACAGGACAAAGTATTTTGGTAAAGTCCTGATTGTGAAATTTGCTAACGAAGGATAAAACAAACAAACCAGTATGCAAAGTTTGGGATTGGAATTCCCCTCCATTTGTATCCAGCCACAGGACCATACACACCCAGAGGAGGAAATAAAAATTGACAATGCACAATGCTGGTAACACTGATGTGAATTGGGTGCTGTCTCCCTACATTGGAGAGTACGTATGCTGAAGGCCTGCTCTGAAATCTATTTGCATAATGCTCTTTAATTTTGAAACTCCTGAGGCTAAGAGGCAGCATAGCTACCACTCACTCAATTCAGTGTTTATCTTCAATAAAGGTTGTCCAGGTGTGTAACTGAAGCACTTCATTGGTGCTTTAGGCATTCAATGCCCCTTTGAAACAGGGCTTCGGGGAAAGTGTTTTAAAAAAATACCTTCAAATAGGGTCATCCTTTGTTTTGCAACCTTCTTTCTTTAGCCTCCAAAGGTCAATCTTGTGTGAAATTTTGTGGCTACAGCACCTGAGAGGCAGTTTTTGTGTGACACTACACTGAGATCACATTATCTCTCCATAATATGAACCAAATATAATGCACATTGATTGTCTCAGACAATCATTCACTGCTGCATTGGAACGAAATCGACTTTCTAACCTAATTTTATTTTTATTTTATTCGTTCATGAAATGTGGGTATTGCTGGCTATGCGAGCATTTATTGCCCATCCCTAATTACCCTTGAGAAGGTGGTGTGAAGCACCCTTCTTGAACTGTTGCAGTCCATGTGGTGTAAGAATACCCATAGAGCTGTAAGGTATCTTAACCCAGTGACAGAGAAGAATATAGTTCCACGACGGGATGGTGTGTGACTTAGAGGAGACTTGTAGTTGTGGTGTTCCCATTTGCTTGCTACCCTTGTTCTTTTAGGTGGTCGACATTGTGGTTTTGCAAAGTCTGTTGAAGGAGTCTTGGCAAAATGCTGCAGTACTTCTTGGAGATGGTACGCACTGCTGCAACTGTGTGCCAGAGATGGGTGGAGTGAATGTTTAAGGTGGTGGATGGAGTGCCAATCAAGCATGCTGTTTTGTCCTGGATGGTGTCCTTATGATGAGTATTGGTGGAGCTGCAGGCATCCAGGCAAATGGAGAACATTCCATCACACCCTTGTCTTGTGCCTTGTAGATCATGGACAGGCTTAGGAGAGTCAGGAGCTGAGTTAATTGCCTCAGAATTCCCAACCTTTGACCTGCTTTTGGACAAGTTTCTAGTCATTGGTAACCACAGGATGTTGATTTTGGGGGATTCAGCAATGGTAATGCCATTGAATGTCAAGGGAAAATAGTTAGATTCTCTCTCGTGATGAATTTTCCCCTGATTCCCATGGGCTTCAATTTATTAGAGTTCATTGATGCCACAATTGGTCAAATGCTGCCATGATGTCAAGGGCCATCACTCTCACCTCACCAGCTGGATTTCAGCTTTTTGGCCATCTTTGCACCAAGGCTGTAATGAGCTCTAGAGACACGTAATTCTGGCAGAACCCAAACAACACCTTTAATCACTTTGTTAATGATTGATTGTAGTGATGGGCAGTAAATGGCCGATTGGATTTGTCCTGCTTTTTGTGAACAGACATAGCTGGGCAATTCTCCACATTGTCGGGCAGATGTAGTAGAGCTGTAGATAAACTGGAACTAGACTGGAGCTATACTGGATGTCGTATTAGTGTAGCTATGCTGAAACAACTGGCTAGGAACAGAGTAGCTCTGCTGCACATATCTTAGCACTACAGGATTTAGGATTATTTGTTCTTCCAAAACCAGATCCCAGGCATGAAAAGTTAGTTTCTTACTTTAAACAGCTTAACATAGTGCAGAATAATTTTTACCCATTGCAATAAAGTGTCTTTTATAAAAGTCGACTGTTCACAATTGGCGGGGTACTGAATGTACTTAACCAGGCTGTGCTTGCAAAACTCAGAGCATAATGTCTAACATTAAATTTGATTCTATGATTGGACAACACTTTAAATCTCCTGTTCTTTAAATATTTGAAAAAACTGTTTGCTGTGTTAAAAAAAAAAGTGCTTGCTATTTCATTCTGTTGTTGACTTAAGACTGAGGGTTATCATTAGAGGATTAGTGCTGCATGACTGATTTCACAACCAATCATTATCATGGTGGGGTGCCTGTCAGTTGACAGTTTGATTGACAGCTTCAAGTGCTTATAAAGCCTTTGAAGGAAGTTAAATGTACTAAATGGGTTTTTATCAATCAAAGTGTCTTTTTAAATAGTGGATTCATCAAATACACAGAGCTTCATTTTATTTCCTCAACATGGTTCCTGAGGTCAGGACATCTGGACATGGTGGATAGTGAGTGAATTGGCATGAGGGGCATAATGGCAAAGTGCAGTGGGTGGGAGTATGGATTGGCATGAGTTGGCACTAATTTGACATGGGGCTATAAACGGCCATGGAGTGGGGGTGGGGGGGGGGGGAGTATGGAGGGCATAGGTAGTATGAGGGGGCAAGGGGGGTGGATAGAGGGGCATATGTTGACCTGGAGGGTATGAGGGGCCTCAGTGGGTGGGGGCCATGAGGTGATATGGGTTGGGATGGATCGGTCATGGGGAGTGTGTGGGGGGTTACGAGGGTGTAAGGGTGAGGAGGCTGTTTTTTGGTTTTTTTTGCAGCTGGGACAAAGTGCCGGATCACTGAGGTCAGTCTTTCACTCACCTCCAGAGTTGGCAGCCCCTGCACAGCCTCCAAACTGTTGTCAGGGATGGCAAGCTAACTCCCATTACAACCCCACACCAAATCTGCCCCCCTCCACCCCAGAGTGAAAATCAGAAGCTCAAAGGCAGTTTTTCAGGAGTTGAGTTTATGAAGCTGGGAATTCTCCAGACTCTGCACTTCCCACCTGGAAGCAAAACCTCAGAAAAGCCTCTACACTGATATTACAGGATTGGGCTCTTGTACTCAGGGTGAACCATCTGATCTTTCCACAGGCTAAGAAGTACCCAGAGATAGGGCCAGGCAGCACCAAAGTCCTGAAGTAAACACCAATACTGATTCACACAACTCAGGAGAACTTGATCCTTTGGAATCAAAGAGTATAGCTGAGCTCTGGCGCAGGAGGGATTCTAATGTTGGCAGTTAATGAAAGGCCGTCTGGTACATGACAAAGGTCTAGCATACTGAATGCTACTAATCTGAATGCAGATATAAATATGTTTCAGCACATAAGCATCTTGCTGCTTTTTCAGTTAGATCAATCCTACATATTAAGGCATTAGTCAGTGAGATGAATGCCAGCCCCAAGAGGCAGATCCCATTAATTAGTCAGACTGGCTGGTCACTCATCAATACTGTCCTGGAGCTCTGGGGAGCTGCTTAGTAGTTGTAATGCTCCATTGTCAGGTTTGTAAGCTTGGAACCAGTTTGATTTCAAAGAAGCCCTGTATGTTCTCCTGTCCCCGCCCCCACACCCAGATGGTTATACAAGTGTTATTCCCAGTGGCATTTTCCACCAGCTATTTTATCCAAATATCTGAGATTCCTCATCAGCTCCAGACAATTTTCCTTAAATATGACTAAAGAATCTATGTAGGACAACTTACAATGTGACATTCACTTTGATCATCTAGAAGTCCAAGTACAATGCACACAAGACAACTCACCACAACTGATTAGCCTTGGTTCTTTGTAAAGATATGTAATTGTCTTGAGGCTGACTATTCTCCAGCGTGCTAAATGTTAGGCCATATAGGTCAGAACTAACACTCCCTGTTATAATTTCCTCTTCTTGCTACCAGTCTTGCTATCACTTATGCTAAGGGAGGCCCTTTCATTTTTAGCTACAATCCCTCAGTGAGTTTGCCAGTACACACTATTATTGTCGATGAAAACATTGAATAGGATGAGTGAGAGTGGAAAACTTTAATTATACAGAAAATAAAGCAGTAGTTGTCCAAAAACCAAAGTAGTTGACTCCTGACAGGTCCCCAATGAGTGTCTGTTAGGTCACCGTGGCAAATAACTTGAGGGCAGTGGTGGCCTTCGCTGCTACCTGTAATGCATTGCAGTTGATTGATTATCCTTGCATGTTTTGTCGATCACAAAATACACCTCAGTCATAAGAACATAAGAAATAGGAGCTGGAATAAGCCACTTGGCCCTTGCAGCTTGTGTCAGCATTCAATAAGACCATGACCCAGATCACAGTCAGTACCATAGTTCCTCAAACTGCTTCTTTGTCTTGTCGAGGTTGCCTGACCTTGTTGCAGGACCCAAACATATGCAATCTTATCTGCTGTGAATCATGCACCTTTCGTGTTTTCTGCACTGCTGCTTGTCCTCTCCTCTTCCCACTGCAGTGCAATAGTGTATATTTATCAATGGTAGCTAGATCCATACTTGTGGACAGAAAACTCTGTCAGATTCACTTCCCTCATTACTGCAGTGATAATTCCAAATCTCTGTATAGATTGTTGGTACCCTGTCTAGATGTTCCACCACTCTTAACTCCCATTAATGTTTTTGTTAGGATTAGTGAATACAGAAATCCTGGTCCTAGGTTACTTAATTTCGTATTTCTGTTGTATGAACATAATGAACTCCACTATTGGATTAATTTGGAATGGGATGATGATTGGTATATTAACCCTGACCTAGTTGGCTAACAGAAGTCTTTTTTTATTTTTCTACAGCAGTTTCAAACTATTTGGCTAAAAGCAGAATGATTAAGTCCGTACATTAAATATTCTTTATCTAACTGACATCAGTGAGCTCTTTGAGAGCAGTCCATTTTTTTCTCTATCTGGTAACTACTGGAGGAGCAAAAGCATTCCCCCCTGGTCACATCATCGTATTGTGGTCACCAGAGAAGAAGGTTTTCCATCTCATGTATATTAACCTCCTGCATCACTTTGTTTATTTTTTTCAACTTGCTCTTCAAAGTACTCTTGAACTTGGCAAATAAAGTAAAAACTTGTCCTGCATGTGTTTGACCAAGTAATTTAATGCATATTTTAATCATTACTAACTTAAAATAATATATTTCCCTGATATCATTGATCATTATCATAAATCTTCATAAAAAGTCTCAGGCCCTATTCAAAAATGTTCACATTCTGACAATGTTACAAACTCACTATACAAAATTGCTTAAAGGCAATGTAAGTAGAACCTGTTAAATTGATTGAGTGTGGGGGAATGTGACAGAAGTATAACTCATTTCCCATTTCTATAAGGTCTATAAGATATGGTGAGCTTATATGTTCTTAAATAATGCAATGCACACTAAATATTTTAACAACTAAACTGTTTTGTGTTCACCTAGCTGGAACTGATTGTTACACCCAGATTTTTGCCATGATGGAGAGCCTCTCCATCGTGGTGAAAATCCTGGAAATGGCCAAAAAAATTCTAAGTCTCGCCCCTGAGCCCGGCATTTCCCATCTTTGCGTGGGTAGCACTGGTGCCGGGTCGGAGTTTGTACATTGGTGAATCGCAGAGGCAGCTGGTGATTTAAATCACCAATTTTTGAATTCTAGCTGCATGAATCCTAGAGTGCAGAGATTAGATCAGGTAAGAGGACAGCTGTATTTGGGGAATTCTTTGGATAGCCACGTACCTCTTTGGAGAGGTAAGGTACCCCTTTGGATAGGGGCCCAGGCTACCTTTGGGAGAGTAATGCACCCTTTGGGATTGTTGGAATTAAACATGATTATGCAATTTTTATGCATAATCTCATTGGAACTATCAAGCTGTCAAGGAACTGTCCAGGAATTGTCATGCCGTCAAGGAACTATCAAGCTGTCAAGGAACTGTTCAGGAATTGTCAAGCTGTCAAGGAACTGTCAAGCTGCCAAGGAACTGTCTAGGAAGTATCAAAGCTGTTCAAGAAGTGTCAAAGCTGTCAAAACTGTCCATAAAGTATCAAAGATGTCCAAGAAGTGTCCAAGGACACTAGGTAAGTTGGCATGGAAGGGGTAAGGGTAAAGGGTGGTGGGTGAGAAGCATGGGCTGGCATTGTTTGGTTGGCATGGGGGTATGAAGGCCATGGGGCAGGTAGATGGCAAGTGTTGGCATGGGGGCTTGAGGGCCTATGCGGGATGGGGTGGTGCGGCATGGGTTACGAGGAACCATGGGAGTGGGTAGAGGGGCAATGTTTGGCATGGGGGTGTGAGGGGCCATGGGGGTGAGTGGGGGATATAGGTTGGCATGGATGGAGCATAGGGAGTGTGTGGGGAAGGTGTGGGATGAAGGCTGGGGGGATGTTTTTTTGTTTTCTCATTATTATTTTATTTATTTAAACACAGTGCTAGAGCACAGAGGCGGGCCTTGCTCCCAGCAGCCTCTGCTCCCAGCAGCCTCTGCACCCAGCAGCCTCTGCTCCCAGCAGCCTCTGGACTTGTTCAGGAATCGCTTGTCCTGACTACTACTTCAGCCCGGCCCACGCTCCAAACCAAAAATCCAAGCTGTGGGCAGACATTTTTAAAAGTTGGCTTCACCTAGTCGGGAAACCTCTCAATTCTGCGCACCTGACTGGGGGACGGTTTTGTCTCCTTAAAGAGTTATCAGCATAGTTTCTTCAGAGCAGGGAGGCAGTAATTGGCTGGATCCCAAGCACTTCATTACTAGCTACAACTTTGTTTTAGCAATAAAACATTTAACTATTTAACTTTAATTTAGTTCCGCCAGGAATCAATGAAGAAGTCTACATTGATGACAAAAATATACAAATGTTCTTCAGAGGAAACTTACTGAGTGATCAGATTAGTCACAACTCACAATACAACACAAGTTAATTATCAAATCTACACTCAGATTGAACTTGTAATTTTGATTGTAGATCAGATCCATAATTGTAAAAAAAAATTTTACTCCTGTATTAGGAGTTTACAATCAGATCACTGCTGTAAATTTGATGTTTTCAGTTTATATCAATATCTATCAATATCTTTTGCCTATATTTTGAAGTTTTTGGTTGGCTGATCATCAATTCCAGTTACAGTGTGTAAACAGTTTAACAGAAATCAATATCCAAATTTCAGTGTACTTTCTGTGCAGATTTGAAATCAAAAAATTATTAGCTAAGTGGAAAATACAAGTAAAAGATGTTAACGTTATTTAATAATATATAGAACATGATGGCTACCTTGGGTGGATCACAAGGATGGACACAGTAATCTAAATTGAAAGTTCTCATGACATCATAAACTGAGAGAGCAAAGCACAAGACATTTATATCCATCAACTAGATCCTCAAATTAGATTATACCCTTGAAATTGCTCTTTGGTATCTGTTATTATTGAGAATGTATACCTTTTAAATTTTATGTGGTGTTTTATTCTGTCTTTGGGCAGATTTTAATCTGGCAGTAGCTAGCAGAGTGGGTGTTAGCATATATTAGATATTTAAATAGTTGGTTTTGACTGTAACAGCTAAAACATGCAGCCATTATGCAGGTCAAGATGCAAAAAAATGATTGTGTGCAATTCAGACTGCAGGCATGGTAACAGCCTAACACAGACAATCAAATATTTAGCTATTTAGGCTTTTCCAAACTCCGTGTTGCGTTTGGAGAGTTACATCTTCCTACTAAAGTAAATTCCAAAAAGCATTAAATAAAAGCTTCATTGGAGGAACTAAATGAGACTTTTGTTGTAAAGACTTTGCTCATTTCTTTTGACAGAAATATTTCTTGAACAAATGGTGGTTCTGATGATGACACTATTAAACAGACGTTAGAAACAGAATCAAATTTCTTTCGGAAGGCAGATGGCTGTTTCTGAATGAATGCAAAATCTAAAGTTGGCTGTGTAAACCATCTCAATCTTCTTATAGCTTGGATGATATGTCCACATGACAGATATATAAGGCAGGGTTTCTGCTTTGGGTGCAATTGGCATTTCAGGTGGAAATTGAACTAGTTTTTCAAAGTGAAGTTATGGTTCAAGCTTCTGCTTAAGCTCACATAATAACAACACATAAAATCTTCCATGAATCAGCACATTGTGTAGGGTTTTAGGACATGCTTTATTATTTCTTCCTGTTGCATTAAAATAAATTATTGGAGTGGAGACTGGAAGCCGTTTTATTAATATAGTTGTAAATAGATTTATCACAAAAAATAAGCATTTTTAATAAGAGCTGCTAGCCCGCCACCTGCTTATTCCAATTTTAAATAACTGAAAATGATATTTAAAAACTATACAGAACCATTTACTAGTTTCATTGGTGTCACTAGTCTGCTTCTTAGTAAATTTAATATTTTTTAATATTTAAGAAAAACCTGTTACATGTCCCTATTAGTGTTCTTCTGTCTTAAAAAACTTAATTTTAAGACCCTCTTTAAAGGCCTACAAATAGGCACAATTAGAGAAAGTTTGCTATGGTAATTAATTTGATTGTTTGGGGGGTGGGGGTGGTGCGTGGACAGTTTCGTGGATGGGGCTAGCTTCCAGCACATTGCTTTGTGAACCAGTGCAAAAGATCGCGAAAACTCTCTTTACGCTGGACATAATTTGCACTTGAAATTCCCCGATCTGTGAGCTAGTTTGAGCAATTTCCAGCACAAACTACCAGAAACTCTACCCCACATTGTATGGAGACGCTGTCCATCTAACCATGCACAAAATTGCAGTGACTTTGGCAATTGACTTCGTGATATTATTAAGAAGTCTGTCAATTTCTACATTACGCCAGCTATATTTTGTAATGGTAAAATCATCAATTATAATTTATTTTCACAGATGATACAGAAATAAATCAAACATAGGCGAAAGCTACAGACAACACTCATTACTATAATATTAAGAGCAACTCTCTTGTTACTTTCATATAGAACCTGGTTGATTACAAACAAAATTGATTGGTATTTCCTGATATATTTACTGACAAAAACTTTCAAACTTTACAAGCTTAACATTTTTCATGTGTAACATGGAGCAGTCATTTGAATTTGCTCTTTTTTCAAATCTGAAAACAATTTCTTGAAATGCCGTTCTAAAGAATAATTAGCTGGAGGGCCAAGCAAAGCAATTGTACAGATGATGCGCTGCACAGAGTAGGATTCTGCTTCTAGAGGTTGTTTATTTTTGATTCCTAACTACACACATAACTGATTGCCAAACAGCAATGAGAAATTACTGGAAACTAACAACTGTATAAACAACATTTTAATCTATTAAAATATACAAATACATCAGGTCATCATTAGCAACAGGGTCTGCTTCAAAAATGATAGAATCTTCCATTCTTATTTAACAGAATATAATTATTCAGATAAACACCATACTTTTGAAGGTGCTATTTGATCTAACCAGATCATCTATTTCGATCACCAATCAGAAACACAGCATTGCAATCTACATTGAAATGGTAGCAATTCGTTTGAAACAATTTGTTAAAGTTAAATACAATTGACATTATGCGTTCATGATATTATCAAAACACAATTGCTAGACTAAACTAAAATAAACTAAATAACGAAGTATCTTTGCAACAAAGAACGCCCAACCTACAAACAGGTAGTAATAAGAATGTGGGAAAGGTATTATGTGCCCTTCAGTGATTTTGTCAGATAAATAAACATTGGCATTCCCAGAGAAATAAAGTAATTTTACCAACCTGCCAGCCAGAAACTAGTCTGATCAGCAAAACTGATATGAATTTTCAACACTTTATAAACAATGCAATATAAGCTTATAAAAATGATAATTAGTAATAATCTACTTTGAACAGGATGAATAGCAGAACAATTCCAAAAAAGTGCATTTTGCAGAAACGTTCACATAAAGCTTTAGCATGTACATGCACAGAATTCATAGTTGATATTTAAAGACTACTCAACATATATCCTAATTTTAGGACGGTTTAAACAGCTTTCATAACCAGATAAAACTATGGCAGCGAATCACACATAGCAGACAGTTACACAGTATACATTAACATCTCAACTATTAATCACTGGAAGAACTGAACATGATAAAGAAGAATAGCCAAATAACTGTAAGACATCAAACACTGAACAGATATCACAAATAAAGACACCAGCACTACTCACTGTAAGAAATATAGCACATCTTAGAACTAAATTAAATGGGGACTAAATAAAAATATTCTGAGACATTATGAAGGATGATGAAATATCTCAAATACCAGTAATTAAAAATAATTGTACAATAGATCTTTATACTAGATCGTAGGTACAGATTACATCCTACTAAATGAGGGATACTTTTTAAGCTCCTTCATGCATGGGCAATCTAGTGATTTATTTTATACAATAGACATTCTCCTTAATGAAGCACAATCACTCCAGCAATAGTGGAAGTCAGAATGAGTTTGCAAACTCATTATAAGATTTAATTAGTCCCAATCAACATTTTGTAACGATAATGAGCATTCCATAAATAGAGTAAATTTTTGAAATGTCTTGTTTCCAGATCAAATTCATTAATTGGCTTATATCCTTGTATCTCCCCTTTCAGTACAATAATAGTATTTCCTCAGCCACAGCTGCACTAGGCAGAAAACAGTAAAATATTATTATCTTGCTTGAACTTCCCAGGCACAGTGACTACAAAGTGGAATGAAACACATGGATTCATTTGCAATGTTGTCTTCCTCTTAAGAGAAATGGTATTACACTTCATAGTTCTCTTGAATCAAAAGTCGTGCCTACATTGTTATCGTTTGCCAAGCAGCATTGCAGAAATTCCCTAAAGAGAACAAATGTTCCTGCAATATCCACTTATCAGTAAAAAAAACAACAGAGCCAAGGGATGCATGCGCTAAATTGTGAGCACACTTCTTGTTATCTAACAATCGACTTCATACACAAACCATGAAGCAGGGGACAGTGAAGAAAAAGACACTTGCTGCCAACTCACCATCCACCACGTCTTGGCTGACATGTCATAGCACAGCTGCCATTTGATGGAGCTGTCAGATGCCTTCCCAGCCATTATGTTGCCAGCAACCTTCATGTGATGCAGCTTGCAAAAGATAAGAAACCTAACCGAGAAAACATATGCAGCGGCATGTTAAGGCCAATGTAAGACAATCCTTATCATGCTGCATCATGGGTAGCGACGCTTTGCCCCTAATAACCCAATCTTGCAGCTGTATTAACAAGCATATTAGGTTTTCTTAGGCTGCAATTGCTAGAAAGTGGGAGCTTCCACTATGATCTAGTGGGTGGCTACATGGGCTAGGAGGCAGTCCAGTTTTATTTGCATATTCTCGGTTCCACGCATTCCACTCGAGAATGGTTACCCCAATTGCACTTAGCGTTTATCATCAAAAGATATTTTATGACTGATCTAGATTTCAGTGGTTTGCTCAACTTGTGACTGGGACAGCCCTATTTCTGTGCTGTGCACATGGGCCAGAACACACAGGTTGTGCAGACTGCTGGGAGGGAGCCGAACTTGCCACAGGCTATGACTTCTCACCCCATAACACCAGATGGAACTGGTTAAGGCTTCATTCCACATTTTGTTTTCACTATCTCACTGGAAAAAAAGAGAAAAAGGAACTCATTATCCCTGTAGTGAATTTATTCTGCACGTGTTTTACTGTGCAGAAATTGAACAGACCCTTTCACATCCGGCAGCAGCCTATATTACAAGTGCAACTGAACCTTTAGGCTTGCTTTCAAACTCTCATATGTTTTGGGTTTTCTTTATTACCTCTGACGGGACAGTTATCTATAGTGAGGCTTTCACATGCCAATAGTGATATAAACTGTTCAAAAATGTTTGAGGCTGCCAAATTTCCACATTTTGTATCTGTTAATCTGTGCAAATACAAAAGTTGGCATGGATATTAATACTAAAGCCATTTATTCCCCCTCCTCTGAGGGAATGTTTGTTTTGTTTTTATGAGAAGATCCCTCATATTTTTGGAACTGGAGCAGAGTTTCATGATTTATTAATTAGAGGTCTTTGTCTTACAGAATACTACACGATCCTCAGTGATTTATGTTATAATGCAATTACCATATTTTAAAAAAAGTTAGCAGTAAAAAATGATTAGTGATATACCATTTGTCTTCAACAAAATCTATTTATGACCTCAACAGTTCCCTTAAACTCCGGCATGATTCAAATGCAGTCCTTCCCAGATATTGTTCACCCATCAGGAATGGATTCTTTTGGCTAACTTTCCTAAAATGATTCTTTTTTTAAATAATCGGCTATATAGTAGCAATGTGGAGCAGAACTTCACAGACTGGACCTGAACATTCATGAGTGGGTTATTGAGTTTTCTAATGAGTGGAATCAATTCCACTCCCCACTGAGTTTCTGTTTGTACAGGTGTGTTTTTTTAAAGATACACATTTCATTTGTATAACTGCAATGATCACTACTATAATGAGGGTCTCTCTCCAGAAGTAGGTGCTATATTTAAAATACTCTTGGGTATTTTTATATTTCTATTGTTTTCTTGCTGGTATTGTGCCTCTGGACAGGCTGGTCAGTTCAGTTGTCTAGACAGCTAGCATTTGGATCAGATTAACAATGCCCATCCTAGCTGAGGCAGACTAAGTCTTACCTCTGCAGCCTACTCATGGTAAAACCATGGCACTCGCCATGGCCAATTAACCACCAAGGACCTGCCTTCAGGCAGAGAACTCAAGAGGAAGAAGAAGAAGATTGTATCTTGTATTTGTATCTTGCCATTTCTGCATGGTTGGGGGCCTGGTGAAGGTGTGTGATGTTACTGGAATCAGGCTCAGTTCTGAGATTCCTGTTGTTCAACAGTTAATGCTTCCTCAGTTCAGGCATGTCACTTGGATGATGTACTATAAGTCTTCAGAAGGGAAAGTAGAAAAGAGAAATAAAAACTGGGAATATAATGTTCTACTAAACTTACCCCATTGAAAAATTCGGTAAAATAATTTCAGTGTAAGTGATACCACATCTCAAAAAGTAGCGTAGAATAAATAAATAAAACCTATCCTAACAGAAAGCTAAAACACTTCATACTGCTTCTTTCTGGGGGGAAAAAATCTATTTAATTAACTAACCCAATAGTGGGTAAAGGTTTCACTTAGTGTAATATTGAGATTGCCCCCATACAGTTTCCACCTTTGACATGTTATTTGTAAGAATAAAAAATAAACATTTTCTCACTGTCACTATGACAGAAACACAGCCAATGAATAACTGGTAGCCACCACAAAAAGCAATTGTGTTCAAAAGACTCTTCAAGTGCTTCGGGTGGCCATTTTTGTTGACCACACATTTCCTCTTCTAACAATTCTTTCCCATGAAGTTAACCAGAATGTTGCATATGTTCTATGAGGTTTCCCTGCACAAACCACACGGTTTTTTGGAGGAGAGGGAGGAGGGTTGGAGTTTGAGTTCTGCCCCTGGGATGCCAGGTAGCTTTGCTCCTGTTGGTAAATTGTGTGTGTGACTGAGATATGTGCCTTTAGTATACACCCTTGCCCTACAGAACTACAATTCCCAGGAAGCACTGTTACAGCTCATGTCCCATGAGACTGAAGTGGAATGTTATTTTTTTCCATTCATCATCTTGAGAAAAAAGAAAGACTTGAATTTATGTAGTTATTGCAAAATTGTCTAATTTCATGACTCATATGTTTTGGGAGTAGAACTTTTAGTTCAAGGATTTAAGTTTTTAAATGTAAGATAATGGAAACACCCATTTGGGGAGCCTGTTAAAGACCTGGGCCTGAATATTTCAGTGGTGGGCGGGCTCAGCGGGAGCAGGTGGGGGCGGCCATGGAGCCAATCCATGGAGCACGGAGCTGCCTCAGGGAGATTGAAGCGATGTTCAAATAATTCAATAAACGGTTGAAAAATTTATTTAAACATGCCCCCTCATGTGACAGTGTCACGTGAGATGCGATATGTTTTTATATGAAGGAAAAGTTTTTTTATTTGTTTAATAAAAGTTTAGGAAACCTCGTCCTGCTCGTGGACGAGGTTTCCTAAAAAACGTGAAGGCCCCTTGGCCTTTTTGCCTGCCCCCCAACCTTAAGGTTTGATGGGCAATGTTACCAATGACATCAATTACTTTCTTAATGGCCTTAATCAGCTGTTTACAGACCGGCGGGAGCCCTGGCCGGCTTCAGAAAAAGCAAGAAACCTCACCCACAGGCGGGATGAGGTTTCATGAGGGTTTTTAAATATTTAATAAAGGTTTCAGTAAAAGTGATGGACATGTCCCAACTCATGTGACAGTGTTAGATGAGGGGACATGTCAGGGAAATGTTGTTATCATTTGCTTATCATTTTTAAATTTGGCGCCAATCTCCCTGAGGCAGCACTTAGCCTCAGGGGGATCAGTGTGCTCTTTCGCAGAGGGAATCCCCCTCCCCACCCGAACAGGGAGTGCATAGCGCTTTGTGGCAGATGTCACGCTGGGCGGGCCTTAATGGGTCCGCCCACGTAAAATGGCGGCGAGCCCCCGACTGGGGGCGCCAATTGGAGGCGCACCTGCCCGCGCCCGCTCTTGCACTTCCCCCCAATGGGGGAAAAACTTTCCCCTTGGAGTCTGGGAGCAGCTTTGAGAAACAGGGTGAAAGAATTTGCCAGAAGCTGTAGACCAGTAGCGAAAAAGGGGTCTTTCTGATTTTTTGGAGTTACTGCGCAAGAAAGCAGCAAGATCCATGCTTGAGCTGAGTGCACACAAGCATGAGGTTCTGATGGAGAGTGGGAGGGTCACATAGCTGGTTGCTGGTGGAAGGACCCCAAGAAATCTCATACTTTGGGGAATGGCAGGAACGCTGAGCAGAATCAAAGTGAATTCCTGAGAGTTGTGACACACCTTGGTTTGGTCCCGGGAGAAGTGAAGGAATCCTCAGAAGTATAGGGGAGCTCCTATGTGGAAATAAAAGTAGATAAAGAAGTGGTCTGTTGAGACTTTCAGGTGTAAAATTAACTGATCACAGAATAAGTCGGGTTATGTTTGTAGTACTTGCTTTGTTTAACTCTTGTACAGTAAAGATTTTTGTTTAAAACATGAAATCTTGTGGCGTAATTCTTGGAAGTTCAAATTTCTTTTTAAAGGTAAATTCCTTTTAGGATATTCCAAAGGACTGGATAGCAGTGTTACTTTTGAATGTAGTCACAGTTGCAATGTAGGGAGTGCAGCAGCCAATTCACACACAGCAAGGCCCCATACACAGCAATGTGATGATGACCAGATACTCTTGTTTTTGTGATGTTGATTAAGGGATAAATATTGGCCAGAACACTAGGGATAACCTCCCTGTTCTTCTTCAAACTAGTGTCATGTGATACATCCATCTTAGAAACCAGAAAGGTTTAAGATCTTACCTGAAAGGCAGCACTCATTTGTACTGCACTAAGAGTGTCAGCCCAGATTTTGTACTCAAGGGAAGAATTTCCCCCCATCGGGGGGGAAGTGCAAGAGTGGGCACGGGCAGGCAAGCCTCCGATTGGTGCCCCCAATCGGGGGCATGCTGCCATTTTACGTGGGCAGGCTAATTAAGGCCCGCCCAGTGTGACGTCCGCCAGGAGGCGCTATGCACTCTCTGTGCAGGCAGGGGGGGATTCCCTCAGGCCAAGAGTGCGCTCTTTTTCCTGACATCATCCCGCGTCATTACGAGGCGAGTGGGCGCTGCCTCAGCGCTCACCGACCTAAAGACCCTACCCCAAGCCAGGGAGGGAGGGAGACATGAATCCACAATCTTGTGACTCAGAGGCAAAACCTCTACCAGCTGAGCCACAGCTGATGTCAAATAGGGAAATTTCAGGCATCCAGACTTAGAATCAAGCACTTGCAAGACACATACTGATAACAAAATACAAACCAAAGATTCTTCCAATCAACCCAACCTGTTTCAATCTCAGACTCAGAACAACCCCCCTGACTGCACTTTTTCCATTTCCCACATAAAACAACCTTCGACTAGTCTGAGTGAGATTTCCAAATGGTGCAGCATTTGGGATGGTTTTATCTTGTTGGCTGATCCCACTGTTACAGGTACCTGTGAGGTGCAACTTGTGTAAAAATAAAATATGAAAAATGAATCAATTTCATTTCTTCTGTGTATATATATATTCATCCAAAATTCAAATAAGCAGATCTTGGACTTTCATAAAGGAAACCACGATAGATCTAATAGCATCAATTTAAATTAACAGCACTGTAACTGAGACTAACAATGTACAATACTTAATTTGTGTATATCACAGATGCCCAATTATAGATTTTTAAATTACAACAATCATCAAATAGCCAATATATTTCAAAGGAAGTTTATTTCCAGGAATGCTTTAAATGAAATCTTTACTAGCATTGGCAAAATCCTTAGATTGAGACTGTTTAAGGGAATGTCAAAGATTTTAGTGTTACTGGTCCATGAATCTGATGAAGCATAGCACTCATCACTTCTCATTACAACTAATAAAGCAGAATGCATTCAAACTTAGTACAGTAATTTCACTCACTGTGAAACACCTTAGGATGTCCTGAGGTGCTATGAAAGATGCTATATTAACCTACACTCTTTCTAGAATACATGTTTATGACACCCAACAAAGCTCTAAGTAATTACAACATTCATATTAACATTTACTGATCTTGTGCAGCTGCTGCCATCTCATAATCACCCCTTTATAACTCTGCCTTATGCTGTGAATCATACATGTAAGTCCTAAATTATTTAAAAAAAAGGGTTGTGGTTGCTTTCTTTACTGGCCAAAATCTCTTTACTGGGACAAAATACAATAGTCCAGGTTTTGTGTCAGCAGAGAGTGAATGACACTTGCTATTCGTTACACTTTCATTTGCCCCTAGGTTTTCTATAGACGTTTGCATGGGAATTTGTGGTTATTCGAAATCCAAAACAACTCAGAACCCTCTACAGGGAATCTGGAACACGTGTGAACAGGGCAAGCAACTGTGTACCTCCTTACTCAATCAACTCACAGGATCCTTACTGAGACATGGCAGGCCTGGTTTTAACTGTGCAAACAGGTGGGTTTTGAATGAGTTAAAATCTCTCCCACATGATCTGAATGAGGAAGTGTCAATTAGAATGTTTGGGGAGAATGTTCTCCCTGTCGGGGGGATTGGGTGGGAGTGGGCATGGCTGCGCGCCGCCATTTTATATGTGTGGGCCAATTAATGCCCGCCCAGTGTGATGTGCACCTGGAAGCGCTGAGCGCTCCCTGTGCGGGTGTGGGGAGAAGGCCAAGCCGGAGCCTGCGCTCTTTCGCGCATGCGTGTGAAGGAGGCAGAAATCTCCCTGAGGCACAGATCTGCCTCAGTGAGATTACGTTGATTTTAAAAAAATTTAATTAAGGGAAAAAAAAATTAAAGACATGTCCCCTCATGTGACAAAACCTTCATGAAACCTCATTCTGCCCATGGATGAGGTTTCATAATAAATGCGAAGGCTGCCTGGGCTCTTCGCCTGCCCCCCAACCTTAAAGTTGATCGGGCAGCTCAGTTAATTATTTCTATTCAAATTTAAATGGCCTTAATAGGCGTTTGACAGTTTGTTGGGCACACAGCCGACTCCGGTGCACTCCCGCCGAATTGAAGATCTGAATGACGCATGGTGACATTGGGACGCATGCCTGACATCACCGCATGTCATTTTATGTGTTGGCAAGCGGGGCCCGCCCCCTGCTGGCTGACCCGAAGATCCTGGCCTTTAATTCAGTGCCAAATCATGAATAGAAAGTGAAATAAAGAGAGGGAAATAATAATAGAATTAAAAGAGAGAGAGAGAGAGAGAGATAATAGAAGCAGACTGAAAAGGATAACAAAAATTAAGGTTTTCAAACATATTTTGAAAATTCCAACAGCAATTAAAATCTGAAGGATTGAAACTACTCACTTGCAAAATTAAAATTTCAGGGCCAGAAACATTGACCGTATTTTACGGCCCATCACGGCAGGGATCAGCCATTGTAAACTCCATTGACTTCAGTGCTAATGCTATTGGAGAATCAGGGAAATTCAGACTCCAACTTCCTGACTTTGGCATTTAAGTGTGTATGCACCGGAGGTTGTTGTTCGATTTACTCCTTCATAAAGGTGAGTACTGATACACCCACCTCTTTTTCTACTGCAAAACCTGACCCATTAAATTCAAGGAAACACAAACCTGTAAAGGTTAAACAGCAGATTCTCTAGTGCAGAGCACAGTGCCATCTGGAGCATGTGCAAATAAAGGAAATTAGCTCGCAAGATAGGTTCAGATTGTAAAGGAACTATCATATTTTTCCTGATATTACTGTGGGATACTTTAAAGCAGGCTTATGTTTGTGTATGTGTGTGTTTCTGTGTGTGTGAATAATTTAAGTAAGTGTAGACTGTTAGATTGCAAGGTTTGAATCAGTTAAGTGTAAAAAACAGGTATTTGACAGGCTAACGGATGAGCTAAGCAAAATGGAATTTACATTTTTAAATAAGGGGAGAGGTTGTTGGCTTTTCAAAGGGACATGGTAAGGTGTTTACTACTGGCAAAGTTATTACATTTATTTTTCCCAAAAATGCTGGCCATAATGACAACATGAAAGATTCTTGTAGTAACTTCCAAAGACAGGTTAAAATAATGGAATTTACAGGTCAAGAGGGACAAAATATATTTAAAGAAGGATGGAAAGCTGTGTGAGATCTTGATCTGTGAAACCTGTGAAAAGCAGCCTCTAGCCACTTGGGAAAAGTTTGCTGCTCCAGCAACTAAGGTTGTGTTAAAAGCCTTTGGAGTTTCACTGTCAAGTGAGAGGGAGAAAGAAACTGTGAAATACCTTCCTTATAGAAAGAGTAGGTGCTTGTGGTAATAAGACCATAAGACCATAAGACATAGGAGCAGAAATTAGGCCATTCGGCCCATCGAGTCTGCTCCACCATTCAATCATGGCTGATAAGTTTCTCAACCCTATTCTCCCACCTTCTCCCCGTAATCTTGCTGGATGTTTTATAGATTAAGAATCTAAGATTATAGCTTAAGAATCTATTTTGGACTGTTGCCTGAAAGGGGTGTGCAGTTGGAATTCAAGTTAAGTAGAAATTTTGGGAACTGTTATAAGACTAAATAGCTGCGTAACTGTAATCTCGGCTGGGATTTTCTGGCCTCGTCATGGGCAGGACCTGCCGTGCGCGAGGTGGCACCCCAGCCAGACTTGCGGCGGGACCAGACATTCTGTGTTTGGCCTCCCCTGTGTAGAGGAGACCACATTGAGAGTAGCAAATACAGTATAATGAATTGAAAGAAGTACAAGTAAATTGCTGTTTCATTTGGAAGGAGGTGTTTGGTGCCTTGGAGGGTGGGAAGGGGGTAGGGAAAGGGAAGGTGTTCTGCTCTTATGTTTTCATAGGAACGTGCTGTGGGATTGGTGATTGAGGAGTGGACCAGTGTGTCACAAAAGGGAATGGTCTCTTTGGAGTGCTGAAATGGGAGAGGAAGGGGAGATACATTTGATGGTGTCATCACACTGAAGATGGTGGAGTTGGAAAGGATGATCTGTTGAATATGGAAGCTGGTGAGGTGGATGTGAAGACAGGGAGAACCTTATTGTGGCTCTGTGAATTGGGGGATGAGATGGGGAGATGGGGCAAGGGCAGAAGTATGTGAAATGGAATAGAAATGGTCAAAGGCCATGTCTATAGACAGCGGGGTACAGTCCTTGGCTGAGGAAAGAGAAATTCATATTGGAAACACCAGTGTGGAAGGTGTCATCATCAGGACAAATGCGATGGAAACAGAGAAACTAGGAGAATGGAGTTCTTACAGGAAGCAGGGTTGGTGTAAACAGGGGAGTGTAATCAAGTATAATCAGTGGGAGTCAGTGGTTTTTGTTACAATCCTTGGCCAGAACCCAAGACACGGGGAGCAGTTCATTTAGGGACCAATAACGTTTTGTTTAAAGTAGATAAAGGTTGAGATTCAAGACGCCTGTTTTTGAAATACAGCCACAAGATATTCCACGAGTTTTGAACAAATAGAAAGAAACCATACTCTACAATTTCAAGCAAGAAACCTGTCCGGTACCCGTCCGGTACGCCAAGTTTATTACAATTACCGTCCGGTATGCCAAGTTTATTACAATTACTGTCCGGTACGCCAAGTTTATTACAATTACTGTCCGGTACGCCAAGTCTATTACAATTACTGTCCGGTACGCCAAGTCTATTACAATTACTGTCCAGTACGCCAAGTCTATTACAATTACTGTCCGGTACGCCATGTGTATTACAATTACTGTCCGGTACGCCAAGTTTATTACAATTACTGTCCGGTACGCCAAGTCTATTACAATTACTGTCCGGTACGCCAAGCCTATTACAACTACTGTCCGGTACGCCAGGTTTATTACAATTACTGCCCGGTACGCCAAGTCTATTACAACTACTGTCCGGTACGCCAAGTTTATTACAATTACTATCCGGTACACCAAGTTTATTACAATTACTGTCCGGTACGCCAAGTTTATTATAATTACTGTCCGGTACGCCAAGTTTATTGCAATTACTGTCTGGTACGCCAGGTTTATTACAATTACTGTCCGGTACGCCAAGTTTATTGCAATTACTGTCCGGTACGCCAAGTTTATTACAATTACTATCCGGTACGCCAAGTTTATTACAATTACTACCCAGTATGCCAAGTTTATTACAATTACTGCCCAGTACGCCAAGTTTATTACAATTACTGCCCAGTACGCCAAGTTTATTACAATTACTGCCCAGTACGCCAGGTTTATTGCAATTACTGACTGGTACGCCAAGTTTATTGCAATTACTGACCGGTACGCCAAGTTTATTGCAATTACTGTCCAGTACACCAAGTTTATTACAATTACTGCCCAGTACGCCAAGTTTATTATAATTACTGTCCGGTATGCCAAGTTTATTACAATTACTGTCCGGTACGCCAAGTTTATTACAATTACTGTCCGGTACGCCAAGTTTATTACAATTACTGTCCGGTACGCCAAGTCTATTACAATTACTGTCCGGTACGCCAAGCCTATTACAACTACTGTCCGGTACGCCAGGTTTATTACAATTACTGCCCGGTACGCCAAGTCTATTACAACTACTGTCCGGTACGCCAAGTTTATTACAATTACTATCCGGTACACCAAGTTTATTACAATTACTGTCCGGTACGCCAAGTTTATTACAATTACTGTCCGGTACGCCAAGTTTATTGCAATTACTGTCTGGTACGCCAGGTTTATTACAATTACTGTCCGGTACGCCAAGTTTATTGCAATTACTGTCCGGTACGCCAAGTTTATTACAATTACTATCCGGTACGCCAAGTTTATTACAATTACTACCCAGTATGCCAAGTTTATTACAATTACTGCCCAGTACGCCAAGTTTATTACAATTACTGCCCAGTACGCCAAGTTTATTACAATTACTGCCCAGTACGCCAAGTTTATTACAATTACTGCCCAGTACGCCAGGTTTATTGCAATTACTGACTGGTACGCCAAGTTTATTGCAATTACTGACCGGTACGCCAAGTTTATTGCAATTACTGTCCAGTACACCAAGTTTATTACAATTACTGTCCGGTACGCCAAGTTTATTACAATTACTGTCCGGTACGCCAAGTTTATTACAATTGTCGACAAGGATGGGTTTATATGTCATGCTCCTGCAGACACTTAAAAGAATTGCTTCCTGCTTCTCCTCCGCTGTTATTTCATTCGGCACGAGATAAAAACCTAGGCGCTCTATGTCCTGGCTCCAGTCTTCCATGGGCGGGTCATAAGGGTTGATTCTGCCAAAGAGTGGCATGATTGGTGAGTATACTTTCCTTTCTTTCCTTAAGAATTGATGTGCTCATATTCATGAGGCAAGGAGCAGCATCCTCGTCGCCAATTGTAATAAACTTGATGTCCTGGAGAGGTTTCTTACTTGAAACAGGTAATTTTCTTTACAGAGCTCTTGTAGAAGCCACATGCTTGAACCAGGTCCACGACTAGAAAGCTCCACCCCTGGGATTAACCACACTTTGGGCTAATTTGTCAGTGACCCTCTAAAAGCAGTAGGTAAGGTTTACCTACAATCACTACACCCGCACTCCTGGGGCTATATTTATCCAGGCCCCAGTCTGTGTTTGTCGCCGCCTCTCTCATTGAAGGCAAGTGGTGCAGACCTCACTCTTCAGGTTGTATTTATCACTCTCCAGGCTGTGTTGCTCCTGCAGATCTGCTTCTCTCTGCCTTCCTCCCGGAAGGTAAGTGGTGTAGGTTATGCTTCACGGGCTGTATTTATTCCTGAAGAGAAGAGCTTCTTGTCTTGAACTCCCTATCTCTCCGACTGTGTAGGCCCTTAAACCTTGTGGCTTCTCTACCTCTTTCTCTTCCTTTAAGATGCTCCATAAAACTCACCGCTTTGACCAAATGTTTGAGCGCCTGTCCCAATATCTGTCTAAATTATGGTTTCATTAGCCTGGTATCTGACACACACAGGAACCAATGCTTAGGAATATTCAGTCCAAGCTGCAGAGAAAGCCAAGGAGCAGAATTTCTGATAGTGCATTGCACAATTACATATCAGGCAATCTGTTACCCTTAAAGGCACCATTCAATTACCTGAGCCCAAAAAGGTTAGCTATTGGCTGGAAAGAAGTGAGACACAGAGATTCTTAAGTTTGTAAAGGAAACTAGTAATGTTTTGTCAACTAGAGCTAAGCAGCTTACTAGCACAGACCACTGGTTACTGTCCTGCTGCTTGTCCAGCTAGAATTGCCCATCCAATGAAGACAGTGGTTTTCAGAGTTAACTGGAGCTGATTAGGGAGTGTCCTAACCTCAATGACAGGTTCATCCTTCCAGGTTACATCGATGAGCTGGGTTGCCTGGTCAGTCATCCATAGCACCATAGCATAGTCATCCATAGCATAGGGAGTTCTGTTGAAGGGTCGTGAGGACTCGAAACGTCGACTCTTTTCTTCTCCACCGATGCTGCCAGACCTGCTGAGTTTTTCCAGGTAATTCTGTTTTTGTTTTGGATTTCCAGCATCCGCAGTAGTTTTTTGTTTTTATCCATAGCACCCTGTTGCATGTCAGACTTGTCTGGCTGAGGTTTTAGGTTACTGACTCTGTTGTAGAAGATTGACTCAATCTTCCATTGCCAGCTATGCCATCCTGTAGCCAACTTGACCCAAAGAACTAGTTTGTCATTAGACAACTGACATGTATAGGTTTGATGATCAGTCATTGGAGATTAGGAACTCCTCCCAACCAACACAGCTCATCATAAAATGTGGAGCTAATATCTTCCAGAGCACAAAATGGGCACATCTATCTCTTCCTGAAACACGCTTTCAGCAGCTTGAGGTGTGGAACTTCAGCAGGAACAGCAAGTAATGAACCTTTGGTATCAGCATGTATTGACATACCTAGTTCCAAGTAATATCTTCAAGCAGCTGTCAACCCAAATTGCAGGTTCTTTCTCAGTTATATGACAGAAGCTTGCTTTCCTTTGTAATGAAAGGATCTATGCAGTGCAGCTTTATATATGCCAGATACCTTGAGGTTTTAGACAGCTAAGGCCCACTCACCACCAACTATTTAATTCAGGTCCTCATGCAAAAGATTTTGGCAAACAGATGTATCCACTGTGTGACTGAGTCTTCCTCCAAGATTTGCAAAATGAAGGGTTTATGTAGGTCTAATTCCTTCTTCTTAGCCACAAATCCATCTGGCAACTTGCCTCTGGATTTTGTGTCTATCAAAGGCAGTCCTTCTGTTGTATGTTCAGAAACTCAAAATATTAAAGGAGAATCAGTTGTACACCCTTTTCATACTTCGTATACCTTAACCTGCAGTGGAAAGGTAAAGTTGGCATGTACCAGAACTCCTAGGCGCGTATGAATAAACAAATGGGATAGACATGTCTTGTATCTTCCAATCCGTACCTTTCAGATCCTGTCTTAAACTGTGCATGTAGAACTCATGCAAAATTGTTTCAACTTGATTAGATTCTGGCTGTGTGAATTCTTCTCTCAGCCTGATTCCTTTGTCTGAAGTCTAATGCTTGTTCCTCACCCAGGTGTAGTCTCAACGTCCTGCGAATGGCTCAGGTGATGTGGTTCATTTATATTCTTCTCAGGTGATTATCTTTGATAGGTTCCTGCAGACAGTTTGGCTACACTTAATGGCTTTGGAATTTGATGTGTACCGTGGTGCAAATGTTCAGCCATTTCAGGAACTGTGGTTTTAATTCGCTGGAATGAAGCCTCAGTCTTCTTAAAATCCAGTCAGGGGTTTTCAGCCAGTAAATACTCAAAGTCATTTTCAATATAAAGCATGGCTTTGCAACAATATCAAAATATAAATTAGTAAATGATGTCTCCAAAGAAACAGGCACACTTCTGTCCCATCTTAGTTATACATTGTGGTACCGTCAGAAACATGTGATCTAAAAGAAATGAATTCAAGCTTGGGATATAGTTTGGGGCAATGCACAGAACGCTGTCTGCTCTGTGTGAAATAACGATTGTTTCAGGCTTATTTCACCTGAAACTTCCTTTCACAGTGCACAATGAAAGGTCATGGTACATTTGAAAACAGAGATTTACACCCAAGTAGTACAATTACTGGAAAATATTTTTTTATTAAGAACAGGTGGCTGGCAGACTAAAGCAGCAATTTAATTTTTTTCCATGACCCTTTACCACAGAAAATTCAAATGGAGATTTCTATCATTTTTGGCAACACAAAATGAATTTGGAAAGTATATTTCATTGTTTTTCTCTTCAGGAAGGAAAGTTTATTTCTCATGCTGAATGGTCCATGATATTGTAACTACATGACAGAAAAAACTGTAACCAATTCTGAGAT
This sequence comes from Cetorhinus maximus, assembly GCF_964194155.1. Lineage (NCBI taxonomy): Eukaryota > Metazoa > Chordata > Chondrichthyes > Lamniformes > Cetorhinidae > Cetorhinus > Cetorhinus maximus. The sequence continues at coordinate 97,384,804 of NC_135891.1, read as the reverse complement.
TGCCAATTCAATATTACCAACTGGCAATGAAAAGCAACAGTTGGTTCTTCAGTTCATCCACCAGAACTTAGGGAGGAGCAGCCATGTAAATTTCAGAAAAGCAGCATAAACACAATTGATGCCTTTGTCACAGGTTCTTCCACAGAAATGATGCTGGGTAAGTGGAAGAATCCTGACAGAAGTGACACCTGGCAATGGGTGGAACAATTTGTGGGGATGTAGTGATCCCTTTAAAAGCCATTGATTGGACAGCCCAATGCCAAGCACCCAAGCCTTGAATAATATATAGGACAACTGTCAAACTTTTAACATTATTCCTTCAGTCAATTAAGTAATTTTCCAAAGAAATCCAAGGCTTGGTGCTTGGCATTGAGCTGTCCAATCAATGGCTCTTAAAGGGATTGCTGCAAGCCCCACAAAAATTGTCCCACCATTTCTGGTCTCTTCTCAGACCCCTCCTTCCCATGAGAGCTGGTCTTTGCCCTTTAACTAAATTTTATGGGCTTGGTTCTCTGACACTCTTCCCAGGTGCATTTCAAATGCACAGGCACTTTGTTAATTGATTGACAATGAACCTCTCATTGGTAACATCAGGCAGGTGGTAAATACATTCTGCCCACTGCCTGCCAGATGTCTGCTGACAATGAGACTCTTGACTTCAAACGTTTGGTTATTTGTTATAAAGCTAGTCATTTTTTTAGGGCCCAAACGCTGATCAGGGATTGCCGACCGAGCATGCTGTACAAAAGAAACTCTTCTCTTCATTTTTGCATATTCAGTTGCAGTTGTTGTTTGTGCCACACGAAGAACTATGCAATGTCTGATTTGTTATTTTTTGATCATTCTTATCACAATGCAGACACACAAACAGTAGATGCATTGTATGCAGCTCTAATGACCTCCATGCACAGACATACTGTGCATGTTATATTTCTAAGTCCCTGTCTCATCGGATTTCCTCTAATATCTACCTGCTCCAACGCTTCAGGCAATGTGGGTTGTGCATAATTAATATCAGGCAGAAGCAATCACTGCGGGAAGAAGCAAACACCAGAGTAAACTTTGCAAATGTAATAATGGAAGAATGCACACAGAACAAAACATAAACAGCAAGGACAGAAGGTAAAGAAAATAAAAGGAAAACTTCTCAAATGTTTCTCGGGTGTGTCTTCCCATTTGCTATGGAAAATGAGATGCAGCAAAGCAGACAAGCTGAACGAGAACTCAGACAGCACATACACACACACACACAGCACAGACTGCAACCTCACTATGTGTAGCAACTTGTGCATAATGATATAATATCCAAGTGCAAATATTAAACCTAATGTAACAGGGTGATCAGGCAGGTGGATGTACGAACTGAATACTTATTATTGTTAACATTTCCGCTTGAACAGAACTACAGTTTAGTGAAATTAGCAATTCAGGGCAATTTGTCCTTACTCATTCAAACATTTATGCTATGATTATTGTTCCATATCAATACGCACTGAGTAGGAATATTCACAAAATACCTTTATGACAGTCAGAATGAGGGGATTTCATATCAGGAATTTGAGTGGAATTGAACCTGAAAACTTCAAAAATGTTGGGGAAGAACCATGTTTTCCTTCCTTAAGACCAGTACTTACACTCTTTGTTACATACAGGAAGATATGGAATCCATTGAAAAATACATTTCCAGAAAGCAACCTGTGTCAACCATAACACCAGCCTTACCATATTGGAAGAGGGTTGCATCAACGGGCATCATGTTTTCTCCAAATCTGCATGATTCCTATGACTTCTTCATTCCCATTCAGATCCAGCATCATCAGGAAAGGGCTGCTAATTAACGAAGCAAAAGGAGATGAAATTTTGAGTTAACGTTAAGGCAGATTATTGAGACACCACAGAGGGAACTTCATTCTGCATCCTACTCACATTATACACTGAGAAACACATTCTATTCTCCACACTGATATTCTTCACAGTCAAAACCTCCGAGATATTTAAAAAATTATCTTATCGATAGTTTACCTTGAAACATCTCTTTAACAGCACTGTTAAGTGAAGGAAAGAGATATTTTAAATTAATAATTACCAAAATGGGAAAAGAATTCCATATTGAAAATGCTCCATTATGTATTTTTCTTTAGTTGAGAAAGTTGAGAGTGTATTTTACTCAGTATTTCTTTCTGGCCATGCCAGTAGATGTACGCTTCTCCCTATAACCCACAGTCTGCTACACCAGCATATAATCCAAATAATTTTTAATGGGCCAAGAGATCAAACTGAGAGCTTTCATGACTGTGTCCTGTTGTACTGGTTACATCACAGTACCTCACAGGAAGACCTGGACAATAATCAGACTTGTGCTGATAAGTGGCAAGTAACATCTGTGCCACACAAGTGGCAGGCAATGACCTCCTCTGACAAAGCAAAGCCTAACCACTTCCTCTTGTTACAATTATGAGGTTTATAAGATTATTATATTTTGAGAGTGTAGCTTTATATTCAGGGTGAATGAAGGGGGCTGTGTGACCTGTTCTGCAGTCTGCTTGACAGTAAGCCTGCGTAGTTCGAGATCAGAGGAAGACTTAAATTGTTTAACTCAGAAGAAGGTACAAGATTTACACTTAGAAACAATCGCAGCAGTCCACAATGAGTAGACTCAGAGCCTTCCAAAGTCCCAGAAAGGTATTGAAGGTACTGGGTTGTAAACCTTTGTGCTGTAAACTGTCTATTTACCTCGAAGGTGGAAGGAGGTTGAGATCAAGGGTAGCTAATTAGCATTTCCATCTGAATGTGTTTTCCATTGCCATGGGGAAGAGAGCAGAGGAAGACAGTTTTGAGATCAGGTTACAGGCTTCCCTAAAAATCAATGAATATCACAGATAGGCAGTTCGTTCTTCTATGGTCAGCAGGGAGAAGAGACTGCTTGGCTTTATAAGCTACCACAGCCAGATGTGGGAGTGAGACAGTCTCTAGCAGAAGAGGTGCATCCTGCAGCCATATAAGGATTCCAGGAGATTTGTCCAGGCATTGGCCAGGGGGAAAAAGAATCAATAGAACAGGCTTTACTACCAGTGGTGGGTCTTTTAAAAATTCATTCACGGGATGTGGGCTTCGCTGGCTGGGTCAGCATTTATTGCCCGTCCCTAGTTGTCCCTGAGAAGGTGGTGATGAGTGTCCTTCTTGAACCGCTGCAGCCCATGTGGTGTAGGTACACCCACAGTGCTGTTAGGAAGGGAGTTCCAGGATTTTGACCCAGAGACAGTGAAGGAACGGCGATATATTTCCAAGCTGGGATGGTGAGTGGTTTGGAGGGGAACTTCCAGGTGGTGGTGTTGCCATCTATCTGCTGCCCTTGTCCTTCTAGATGTTAGTGGTTGCAGGTTTAGAAGGTGCTGTCTGAGGACCCTTGGTGAATTCCTGCAGTGCATCTTGTAGATGGTACACACTGCTGCTACTGTGCATCAGTGGTGGAGGCAGTGAATGTTTGTGGATGTGGTGCCAATCAAGCGGGCTGCTTTGTTCTGGACGGTGTCCAGCTTCTTGAGTGTTGCGGGAGCTGCACTCATCCAGGCAAGTGGGGAGTATTCCATCACACTCCCGACTTCTGCCTTGTGGATGGTGGACAGGCTTTGGGGAGTCAGGAGGTGAGTTACTCGTCACAGGATTCCTAGCCTCTGACATGCTCTTGTAGCCACAGTATTTATCTGGCTAGTCTAGTTCAGTTTCTGGTCAATGGTAACCCCCAGGATGTTGATAGTGGGGATTCAGTGATGGTAATGCCATTGAACATCAAGAGGCAATGGTTCGATTCTCTCTTGTTGGAGATGGTCATTGCTTGACACTTGTGTGGTGTGAATGTTAATTGCCACTTGTCAGCCCAAGCCTGGATATTGTCCAGATCTTGCTGCATTTGGACATAGACTGCTTCAGTATCTGAGGAGTCACGAATGGTGTTGAACATTGTGCAATCATCAGTGAACATCCCCACTTCTGACCTTATGATGAAAGGAAGGTCATTGATGAAGCAACTGAAGATGGTTGGGCCGAGGACACTACCCTGAGGAACTCCTGTGGTGATGTCCTGGAGCTGAGATGACCGACCTCCAACAACTACAACCATCTTCCTTTGTGCTAGGTTTGATTCCAACCAGCGGAGAGTTTTCCCCCTGATTCCCATTGACTCCAGTTTTGCTAGGGCTCCTTGATGCCACATTCTGTCACATGCATCCTTGATGTCAAGGTCAGTCACTCTCACCTCACCTATGGAGATCAGCTCTTTTGTCCATGTTTGAACCAAGTCTGAAATGATGTCAGGAGCTGAGTGGCCCTGGCAGAACCCAAACTGAGCATCAGTGAGCAGGTTATTGCTAAGCAAGTGCCGCTTGATAGCACTGTTGATGACCACTTCCATTACTTTACTGATGATGGAGTGTAGACTGATGGGGCGGTAATTGGCCGGGTTGGATTTGTCCTGCTTTTTTTGTACAGGACACACCTGGGCAATTTTCCACATAGCTGGGTAGATGCCAGTGTTGTAGCTGTACTGGAACAGCTTGGCTAGGGGCGCGGCAAGTCAAAGAATCACAGAATCACACAGTGCAGAAGAGGCCCTTCTGCCCATCGAGTCTGCACTGACAAGTAAGAAACATCTGGCCTACCAACCTAATCCCATTTACCTGTACTTGGCCCATAGTCTTGAATGTTATGATTTGCCAAGTGCTCATCCAGGTACTTTTTAAAGGATGTGAGGCAACACACCTCCACCACCCTCTCAGGCAGCGCATTCCAGACCGTTACCACCCTCTGGGTAAAAAAGTTTTTCCTCACATCCCCCCTAAACCTCCTGCCCCTTACCTTGAACTTATGTCCCCTTGTGACTGACCCTTCAACTAAGGGGAACAGCTGCTCCCTATCCACCCTGTCCATGCCCCTCATAATCTTGTACACCTTGATCAGGTCGCCCCTCAGTCTTCTCTGCTCCAACAAAAACAACCCAAGTCTATCCAACCTCTCTTCATAACTTAAATGTTTCATCCCAGGCAACATCCTGGTGAATCTCCTCTGCAATCCAGTGCAATCACATCCTTTCTATAATGTGGTGACCAGAACTGCACACAGTACTCCAGCTGTGGCCTCACCAAGGTTCTATACAACTCCAACATGAGCTCCCTACTTTTGTAATCTATGCCTCGATTGATAAAGGCAAGTGTCCCATATGCCTTTTTCACCACCCCACTAACATACCCCTCCACCTTCAGAGATCTATAGACACACACGCCAAGGTCCCTTTGTTCCTCAGAACTTCCTAGTGTCATGCCGTTCATTGAATACTTCCTTGTCAAATTACTCCTTCCAAAGTGTATCACCTCACACTTTCCAGGGTTAAATTCCATCTGCCACTTATCTGCCCATTTGACCATCCCGGCTATATCTTCCTGTAGCCCAAGACACTCAACCTCACTGTTAACCACCCGGCCAATCTTTGTGTCATCCGCAAACTTACTAAACCTACCCCCAACATAGTCATCTATGTTGTTTATATAAATGACAAATAATAGGTGACCCAGCAGAGATCTCTGTGGTACGCCACTGGACACTGGATTCCAGTCACTAAAGCATCCTTCTGTCATCACCCTCTGCCTCCTACAACTAAGCCAATTTTGAATCCACTTTATCAAATTACCCTGTATCCCATGTGCATTCGCCTTCTTTATAAGTCTCCCGTGTGGGACCTTGTCAAAGGCTTTGCTGAAATCCATATAGACTACATCAACTGCACTACCCTCATCTACATACCTGGTCACTACCTCAAAAAATTCAATCAAATTTGTTTGGCATGACCTCCCTCTGACAAAGTCATGCTGACTATCCATGATCAAACCTTGCCTCTCCAAGTGGAGATAGATTCTGTCCTTCAGGATTTTCTCCAATAGTTTCCCTTCCACTGACGTGAGACTCACTGGCCTGTAGTTCCCTGGCTTATCTCTACAACCCTTCTTAAATAGCAGAGTCACGTTAGCTGTTCTCCAGTTCTCTGGCATCTCCCCCGTGGCCAGAGAGGAATTAAAAATTCGGGACAGAGCCTCTGTGATCTCCTCCCTTGTCTCCCTCAGCAGTCTGGGACACAAATCATCCAGACCTGGAGATTTGTCCAGTTTTAAGCCTGCCAACACCTCCAATACCTTATGACTCCCTTTATCAATTTGCTTAAGAACCTCGCAGTCTCTCTCCCCGAGTTCAATACCTTTATCCTCATTCTCTTGGGTGAAGATGGATGTGAAGTATTCATTCAACACTCTAGCAATGTCCTCTGGCTCCACCCATATATTGCCCCCTTGGGCCCTTATGGGCCCTACTCTTTCCCTGGTTATCCTCTTCTCATTGATATACTTGTAGAATATCTTGGGATTTTCCCTACTTTTACCAGCCAGAGCTTTCTCATATCCCCTCTTTGCTCTCCTAATTGCTTTCTTAAGCTCCATCCTGCACTTTCTGTACTCCACTAATGTCTCCGCTGATTTGCTTCCCTTGTACCTGCTAAAAGCCTCTCTTTTCCTTCTCATCGTAACCTGAATATCTCTGGTCATCCATGGTTCTCTGGGCTTGTTACTCCTTCCTATCACCCTAGAGGGAACATGTTGAGCCTGTACCCTCCCCATTTCCTTTTTGAACACCCCCTACTGTTCCTCTGTAGATTTCCCCACAAGTAACTGTTCCCAATCTACCTTGGCCAGATCCTGCCTTATTTTACTAAAATCCGCTTTCCCCCAGTCCAAAACATTTTTTTGCAACTTGTCTATTTCTTTGTCCATAACAAACTTAAACTGTACCATGTTGTGATCGCTATCACTAAAATGCTCCCCCACCACCACCTCAGCCACCTGTCTGGCTTCATTCCCCAGAATTAGGCCCAGCACTGCACCGTCCCTTGTTGGACCCTCTACATATTGACCTAAAAATTTCTCCTGTACACATTTCAAGAAATCCACTCCATCCAAGCCATAACACTATGTCGATCCCAATTAAAGTTGGGAAAGTTGAAATCACCTAATATAATTACCCTATTGTTATTGTTTTTACACACCTCCGCAAATTATGCACATATTTGCTCCTCAATTTCCCACTGACTATCTGGGGGCCTATAATAAACACCTAACAATGTGGCTGCCCCTTTTTTATTCCTAAGCTCTACCCAGAAAGCTTCATTCGATGCCCCCTCCAAGATATCATCTCTCCTTACTGCAGTAACTGACTCCTTAACTAATAATGCAACGCCTCCTCCTCTTTTACCCCCTCCCCTGTCTCAAAGGACAAAGAACAAAGAACAAAGAAAAATACAGCACAGGAACAGGCCCTTCGGCCCTCCAAGCCTGCGCCGATCATATTGCCCGTCAACTAAAACATTTTGCACTTCCGGGGTCGTATCCCTCTATTCCCATCCTATTCATGTATTTGTCAAGCTGCCTCTTAAACACCACTATCGCACCTGCTTCCACCACCTCCTCTGGCAGCAAAGTCCAGACACTCACTATCCTCTGTGCAAAAAACTTGCCCCGCACATCTCCTCTATAGTTTTCTCCTCTCATCTTAAATCCATGTCCCCTAGTAATTGACTCTTCCACCCTGGGAAAAAGCTTCTGACTATCTACTCTGTCCATGCCACTCATAATTTTGTAAACTTCTATCAAGTCGCCCCTGAATCTCCGTCGCTCTAGTGAGAACAATCCGAGTTTCTCCAACCTCTCCTCATAGCTAATAACCTCCAGACTAGGCAGCATCCTGGTAAACCTCCTCTGCACCCTCTCCAATGCCTCCATATCCTTATGGTAATGTGGTGACCAGAATTGCACGTAATATTCCAAGTGTGGCCTAACCAAGGTTCTATACAGCTGCAGCATGACTTCCCAGCTTTTATACGCAATACCCCTGCCAATGAAGGCAAGCATGCCATATGCCTTCCTGACTAACTTATCCACCTGCGTTGCCACTTCCAGTGACCTGTGGTTCTGTACACCCAGATCCCTCTGCCCGTCAATGCACTTAAGTGTTCTGCCATTTACTGTATAATTCCTGCCTGTATTAGACCTTCCAAAATGCATTACCTCACATTTGTCAGGATTAAACTCCATCTGCCATTTCTCCGCCCAAGTCTCCAACCGATCTATATCCCGTTGTATCCTTTGACAATCCTCTTCACTATCTGCAACTCCTCCAACCTTAGTGTCATCTGCAAACTTACTAATTAGCCCAGTTACATTTTCCTCCAAATCATTTACGTATACTACAAACAGCAAAGGTCCCAGCACTGATCCCTGCGGAACTCCACTAGTCACAGCTCCCCATTCAGAAAAGCACTCTTCCACTGCTACCCTCTGTCTTCTATGACCAAGCCAATTCTGTATCCATCTTGCCAGCTCACCTCTGATCCCGTGCGACTTTACCTTCTGTACCAGTCTGCCATGAGGAACCTTTTCAAAGGCCTTACTGAAATCCACGTATATAACATCCACTGCCCTTCCATCGTCGATCATCTTTGTCACTTCCTCGAAAAACTCGATCAAGTTAGTGAGATACGACCTCCCCTTCACAAAACCATGCTGCCTCTCACTAATACACCCATTTGCTTCCAGATGGTAGTAAATCTTGTCACGAAGAATCTTCTACAATAATTTCCCTACCACTGACGTAAGGCTCACCGGCCTGTAATTTCCTGGATTATCCCTGCTACCCTTCTTAAACAATGGAACAACATTGGCCATTCTCCAGTCCTCTGGGACCTCACCCATAGCCAGTGAGGATGCAAAGATTTCTGTCAAGGCCCCAGCAATCTCCTCCCTTGCCTCCCTCAGTACTCTGGGGTAGATCCCATCTGGCCCTGGGGACTTATCCACCTTAATATTCTTCAAGACACCTACCACCTCCTCTTTTTTGATCTCAACATGATCCAGGCTATCTACACACTCTTTCCTAGACAAATTGACCGCTAAGTCCTTCTCTTTGGTGAATACTGATGAGAAGTATTCATTTAGCATCTCTCCCATTTCTTCCGGCTCCACACACAGATTCCCACCTCTGTCCCTGAGTGGGCCCACCCTCTCCTTGGCTACCCTCTTGCTTTTTACATATGTATAAAAGGCCTTGGGATTTTCCTTAATCCTGGTTGCCAGTGACTTTTCATGACCCCTTTTAGCCCTCCTGACTCCTTGCTTAAGTTTCTTCCTACTTTCTTTATATTCTCCACGGGCTTCATCTGTTCCCAGCCTTCTAGCCCTTACGAATGCTTCCCTTTTCTCTTTGACTAATCTCGCAATATCCTTCGTTATCCAAGGTTTCTGAAACTTGCCATGCTTATCCTTCATCCTAGCAGGAACATGCAGGTCCTGAATTCTTATCAACTGACGTTTGAAAGCCCCCCACATGTCAGTTGTTGATTTGCCCTCAAACATCCGCCTCCAGTCTAGATTCCTCAGTTCCTGCCTAATATTGTTATAATTAGCCTTCCCCCAATTAAGCACCTTAACCCGAGGAGTCCTGTTATCCTTATCCACCAGTACCTTGAAACTTACTGAATTATGGTCACTTTTCCTGAAATGCCCCCCTAATGAAACTTCGACCACCTGGCCGGGTTTATTCCCTAATACCAGGTCCAGTATTGCCCCTTTCCTAGTTGGACTATCTACATATTGTCTCAAGAAGCCCTTCTGGATGCACCTTACAAATTCTGCACCACCCAAACCCCTAGCACTAAGTGATTCCCAGTCAATATAGGGAAAGTTAAAATCACCCACCACAACAACCCTATTGCTTTTACATCTTTCCAAAATCTGCCTACATAACTGTTCCTCAATCTCCCGCCAGCAATTGGGAGGCCTATAGTAAATCCCCAACATTGTGACTGCACCCTTCCTATTCCGGAGCTCTACCCATATTGCCTCGCTGCACGAGCCCACCGAGGTGTCCTCCTGTCGTACAGCTGTGATATTCCCCTTAACTAGCAGTGCAACTCCCCCACCTCTTCCACATCCCTCTCTATCCTGCCTGCAACATCTAAATCCTGGAACGTTTATCTGCCAATCCTGTCCATCCTTCAACCAAGTCTCTGTAATAGCAATAACATCATAGTCCCAAGTACTAATCCAAGCTCTAAGCTCATCTGCCTTGCCTGTTATACTTCTCACATTGAAACAAATGCATTTCAGACCCCCAGTCCCACTGTGTTCAGTAATTTCTCCCTGCCTGCCCTTCCTCTTAGTCCTACTGGCCATATTCACTGGTTCCCAGTCATTTATTTCACCTGCTGACCTATTGCTCTGGTTCCCACCCCCTGCGATACTAGTTTAAACCCTCCCGAGTGACGCTAGCAAACCTCGCAGCCAGGATATTGGTGCCCCTCCAGTTTAGATGCAACCCATCTGGCCTGAAGATTCTATATCCCGGAATGTTGAGCTGCCAATCCTGCCCCTCCCTTAACCACATCTCAGTGATGGCTACTATATCACAATTCCACGTGTCAATCCTCACCTTAACTCATCCGTTTTACCTGTAATACTCCTGGCATTAAAGTAGAGGTCATCCAGCCTTGCCTTACTCCCTTGAAACTTAATGCAGCTGTACTCCCTCTGACTTGATTGTTTTACTGTATTATGATGTGTCCCTATTCTGCTAACATTCTGTGTCCCCTCCCCCTGCCGAATTAGTTTAAACTCCTCCCAACAGCACTAGCAAACCTGCCCGCAAGGATGTTAGTCCCGCTCCAGTTCAGATATAGATTGGCTGAAGATTGTGGTGATGGTGATGTCTGGGATATTATCTGTAAGATAAGATTCCATGAGAATGATCATGTTAGGTTGTTGCTTGTAGTAGTCTGTGAGACAGATCTCCAAATTTTACCCTGAGATGGTAGTAAGGAGGACTTTGCAGGGTTGACAGAGCTGATTTTGCTGTTGTCATTTCCAGTACCTAGGTCACTGCTGGGTGGTCCATCTGGTTTCAATCCTTTTTTGTGACTTCGTAGCGGTTTGATACAACTGAGTGGCTTGCTAGGCCATTTCAGAGTCAACCACATTGCTGTGTAGGCCAGACCAGGTAAGGATGGCAGATTTACTTTCCCTAAAGGGCATTAGTAAACCAGGTGGGTTTTTACAACAATGGTTCCATTGTGATTGCTAGACTTTTAGCTCCAGATTTTTATTGAATTCAAATTCCACCATCTACTGGGGCAGGATTTGAACCCTGGCCCCCAGAGAATTACCCTGGGTCTCTGGATTATGGGTCCAGCGACAATACCACTACCCCACCGCCTCCCCTAGGAAACCCTCTGAAAAATGAAGAAAGCACTTGGAGACTGTCACTCAAAGTTACTACAGAGCGAAAGGGGGTAAATAAACCCATTGGAATGAGGCAGCAACTGTGGACTGTTTGATAAAAGAAGTGTAATTTCATGGTTGGGGGTGTTGGGTGGGTCAGGGGGGTGGATGGTGAGCGAGGGGATCGGGTGGAAGGTCAGGGGGGTGGGAAGTCAGGCCTCAGGGTGAGGCTGGGGGTTGTAGGGGACCTCAGTACTCAATGGGGGAGGTTGGAGGGTGTGGGGGTTGGTGGGTTGGGCCTTGGATCTCAGGGCTTTGGACCTTGGGGGTGGGGGTCAGACCTCGGGTGGGGGGGGAGTCGGGCCTTGGGGAGGGCTGGGGGCTTGGGCCTTGGACCTCGGGGTGGGATTTGGGGACCGGGTCTTGGACCTCGAAGATGGGTGCGGTGTCGGGCCTCAGACCTCAGAAGGGGCTGGACCTTGGGCGGAGGCCCAGTCTCAGACCGAGGACCTGGGGGGGAGTGGGGGTGGGGTGTTTTGCCTTGGACCCTGGGGGCGGGTACAGTGGGGGGGTTTGGACCTCGGACCTTGGGGTTTTGGGGAATCAGGCCTTAGTGGGAGGTAGGGGTGCAGGCCTCGGGCCTTGTGGGGGATGGGGTGTTGGGATCGGGTAGGGGTGTTGGATGTTGGGCCTCCGGGGTGGGAGTATCAGGTTGTGTCAGGCTTTGGGGGGAAGGTTTTGGGCCTTGGAGGGGGTGGTTGCCTAGTCTTGGTGGGGCTGGGGACTGATGTCAGGTCTGGTAGGGGTGTCAAGCCTGGGGACGGGGCTGTTGGGTTGGGTCGGGCTGGGGATGGGGGGGTTAGGCGTGACAGTCAGGCCTGGTGTGTGGGTGGGGGAGTGTCCCTGTGGGTGTGGGGGAAGGGCAGGGGGGCAAGGGGGGCAGGGTGGGCAGGGGGGTGGGCAGGGGGGCAGGGGGGGCAGGCAGGGTGGGGGTGGCAGGGGGCAAGGGGGCAGGGTGGGCAGGGGGGCGGGCATGGTGGGCAGGGGGGTTGGCAGGGGGGCAAAGTGGGCAAGGGGTGCGGGCAGGGTGGGGGCAGGGGGGCAAGGGTGGCAGGGTGGGCAGGGGGGCGGGCAGGGTGGGGGCAGGGGGGCGGGCAGGGGTGCAGGGCTGGTGGGCAGGGGGGCAGGGGGACGGGCAGGGGTGCAGGGCAGGCGGGCAGGGGGGCAGGGGAGGCAGGGGGGGGCGGGCAGGGGGGGCTGGGTAATTAATGGCTGAAAGGCTCAGCGCTGCCGCGGTGGGGGCAGGAAGAGGGTGAGTAAGGAATTCTGCGGAGGCAGAGGGGAGCCTCGGGGAGGGAAGAATTTTACTCTTCAAAATAAAGATTTGGAAAACCTGAGAAAAATGTCCCCACATCGGACTCACTGACATGAACATTTACAAAATACAAATTATCTCAAAACATTTAAAAAAAAATAATGTCAGACACCTCGTCCTGTCTGTGGATGAGGTTTCCTTAAAAACTGAAAGGCCACCCGCCCGCCAACTGTAATGTTGGATGGGGATGAAAAATCGATCTTAATTAATACTTTAATGGCCTTAATAGGCCTGGTAACTGTCGGTGGGCACACTGTCAACTCTCACGCGCCCAGCGACTGAGATACCGCCCGTGTGAACAATGACATCAGAACCCCCACCCGACATCATCGCGCACAATCTTACACCCGTCCACAAGAGGTAAAACTCTGTCCCCTGTCTTCTGAAAGTGGCTGGGCCTTTAGGCCTACCTGCTTCACGGCAGCTGGTGCCATAAATAAAGGGGTGGGGCTTCCTTACCTTCGACAAAGCTGCTTCAACACAAGGCCCCGGTAACCTGCTGTACTGCACCTTTCTTACCTGGCTAGAGTCCGAAAGTCCAGCGAGAAAAGGTGTGGCTTCATTTCCAGGTATGTAAGTAGGAGCGGAGTAGCAATTGACTCTGAATGCCACTGCATGGAAGTTACAGCCCAAGACATCCTTCTGTTTCTAGCATTTACTCAACATCTCCTTATGTGGACATAGAAATGTTGCACTAATTCAGCTTGTTGTATTGTTGGAAACTGTCATTACAACATTGCAAAGCTAACAAAACAGAGATGCTTTTAATGCTGAACCCAGCTGAAATTTGACTGCTGTTGCATGCGGAGTTCAGAGTTCTCCACCAACTTCAGACTGAAGTAAAAATACTTAGAAGGATTTGTTTTTTATTTTGGCAGTAAAGGCAAACTAAACCCTATTTATATTTCAGTCAGAATGAACACAGTCGTGAGTTTTAGTGATTCGGGGAGCAGAATCTTCCGGCTCACCAGCAGCAGGGAGCTTGGCGAGTGCGAGAACTTCATTTGAGGTGAGGCCAAAAATCAGTTTCCCGATGGTGGGATGAACTTTAGCAATTATGTTCTTGGGACTTTGAAGGCGGTGTTGAGCTTCCTGACGATCAACGTCGTTAAGCCCTTTTGTATGCATTAGCATGTTGTGCATGCTCACTAAAAAGCCAGCTCGCCAGAATTAAGACTCCCCTCCTAATAGCCCCGCCAGTGAGAAATTAGAACATTCACTTTCACAACAGCGCATAAGTGGCATGGAGCTGGTGAGGTGGGCTTCCTCCATGGTTAACAGTGAATTGCCGCTGCATTGTCCTCTTTACACATGAGGGGACATGCCAGGGAATTTTTGCCTGTGCACCTTGACCATTTTTAAATTTGGCACCGATCTCCCTGTGGCAGCACTTAGCCTCAGGGAGATGTGTCACTCTTTCGTGAACATGCACGGAATATCACACTCCTGGCTCAGGGAATACCCCCCCGCCCGCACAGGGAGCGCATAACGCTTCCTGGCGGATGGGCCTTAATTGGCTCGCCCACGTAAATTGGCGGTGCACCCCCAATTGGGGGCGCTGATTGGCGGCACACCTGCCTGCGCCCGGTCCCGCACATCCCCCCACAACGGTGGAAAAATTCTTCCCATAATCTCACGTTTGTTCATTGGTTTGAGTGGAGATGTTGGCTGCTTTCGTGTATAAAGGGAGGGACAGAAGTAACCTCAACAAAAACAGTCATTGTTACTGTACAAAAGCTGTCTCATCAGGGCTGTTCCAATAAATTATTTTACATTCAACAAAAGGGGCTGAAAAGCCAAAGAGAACATGTGAAATCAAAGCACCTGAATCAGCAAGATTTAAGTGAAATAAAAGCTCAAAAAATTAACCAATTTTTGTTACCTTTTTAAAGCAAAGTTATTTTTCCAGCAAATTAGACTCATGTACCCTTTTCTAAATGTTCACAGCAATTGATTCTACTTTTGTACTCAGAATGTTTAGACTCGTAATTTGAAACAAAAGATGCGTTTAATTGTAGAATGGACTGATGCATCTGCCAGTTCATTTAATAAAATATTCCCATAACTTTACACTTAATTTATCCAGGGGATGGCTCAGGTGAGAAAAGTTTCCGGTCTTTACTCTGACTGAATTGGGGTTTGCCAAGAATCAAGAAGTGGATTATTCCTCCCGTTTGTTAAACCAGCTAATTCTAGGTCTGACAGGGAATAAAATACTTTTCATTTGAACTGTGCAGCTGACCATAGCTCTACGAGTTCCGTGTTAAGAATCAGAACGACATGTTAAACAAAAGAACTTATTGCCATTGTTCCTTAATGCTTTTATTGGGGAAAAAAAAATCCTCAGATCAGGGCTAACACAGATGACCGATATTGAATACTTTCAATCCATTCTTTAGTATTTTTGTATATCTTTCATTACAATTAGTGGACAGAGGAAAATAGGGCCCACCCTGTATGAACACTTCACCCTCAATCCAAAATGTTCACAAAACATGGAGAGGAAATGTGTGGAATGGATCTATCACAAAATATCAATGTATAAAAAGAAACTTGCTTGTGATGTCCTGAAGTGTTTTACAACCACTGAAGCACTTTTGAAGTGTAGTCATTGTTGTAATATGGGAAATCTGTCAGCCAACTTGTACACAGCCAGGTCACAAACAGCGATGTGATTGGAAGGAAGGAAAAATCAGCTGGAACTGGCTGAAGACAGCAACTGTATCTAATTGTTCCCTAAGTGGAATAATTGGGATGCACCTCCATCCCAATTATTAGTGTGAGCAATCACACTATCTGGGAAATCCAACTGGGAATCAGCTGACTTTGGCTGTGGCTGATTGCGATTTAAAGGGAACAGTTGACTTAACTGGGACTAAATGGCTGAAGTCTAGACACTGTCATTCTCCATATGGTCCCCTGCATTCTGTGTCACATTTGTCTGATCAAACTAGTGTTCCCCATTCTTGTGTGTTATGAGATTGGACAGAGTTTGTATACCTTGCTGATGTGCTGGCTCTTGAATTTTTCCAAGTAATTCTGTGTTATAAGCTTGCACAGACTCTTTCCCAAGCCCCACCAAGGGTGACCAACCTACCTGTAATTTATGGGATTGTCCTTGAATTTGTGCTGCTGTCCTGTGTCCTGAGTGGTAGGTGCAGGTTTGGGTAGTCCGACAGGCCTGGGGGAATGGGAGGGTCAAGGTTTGTGGGGGGTGGTGTCTGGCAGGCCATGGGAGACAGGGATGTGGGGGTGTGGACCAGTGCAGCAGGCCATGGAAGCAAGGGTGCATGGGGTCTGTTATGCCTTTGGGTGCAGTGGAGCCAGCAAGTCTGAGGGTATGGGGGAATCCGCTAGGCCTGGGGTATGGGGAGTCCGGCATGTCCGTGGGTGTGGGAAGTCTGTCAGGCCCAAGGGTTTGGGGGTCGGCCAGGCCTGGGGCTGGGTGGGTGGGGGGGCTTCAATTAAACTGTTTATTCCTTCTGGATTTGACCAAATATTAATAAATATTAACCCTTTTTTAAAAATGATGTTGGTGGAATGATAAATATTGACAAGCACACTGGGAGAACTCCCCTGCTCTTCTTAGAAATATTGCCATGGGATGTTTTACATCCAGCAGAGATGGCAGATGGGACCTCAGTCTAGCCCTCCCTTAGTTCTGCACTTGTCAGCCTAGATGTTTGTGCTACCACTGAGTACAGCTCCCATCTAAATGGTAGGGTACAGTAATACATTCAGTTTTATTTCCTCATTAGTGATGATTAGTCAGACAGATAGCTATATACAGGCTTTAAGCATCACGTTTCGAAACTGCTATTTCAGTATGCAAATTAATGGCTTTGTTGCAGTCACAGTTACTATAACAATTTGAAGCACAAGTTAGATGTTTTACAATGATTTTATTGAGAAGGCACGCAGAATAAATTCTTCAGATTGTGATTTATTTTCCAGAGCTCTTCCTTACATGACAAATGTTAATGACACACAGCCCACTCCAGACAAGAGCCACATACAGAGCTTAACAACAGCGTAACACCTTCTTTCCAGCATGAACTCACCAATGTAATTTATAATTTTAATCCTTGACAACAATTCTAATCAGATTAGAGCCCCATAATTATCGCCAACATTGTTTACTTACAGAGGAGCTGACTTAAATGGGAGCTCCTTTGTTTAAAAACAATATTGCCTGCAAATACTACACATTATTGTTCTCAGATCTAAAATGTGATCCTGTTGGAATAAAAAGGTATCAGGTGAACCTGCCTATCTTACCACATTTGAAACCAGGAAATGACCTCTGACAGGTACACTGTAGGCAGTGGAAATCACTGTCAAATTAGACACTGTGGGACCAGACCCATTTTCAGATGATGTCACCAAGGGGCAGTGAGTAGATGAAAAATAGGAGGTGGAAAGGATAGATCCTGACAGGATTTCAGAGGTAATGGAGCAGGAGTGGGAAGAGAAAGCATTCCAGTTGGGTGTCTGTATAATTACTGGGTAGATAGTTGTAGAGTCATAGGCAGTCCAACCCAGATGGCCAACAGAAGAAAGGCATTGGAGGAAGATGGATGTAGTCATCTGCGTCAAAGGTTGTAGACAGGTCGCAAAGGATGGGGTAAAGGAATAGTTTACCATGGCCACAGTTACATAGGCTGTAGATTCAAGATTATAGATATAGCATATTGGAAGAATTGAGACAATGATCTCAAGTGTCATATCAAAGTGTCCAACATACGTAC
Source organism: Cetorhinus maximus (assembly GCF_964194155.1). Lineage (NCBI taxonomy): Eukaryota > Metazoa > Chordata > Chondrichthyes > Lamniformes > Cetorhinidae > Cetorhinus > Cetorhinus maximus. The sequence continues at coordinate 97,367,375 of NC_135891.1, read as the reverse complement.
TATTGGAATCTGAGGATGCAGATTGCAAGTTGCTTCTCTTTGCAGTATGATGCGTGGGAGAGCTTTTGTGGGCATGAGTTGCAGGATTTCTGTGTGCCATATTACAGAATCAACAATAAAGCCTTCCCTATAACAATATGGGCACACATGCGAAAGAACTGTGTTGCACAAATGTTGTACACTTGAGTGTCAGCTGTTGCTCACTCTTACCTCTGAAGCAGAAGGTTCCAGACTCAACTTGGACTTAAGCACAAAAATCAAGGCTGATTCTCCAGTGCAGAATTGAGGCAGTGCTGCACTGTTGGAGGTGTTATCTTTTGGATCAGATGTACTCTGCCTCTTTGGGTTGATATAAAAGGTCCTATGATACTGTTTCAAACAAGAGCAGGGAAGTCATCCCCCCTGGTGTCCTGGACAATGTTTACCCCTCAATCAATGGGCGGGATTTTCTGACCCTGCCAAAAGTCTTTTAGCTGAGCCACTGAATATCCTGTGGTGGGTCCGGCCATGACGGGGCCAGCAAAACCTGACCAATATCTCAAAAACAAATGATTAGGTCATTGTCACAATGCTGTTTGTGGGAGTTTACTGTGTGCAATATTTGTGCAGTGTTCCCAGTGTTCCCAACATTCCAATAGTGACTATAATTAAAAAGTGCTTCATTGTCTGTAAACTGCTTTGAGATGTCTGGTGGCCATGAAAAGCTTAAGAGTCTTTCTTTGTTTACCTCAGTGAAACTCCCGGAGGTTGAGAGTGACCTGAGTGTGGTATGTATGCTTTTGGACCTACATTTTGAGAATGCAAGTTCTTGGTAGTCATAGCTTAGTAATCTATCTGAGGCCTGAAAACAATTTACCATTTGCCTTCTTAACCAATGGACATTGAACATTGCGTTCTCTTCACTTTGCCAATTTTACCTAGACACTTCTCACAGTGTTGCTGAGGTCAAACAGGGTGACTCACATTTGCTGCAGCATCTTGAAATGGAGCAGACATGTATCTTTTGCCCACCAATATAAAGAAATTAATTTCAAATTTTTCAAATGTTCAATGCAATTCACCTTTAAGTACAAGCAGCAGATGTTCCGTCAGCATTGTTGGACCAGAATATCGACTCGATTTCCCACATTCACTGTTGGTCCCTTCTTGCACACGTTTATATAAAATCTTAGCACAACACAGGAGGAGGTCATTCATCCCATTGAGTCTATTTTGTTCTTTCAATGAGCAAATCCAGTTCATTCTACCCCCCCACTGCTCTTTCCCCAGACCCCTACAATTTATATTCCTTCAAGTATTTATCTACTTCCCTTTTGAAGGCTATGATTGAATTGTTTTCTCCACCCCATCAGGCAGTGCATTCCAAATCGGAGCCAATTATTTTGTAAAAATGTTTTCCCTCCTGTCGCTTTTGGTTCATTTGCCAATCACCTTGGGCAGAATTTTGCCATCGGTGAGCAGGAGGTGGGGCCCACTTGCCGACGTGTAAAATGATGCGGGATGATGTCGGGCGGAACCCCCCAACGTCACCGCACCGCATTTAAATATTCAGGAAGGCGGGGGCGCAGCAAAATCAGCTGTGGGCCCGCTGACCTGTCAGTGGCCAATTGAGGCCATTGACAGGATCATTAAAACAATTAAAGGACCTGCCCGTCCAACCTTAAGGTTGGCGGATCGGCCAGGAGCCCCGGCGGGGAATAGAAAAAACATGAAACCTCATCCACCGGCGGGATGAGGTTTCATGTAGGGTTTTAAAAAGTTTAATGAACTTATTATGTAAATTATGAACATGTCCCATCTCATGTGACATTTGTCACATGAGGGGGACATATTAGGGAAATTTTTTTTTTCTATTTTTCATATTTTTAGAAGTGTAAACGATCTCCCTGAGGCTGCACTTAGCCTCAGGGAGATGAGTCGCTCTTCCGTGCGCATGCGTGAAAGAGAGCACTCTCGCTTTTGGGGAATCCCTCCCCCGCCCGCACAGGGAGCGCATAGCGCTTCCCGCCGGGCGTCACGCTGGGCGGGCCTTAATTGGCCCGCCCACTTAAAATGGCGGCGGGGCCCGCTTCTCCGTCGGGGATCGGCTCCCTGCCTGCCGGAGATTGGGTCAGGCCCACCCGCCCGACAAGCAGAAAATTCTGCCCCTTAAATCTGTGTCCTCGACCCTTCATCTACTTAAAACAATTTATCTTTATTCACTCTTACTGAATCCTTCATGATTTTAAATATATCTATCAAATCTCCTCTTAATTTGTCTCCTCAGGTGGCGCTTTAGTTATCATTATGGAATTCTCTGTGTAAATCCTTCTGCCTCACCATATCTCTCCTCCTTTAGGAAAGTCCTTAAAACTCAGAGCTGAAGAAGAAACATTAACTCTGTTTCACCCTCCACAGATGCTGCCAGACCTGCTGAGTTTTTCTAGCATTTTTTGTTTTTATTCCTTAAAACTCACCCTCTTTGACCAAACTTTTGGTCACCTTTCCTAGTATCTTCTTCTCTTCCTTTGTGAAGCACCTTGAGATTTTTTTTTACATTAAAGATGGTTTATAAATGCAAATAGTTGCTGTGAATGAGCTCATGATGTGACAGATATGAAACATTGCAAAGGTAAAGTTTACTTATACTTAAATGTGGCTATGGTATCCAAGCCTTTTCTATTTATTTCTAAGAAAACAGTCCTTCAGCTTTCCAGGGATTAGTCCAAATATCAGTGACCTCAGTGCAAAAGCTGCTGTCCTTAGCTCTGGCCTGGTGTTAAAACATGCAGATTAGACTGGACCAGTTCTGTGCTGTGTTATGGAGTTTACAATTAGCATTAGTGCTGGAGGGGAAACATTAGTGAGGGTTTTTGTTCCTGTTCCCTATCTTGTGCCACAGCTGTTGGACTACACAATCTTTCCACAATCAGTCAATTTTGACAGAAACACTCTTCAATCACTAAAACTGTGTGGGGAAGTTTCTGAGGCCTTCCACCCAATGAAAAAGGGCAATGACATCCCAAAAATCATTGTGAGTAATATACTGCTCCATTCCCACCGTTGCTACATCTGTCTCAATCTTCCCCTGCCTCTATTGTTCGGTTAGATTCCATGCTCTTTTAATGTATTGGGTTTCTATGACATTAAAGGATTTCGGCTGCCATTTTAGGACAAATTGGGTGCAGTGTGGTGCATGCCAGGTTTGCCCAGTATCAGCTGGAGGTTCAGCCAAAGAGGAGCCCACAGAGAGGGTTTACTAGAATTTTGGGGGGCCTGGAGGAATAGAGTGCTACAAAACCAGCTTGAACTGCTGTCACTCCAGGTTCTGCTCCCACTCTTGAGCTTAGACTCCAACCCCCTGCTGATCTACTTTCTTCTGACTTGGAGGCTGGCAGAGCCACCAGTAGTAAACTGCCCTGTCCAGCAGCCCCAATGCCAATGAGGTCCAGCCCTAAAAATGGGCCGGGTCTTTCACTGGGACTAGTGGATTCACACTACTGCTTGGCTGCCTGAAGTCTACAGTAAACTGTACTTTGCTTAGTGATCCCTGCCCATCAGCAGGAAGGAGTAAATTGGTTTAAAGTTCTGACTCTGACCACAATGGTTTTCTTCAGTCTCTGCTGCTTCAAGCGCCTCTCTGCTCTGCAGTGCCACCTCTTCCTAAGGACGGAGATGGCAGCAGCTGGGCTCTCCATTTGGTTTCACTTCTCTTCCTCTTGTTATAGGCAATCTTCCCCTGGGAAACAGTAGATGATAAGTGCTAATTGGCATTGGCAGGATGACATATATGGTTGCCCAGGTACCAGTGATAACAGCGATATTCGTCATGCAGATACAATGTGGAAGAGTTTATTGGGGATACCATGGCGCATTTTGTCGTTAAAGTAGTTGTTGCTCATTCACAGCAACTATTTGCATTTATAAACCATCCTTAATGTAGAAAAAAGCTAATGCAGAATGTGTATGAGTGTAACTGACAATCATGGGAAGCTACTGTTGCATTGTAAGATGTGTAGGTATGGGAGGGCCTGAATTGCTATACAGTTACAGTGGAGTTCCCTCCTTTGTCACACCTGATGAGGTCACTTGGCTTCGGATGGCACTATGATGATGACTGGTGCACATTGCTGTTTATATTTACATGCTCTACCACCTGCTCCTACCAGACACCCTCTTCTGGGCACTGCACATCCCTCCTTTTCTGCCCTTGATGAAGCAAGGTTCATTTTTGTTATTCATTTGTCGGAAGTGAGCCTTGCTGCCCAGCCCTAATTGCCCTTGAGAAGGTGGTACACCCACAGTGCTGTTAGGAAGGGAGTTCCAGGATTTTGACCCAGCGACAGTGAAGGAACGGCGATATATTTCAAGTCAGGATGGTGAGTGACTTGGAGGGGAACTTCCAGGTGATGGCGTTCCTTGTCCTTCTAGATGGTAGTGGTCATGGGTTTGGAAGGTGTTGTTCAAGGAGCCTTGGTGAATCCCTGCAGCGCATTTTGTAGATGGTACACACTGCTGCTACTGTGCATCGATGGTGGAGGGAGTGAATGTTTGTGGATGTGGTGCCAATCAAGTGGGCTGCTTTGTCCTGGATGGTGTCAAGTTTCTTGAGTTTTGTGGGAGCTGCACTCATCCAGGCAACTGGAGCGTATTCCATCACACTCCTGACTTGTGCCTTGCAGATGGTGGACAGGCTTTGGGATGTCAGGAGATGAGTTACTTGTCACAGGATTCCTAGCCTCTGACCTGCTCTTGTAGCCACACTATTTATATGGCTAGTCCAGTTCAGTTTCTGGTCAATGGTAACCCCCAGGATGTTGATAGTGGGGGATTCAGTGATGGTAATGCCATTGAATGTCAAGGGGTGATGGTTAGATTCTCTCTTATTGGAGATGGTCATTGCTTGGCACTTGTGTGGTGTGAATGTTACTTGCCACTTGTCAGCCCAAGCCTGGATATTGTCCACATCATGCTGCATTTGGACATGGACTGCTTCAGTATCTGAGGAGTCGTGAATGGTGCTGAACATTGTGCAATCATCAGCGAACATCCCCACTTCTGACCTTATGATGGAAGGAAGGTCATTGATGAAGCAGCTGAAGATGCTGGGCCTTGGACATTACCCTGAAAAACTCCTACAGCGATGTCCTGGAAATGAGATAATTGACCTCGAACAACTGCAAATACCTTTCTTTGTGCTAGGTATGACTACAACCAGTGGGGAGATGGGAGATTTACCCCTGATTCCCACTGATTCCAGTTTTCCTAGCGCTCCTTGATGCCACACTCGGTCAAATGCTGCCTTCATGTTGAGAGCAGTCACTCAGGAGTTCAGCTCTTTTGTCCATGTTCGAACCAAGGCTGTAATGAGGTTAGAAGCTGAGTGACCCTGGCGGTACTCAAACAGAGCGTCAGTGAGCAGGTTATTGCTAAGCAAGTGCCGCTTGATAGCCCTGTTGATGATCCCCTCCATCACTTTACTGATGATCAAGAGTAGACCAGTGGGGCGGTAATTGGCTGGGTTGGATTTGTCCTGCTTTTGTGTACAGCATATACCTGCACAATTTTCCACATGTTGCCGGGCAGGTGTCGGTATTGTAGCTGTACTGGAACAACTTAGTTAGCGGTGTGGTAAGTTCTGGAGCATACGTCATTTAGCACTATTATGGGAATATTGTCAGGGCCCATAATCTTTGCAGTTTCCAGTGCCTTCACCCATTTCTTGATATCATGTAGAGTGAATCGAATTGGCTGAAGACTGGCATCTGTGATGCTGGGGACCTCCGGAGGAGGTTGAGATGGATCATCCGCTCGACGCTTCTGGCTGACGATTGTTGCAAATGCTTCAGCCTTACTTTTTGCACTGATGTGTTGGGCTCCCCTATCATTGAGGATGGGGATATTTGTGGAGCCACCTCCTCCAGTGAGTTGTTTAATTGTCCACCACCATTCACGACTGGATGTGGCAGGACTGCAGAGCTTAGATCTGATCTGTTGGTTGTGGAATCGCTTAGCTCTGTCTATCACTTGCTGCTTATGCTGTTTGGCACGCAAGTAACCCTGTGTTGTAGCTTCACCCGGTTGATACGTCATTCTTAGATATGTCTGGTGCTGCTCCTGGCATGTCCTCCTGCACTCTTCATTGAACCAGGGTAGATTCCCTGGCTTGGTGGTAATGGTAGAGTGGGGGATATGCCGGGCCATGAGGTTACAGATTATGTTTAAGTACAATTCTGTTGCTGCTGATGGCCCACAGCACCTCATGATTGCCCAGTCTTGAGTTGCTAGATCTGTTTAGTGTGGTAGTGCCACACAACACTCCTCTATTGAAGCCCACCAGAGCATGAGAGTGTCCTGCTGCTCCAATACTGTTGTTGGTCACAATTGCATTTAGTTTTTCTTTCACTGTTGGACAATTTGCCTTGAAACTGCACAGCATGTGATTGTCAACCTGGACCAAACAAAAAAATCAGAGACATTTATCAGGCCTGGTGTTGGCTCATGACAAAGTAGTTGTGGTCAACCCTTAAAAACAGGATTCAGCACTGGGATTATTGGGCCTTCCCAGTCTTTGGACACGTGATCTACTGGATCACTGATGCCCACCAAGAAAATCAGCCACTTCACTGTCATCCTTTCTTATTGGTTATTTTTGCCTTCATGATTCAACATTATAAAACATTTTTTTTCCAGCCACATTCCGTCAAGTTAATCTTATGCCATTATATTCTACCAGAAAATTCCAGCAGAAATAAATCTTTGTGTTATAGCTGCCATGACAGTTCCTCAACCTCATTTCACCAACTACAGGGCCTCAAAAATAACATTGATGAAAACAGACATAAAAAAGTGATAAAAATTCTGATAAAAACACATAAACCCCCTCCACCATGGCCCAACACACCTCCTGAGTTTAATGAATGTATTGTTCCCCTGAAAGCTATACAACTAACCTTGCTCAGTCTGCCCAACTGAAGCCTGACCAGCCCAGTGCTTCCATCAAAAAATACATCTCCACCTCTTCCTATTTCTCCAGCATTCTTCAAAACAAAACCATCCTTAACCTTCACAATTATTGAGGGCAGCTTTGCTGCCCAGTAATTTTCTTCCTGCGCTGTATGTGATTTCATTCAGGAAAAATAAGATAAAGCTGGAAGCATATTGCAGATTCATCTGAATTCTCGACTAAGGTTTGAAAGAATAAAACAAATAGAAGATGGAGCAGGCTAGCAAGTATCCCCGAAAGAATACAAGTGCATTGCAAATGAAAACATTACACAGTAGTGGATGGAGAGGAGGAATTATGAATTAAGGTAATAACAGTGGATGAAGAGAAAATATAAAGCAAGGCTTGAGCTCACAAAGCACTGATCAACTGTTGTCAGTAGTCCAATCCATATTAGTCCTGAACTACCACAAGACAATTAGACCGCTCCCTCTAGAATAAGTACACTGTGCCAATATTTTGACAAATCTCTTTTCAGTACCAATATTATTAGTTCACACATGGACTAAACATTGACTATTCTTACACCCAGATTTTTTTGCCTTTTTAAAATAATTATGAAACATCTTACTTTGAAAAATGTTTAAAGCTTCCTAAAATACCACAAAGCAAATTTAAATGTTACTGTGCAGTGTAATTCCAATACGCCTCTAAAGTGGCTCACAGCAAGTTTACCATTGACAAAGATAACGCAAATGGTGTACTCAATAAAGGGGCATCTATCAGGAGAAAACTTTATTTCCTTACATTTAAATTTGATTGAAACTGACGAGACAAACGCAGAAGTAATTTGAAACAAAACTGTATTGGAACGGCACTTTGAATTGAATGCCAGTGGCAGTCCCAAGAAGAACAGGAAGAGTGGAATTTTCTGGCAATTGAGTCTGTAATCTTGACAGCTGGCCTCAATTTCCTCAGTGTTTCTTGAGGCATTGTAACTAGCACACAGCACTGCACATCAGTCCACTTACCACAAGCTCTATGTAACCTGCCAAACTGTCCCTTTTTGTAAATGGCTTTAATATAATAGCACGAAAGCTGAGTCTGAATCAATATTTTAACCTTTTTATTGAGTTAAATACACAGTGAGGATGGGAACGTATCCATTTTTGTGAATTATCAAAAATTCTTTGCTGGATACTTTCATACTTATGTTCTATAATCTACAAAATGTAGTAAAAAGATATTCCAGAACATTACCAGATGCATATGGTATTATTTATTCACACATGTTTTAAGGCAATTAATGCTTATTATTTAGTCTAGCTGAAGGGGCAGATTTAAAGAGATGGTTATTCTTTTGGTACAGAAGTCCTGTACTATGTATGTAAAATTTCCATTTTAATAATGTAAAATGGAGATTTATTTTGTGCCCACATAAAAGATGTGGACTGATTTCTGTGGTACAAAGCTGAGCCCTTTTTAAACTACTGTATCCTGCTCATCTGATTAGAACCTGCAGTTTTCATGGAAAAAGTGCCTTTAAAATTATAACAACTTTACAACACATACATGATAGCCGTGTTTCAGTAACTCTTCTGTAGAAAACAAACAGAAACATATGGAGAGGAAAGCTTACCCTGAAAATATATTTAAATTCAACCAAGTATGAAAACTAACATTGACTGTCTCCATGTATCAGACCATCTCATATTGCTTCATAGAATCAGATATTTCTGAAGTGATTTCTATGCTGTAGTTTAATCCTGAAAGTAGTGTAACTCATTTCCTTAGGAGATGCAGCCCAGAGAATTTCATTAAAAGGTGGAATTTTAACTCCCAGGCATGATATCCTCCTGGAAGCTGAAATTGGAAAGATGGAACAGCCGGCCTTCATTTAGCATTCCACCAGTTAGCTGGCCGTCCGTTATGTGTGTCCAGAGGCCAGAGGCAGCTCACCAGCTTTGCATCTCAAAGAAACAGCAGCCCAGAGGCCACCAGTCTGAGAGTCAGGTAGGTCGCAGAGTGGGGCAAGATCCAGAAGGTTCCATGAGCGGGAAGGTTGGGGATTCCGGAGGGTGGGTGGGGGGTGCGGCAACAGCCCAATCTTCCTTTGTAGGGCTCAGAGGATCACTCCTGACCCCTTGGCGCCACAAAGATCAGTTTTATACTAAACTGACAGAGCCTCTGCTGGGTGCCTGGCTGATTTGATGAACAGAGTATCTGTGATGGGTGCTCCGCTCTGTCGGCAGTTCAAATAGATCCAAGTTAAAAGGCCACAAGTTGCCTATATTTATGACTCAGGCACGAGTCTGGGTCACCGAAGAAAATAGTGGCATTAAAATAGCTAACAGGCCAGAAACTGAGCAGTAAGTGCATAGCTTGGATTCAAACTCCAATACCATGTGGTTTCCAAAGGGCAGAGAGAGTTAAAATTCTTCAAAATTTGTTCATTGAATTAGTCACTCACTTTTCAACTATATACACAACCCAATAAATAAAATGTGGGTTGAAGCCAAAACACAATGAGGCCACACATACCTACATATATATATATATATATATATCCCTACTTCCAAGTGATCTTAAACTGCTCCATTTGATCTACCCATTATTGTGATATCCCACCATCACTTCACATCTTCCCTATTTGATAATTTTGTGGATGTCTCCATGAAATACTACTGCCTGCTCCCTCCTTGCCCACCATGCCCTGCCAGTGAAATAGCCTGGCATTAGAACTAGCTGAAATTCATCAGGATCTGACCAACAAACTGTATCGGTGAGCCTATTTGGCACAGACAGATCACCGTCTTCATTCACAAAAGACGAATGCCAACTTTGGCTCAGGCAACAGGCTGGGAAAGACTGGAGCAATCAAGCTGTCAACTTGCTGCCTGTTTCTTCCCCCCTAATCTTTTGCTGTGTTGAGTCACTTGCAAAACAGTTCGAACAGGATTAGAACAAAAGGATTCTTTGGTGCAAAAATTCCTTGAAGAGCAAGATAAAAACATGCTGGAAACACTCAGCAAATTAGGCATCATCTGTAAAGAAAAGAAAATGCTGATGTTTCAGTCATAGCCCTTCACCAGCGCTGGCAGATATTACAGGCTGACAAGAAGGTACAGAGTGAAGTGACCACATAGACAAGGAAAGAGTGAATAAGCTGTGAGATGGAGAACAGGAGATGGTTAAATGGCAAAAGTGATAATTGCAAGATAGGAGGAGACATGGCGAGAGAAATTAGAAAAATAAAATACATAAATGCAACCAAGAAAATGTGCAACTAGTTAGCAGGTTATCTCTCTGGATGAAATCGCCCCAGATTTGCACTAAGTGCGGTAGTGGGTGGGAAAAAGAATGTTTTCCCTGTTGGCCACAATGGAGGTTTTTCACACTGTATCATCCCAATCCTGTTCCCATTCCTGGGAAACACGCCATTTCAATGGTGGGCTCTCATTTGCCCACCATGCCAGCACCTTGCTGCTTCCTCATGCTGAGTGCCATACTTAAAGTGCAGTCACGCGCACACCTCTTAGTATTTTCAGCCCAGGGCTGCTGCACAGAAGACATGGCCCTAAAAGGCAAGAAGACTGCAGTCCCCGATTCAGTGATGCATCCCTGGAATGCCTTTCGGACGTCATGCAGGCCTGCCGTGATATCCTCTATACCCGCTCTGGCTGCAGGAGGTCCAGCAATCTCACTACTCTGGCTTGGGAGGCAATGGCAGTGGTGATCAGTGCCAACCCTGCACAGAAGAAGTTGGCCATCCAGTGCAGATAGAGGATGAGTGATCTCATCCCTGCCACAAGGGTAAGGCAACCATCTCATCACTCTAAACTTACACACTCAAGACCGTCACACATTCATTGGCACCTCACCCACTCTCATCTCAAGGGACATCACCACTCACTCGCTCACACACCCTCATATCTCCACCTGGCCTCACCTCCTCTTAAGACTGCATCCTCAGCCCTCAGCATCTTGAGGCCACTTGCACAGATCAACTTGTACCCCCATACACACCCCGGGATACCCCCCTTCCTCAGTACAGCCCTCACCCTGCAGCCTCTTCCCCTGCCTAAGGCCACTTCTCCCCCTTCCGCGAGCAAGCCTCAGCCCTGCAGCTATTGAGAAACCACCCCTGCCTTACGGTTGGTCAGGTAGGTAGAGACCTGCCCATGAACCCCCCTAAAAGTGATGAGGTGCTGTCTGTGAAGCCTGGTGCTGGTGACTGCGAGTGCTGGCGAAGCAAGGTGGGCAAATAAACCTCAAAGTCCCGAGTGAAATGCAGCCCACCAGGTGCACGTCGCTAATGTTCAGTTGTGAAACACGTCGGCGTACAATCACACCGATGTGCTCGGATGATCCAGCGAGGGGGGATGATTCTGGCGAGCTGGGCTTATAATGATACGCAGATGTATTACAATGAGGTTCCCGATGTCCAATGGCAGGAAATGCAGCCTGCCATTGACGGGCAGAGCGGACGATTACAAACTGGTTTCATGATATCGTGAAACTGATATTTGGCCTTCTCGACATATTGTCCGCTCACGCTGCCAAACATGCCCGACTGCCAATGGGCATGGAAAATTCTGCCCCCTAACTTAGCTAACTTGCATTAACTAAAGTTTTTATCAATGGGACAGACCAGAAAAAGCAAACACGGGGCAGTTTATGCTGCAAGTCCATGTCTGTGAATAAATGAGCTGATCATGCACTGAAATATTCAGCTTTCCTGAATAGTTCGATGTTGCTCTGGGAGAGTGCAAGATCGTGGGGCAGCACTTTCTATGCTAGTCACTGCTGAACTCGCAGAATAATGATTCTGATTCAGGGGAGGACGGTATCTAAACAAGGTTGATCTTTTGTGGTTCAACAGTTCAATTATGGTAAGCCATAGTTTCTCTGGAACTCTTTTTTCAGAGAATTTTAAGCTAATGTGCTTCTCATCATGATGGTGTGGGTGAGTCTTTGGATTCGCTTTAGAAGATTCGGTCATTCTCTCATAAATGGGCAATGAAGTAGCATACAATGAATCAGAGAATTTGTCAGCCTGGATATCTTTGTATTATCTGGATAAAGGTGAAGCACAGCAACCCTAATTAGAAACAAAAACTAAAACCAATTAGCCCGGATATAGCAGAAAATGTACAAGACGATGAAGTCTTTGGTCATAGTTTCAACAAAAGGCAGCCCACCAGATCACAAGATGCACGGCATAAAAGTGATTTAATTGTCAGATACAGCTGTGAATAAGATAGTAATTAGGAACTTCAAGATGATCTTAAGCGCACTAATTTCACAAACCTTTATTGCTAACCACAACATCATCCGAAAACTCACTTATGGCAAAGGGTTACAGCCAAAATGTTAATCTAACTTTCTCCATCAGATGCAAACCAACATGCAGTGTTACTCCATAAGTTTTGGGATTTATTTGAAGCAAGCATGAATTTATTCTGCTCATCAAGGCCAATAGTTGTATCAAAAGTCCAGCTGTTTTTCCAGCTAGATCTAACAGCTGGATCTAACAGCTGGATCTAACAGCTAGATCTAACAGCTGGATCTAACAGCTAGATCTAACAGCTGGATCTAACAGCTGGATCTAACAGCTGGATCTAACAGCTATCAAGGCATTTGGTCTCAAATGTGATTTTCCTGACTTGTCTCAAAGGTCCAAGAAGTACATGGACACTTTTTTATTTTGAAGGGTTTGCGATTGACCTTATTCCTTTTAATTGTACGTTAGGTTCCCGACTTTTCTCTGTGTTGACAGCCATCCATTTCCTGGACAACTTCTATGGAAGTAGAATATGCATAGGGAAGTTCTACTTGTGGTTAGGTAACAACCAGGCACTGTTCAGCAGAGATTCAGCTGTCAGCTCTGGTAGGAAGCAACTTATGGAAAATTGTGTTATGGAAACTGACTGGAAAACTGGAATGTCACAGGAATCACTTTCTCAGAGTCATCCTCAAAGTGGGAATAGCAAACACCTGGGGTTAATTAAGATCTGCTCTGGGCTGATAATTAGACTGTGGCCCAAATCACTAGCAGGCAGAGTAAAAGGTCTTCAGTCGTAGAATGCTTCAGTCATGCCCCTTCTGTAATACTTATCGCACTACATGTTTCTAATACATTACCATTAATATCTGATGCAGTCACTGATTTTCTGTAAAATTATTTCAAAGTCCAGCTATGAATTGGAGAGGCGGAACACAGAAAGGGATTTTGAGGCTTATGGGAAATTGGTTAAAAGCAGTCTCTAGTCTGATACGGCCCAAGCAGCACAACCAGCCTAGACACAGATTTCTCCAGCATTTTCTCCTCAATCTGTGTACACAAGTCATTCAGTTAAATATTTTTACAATATGGAGGAGGGGTTGATTTTCCACTTTTGGTAATTAAGACCATTCACACAATTCTTTGAGTAGGCCAATTCTTCTGCTATTGCCCACATGGGAAGTTAATATTTTCAAGAAACATAAAGATATTCTCCACACCCCTCCCCTGCCCACAAACCCCCACCCTCTACCCCACTCACAACCCCCAACCCCCTCCCTCCATCCACTCCCCAATCTTTCTCCACTCAGAACTCCCCAATATTCTCCCTCTCCCCGTTTCCACAAACCTCACGTCTCCCCCCTGCTGACAACCTACCCCCCCTCCCACTCCCTCAATACGCACAGAAGGAAATAGGCCTGGAAGGAAATGATATGGTGCTATCTCAACCACAGAAGTAATTGGCAGGTTAGAGAACACTTTAAAATTAAGAACATAAGAAATGGGAGCTGGAATAAGCCATTTAGTCCTGTGAATTTGCTGTCATTCGATAAGTTTATCACTGTTCTTCTACCTCAACTCCACCTTTCCACACTACCTCCATATCCCTTGATTCCCTCAGCATACAAAAAAAAATCCAATTCGGTTTTGAATTTATGCAACTATTGAGCATCCACAGCTCTCTAGAGTGTGAATTCCAAAGATTCACAACCATTTGAGAGAAGAAATTTATTTTCATCTTCTTCCTAAATGACTGACTTCTTATTCTGAGACTGCAACCCCTCGTTCTGAACTCTACTGCTAGAGTTAATCAACCCTATCAAGCCCCTTAAGAATTTCCTAAATTCAATGAGATCACTTGTTATTCTTCTAAATCCTTCAAAATAGAGGACTACTCTCCTCAATATCCCTTCATAGGACAATCCTCTTATCACAGGAATCAGTCTAGTGAATCTTCATTGTGCACCCTCTCAGGCACGTATATCCTTCCTTGGGTAAGGACCCCAAAACTGCAGCATTCGAGGTGTGATCTCGCCAAGGCCTGATACAACTGCAGTGAGACTTCTTCACTCTTATACCACGATCCACTTGTAATAAAAGCCAACATACCATTTGCTTTCCTAATTGTTTACTGCACCTGCATAATCACTTTCTTTAATCCATGCACAAGGATATCCAGGCCCCTCAGAATGCCAGCCTTTCCCAGCTTCTCACCATTTAAAATATATTCTGCTTTTCTACTTTAAAGTGGATAACTTCACATTTCCTCACGAAAAAAGATAATTTACCTTCAACAACCAGAGGATTTCCAGTGAAGGCTTATTTACAACAAAAAGTGCTCATTAAACCACAAAAGACTATGGCCCAAATGTTTGTCTGTAGCAGTCTGGAGTTGATCTTGGAAGGCTGGGATGGGATTATCCTGGATTTTCCCATTTACACCATGGGCGTAATTTTGCATTCCAGGAGTAAGTCCTGTGGCTGGGATGGGAACGGGGGCCAGAGGGTATTGTGCGACGCTGACCTAATTCATTATGCAGTCAGTGATTTCCTGACGTTTTGCATGGGAGTGGAGCTGGATGGCACACGCCCCACCATCATATTCAGTACCATATTCAAAAGGCACCCGAAAATCAATCTACCCACTGTTCAAGGAGGAGATGGCTCACCAACCATAGGGAGCTCTGGCCTCCAGGTTCAGTAACTATTCCCTGGAAGTCCTGCTGAATGAAGTGGAGGCCAGGAGGGGCATCCTCTACCCAGAGGTTGGAAGGAGGAGGCTGAGCTGACAGATCAACCCAGCATGGGAGGAAGTCTGAAGGGGGGGTCAGTGGCCACGGCCTTCACCAGAGGACTGCAGTGCAGAAAATGCATCAATCACCTCATCTGCTCCACCAGGGTAAGTGAACCCTCAATTGCCCACACTCATCTCACTAAATGGTAGAGGGGACATGGGCCTCAGTGACAACGTGATAAGGTGATGCCTCATGGCCCCACTGCAGTCCATCTAGTCTGCAGATGGACAGGCCGCTGTGGGTCCCTGACCCTCCCACACAGAGAGCTCACATGCTGTCTGGGAGTTGGGTGGGGGTGGGGTGGGGGGAAGGGGTTCAGGTGTTAAGATCACCAGCAAGCACCACTATTGACATGCCTCTGTGAGCTTTATCCCTATATCTGCATGTTTTCACCACTCTGGAGGGTGCTGCCCCAGAACCCTTGTGGACAACCTGCAGTGCATCAATCACATGGCACCCAATCCAGTGGGTTATTTGTAAGACCGGAAGCATGAGACAGATGCTGAACCCCATCTTCTCTCTCTGTGCAGGAAAAGTTAAGGCACAACAGGAGAGAGACAGAGAAGATGAGAAGATGAGAGGAGGCTAGCCTGACCTCAAGAACCTGACTTCAAAGAGCAGGCAACCCAGCTGACAGGGAGGAACCCAGCTGAGCCTGCAGAGATGGGGAGGTCGGTGAGCAGCCTCCATCCAGTGAGGATCCATGCATGTCACGTAGAAATCCAAGAGTCACGCGTTCCTCCATGTTGGAGGCAGCTCAAGCAGTCACTCGCTCCCTCCGTTCACATTTACAGGTGCCAGCAGGAATAGGGCAAGGCAAGAGGGTGAAGCCATGTCCAGCAGTCAAGCTGCTCAGAGAGGACCAAGGACATTGGGGAGGAGCAAGAAAGTGCACCTGTAGAGGTGTCACTGAAGTCACCTGCACCTTCCTCCAGCACAGAAACACACACTTCGGTGGGCACTAGAGGTAGCTCAGGAAGGGTCGCACATTCTGGTGATCACTGCATGGGCATGTATCCGCAGCAGGAGGAGGCAAGGTCAGCCAAGCTGACCGGCACTTGGAGGATGGCTGGGGGAGAGGCATCTGGGACGCCCGAGTCTGATGATGAGCCTTTGATATCGGTCCTGTACATTAATTAAAAGCCTAATGATGACCATGAAACCATCGTCGATTGTTGTAAAAACCCATCTGGTTCACTAATGTCCTTCAGGGAAGGAAATCTCCTGTCCTTACTTGGCCTGACAATGTGGTTGACTCTTAAATCCCCTCTGAACAAGGGCAATTTGGGATGGGCAATAAATGCCCACATCCCATGACTGAATAAAAAAATGATACTGGAGAGGCAGCAAGAGGCGGGGGAACATAAGGCGGAGGTGGCGGAGGCTCTGAACAGAGTGTCAGGTGACGCAAAAGAGCCCACCCACCTACTGTCTGATGCAGTGGTTCCGACCTGTGCAAGCATGAAGGTCACCATGGGGAGATTGATGGATGCCATGAAGAGCCTAGCCCAGCAGATTCCTCCGGAAATGCACGCAGACCTGCACTCCATTGCTGTAGCCATGGGTGAGCTTTCTCAGTGGCTAAAGGAGAGGGGGACAAAGCACCTTGACCTCCCTACAGGTGAACCTTTCCCTTAAGGAGTCAGGGAGGGACCCCCGGGCATCCAAAGGGAGGAGGAGTGGCTGTTGGATACCCCTAGGACCTTCTCAAGACTCTCTGAGGGTGTCCGGCCTTTTGGAATCCTCCTTGTCTGTGACCCCTTCAGCCCTATCCCCTGTGACCACAGAGAGAGAGCAGCTGCCCCACAGTGGGACAGCTAAAGTTAGCTGGGGCCCTCCAGGCCTCAGGTCTCCAAAGGACGGCCGCCAAAGTCATCCAAGGACACAGGGCAAACTGGTCATTCGCTGCCTCCATCCCTGCTGCGGACGATCGGGGCACACAGAGAAGAAGTGGTGGGAACGAAAGAATAAGAGGATAAAAGCAAAATACTGCGGATGCTGGAAATCTGAAATAAAAACAAAAATTGCTGGAAAAACTCAGCAGGTCTGACAGCATCTGTGGAGAGAAAGACAGAGTTAACATTTCGAGCCCAGATGACTATTCTTCAGAACTCAAGAGTCATGGAAGAGTCATCTGGGCTCGAAACGTTAACTCTCTCTTTCCACAGATGCTGTCAGACCTGCTGAGTTTCCCCAGCAATTTTTGTTTTTGTTTCTGGAAGATTAAGAAGTTTTGATTTCACGTGTGGTTACACAGATGCACTATGATTGTTAATCTTATAACACTTTTGTAAATATCATCCTTAAGCCTGTGTGTGTGAGGGACACCAGCCTGGGTCTATGTCCCCAGGTTCATGCATGCAGCTAGGTGAAGGTATTTGCCAGGGGTTTTGTGTGCCATGAGCAAGAAGTCTTCCACGCACATTGAGCCTTTCACCTTCACATGCTCCTCTGTCCCAAGGCCCTAGCATTGTGAGTACGACATACTGGGGCTTCCCTTCAGTGGTTCAGCTGAGACCACCTGCATTTCCACCCACCCTGCTGACCCAACTCCCCATGCAGTCTCTCAACATCTCCACCACGAGGCTCTGCATAGTTTGGAGCAGTCGTGATTATTGTAACCTTCAGAGCACAGTCGAATATCTTTACCCCTCCCCCTGTCATCCATGCCCTCCCCCACATAACCATTGAACCCTGATGTGACATTTGCCTGCCTACAAGTTACCCATCACCCTCTGCGCAGGTGAATGTCCACGTCCCCTACCTTCCTGAAGAGCACATCCCCGTTACTGTAGGTCTGTCCCCATCTTTTTGCTGAACCCCAGAATCTGCCTCTCTTTCTGCATCCCCTCTAAGAACCCTCAGTGTCCCTTTACCCACCATTGCCAAACCCTCACCCTCCCACCTGACTGGCTCCCACTGCCCTCTTTAACCCTCACAATCCCTTCCTATCACCAATTTCCTGAGTAGGCCTCCCAGGGTTTCTTAATTGACACTACAGGACCCTTCCTCTGAACCCCTTTCCCCTCTTCCCCTTGTGCCTATTCACACCTTCACACCACCCCGCCCCCCTCACCACCTGTACTCCATCAAGACCCTTCCCTCCCTCCCGCTCCATACTAGCTCACCTGTTCAATGACCCCCCCAGCATCTCTCTCCTCACTGTACCACTCCTAACTTCCCCTGTTCACCTCTAGGCTTCCCCCACCCCACCCACCTCTTCATTTTTATCCTCCCCGTTTCATCTCCCCCAACCCCTCCACAGCATAGACCATAGCTGAGCGACAGTACCCTCTGCTGCCTACCAGCTGCAGCGTGGAGATCCACCTCCTGGATGAAGCCACTGCTTTAAGATCCAAACCCTGAAAGCTGCTGAGAACAGCTGCCTCCTGGATGTTGCAGCACTGAAAAGATCCGGGTGGTTGATGCTCGACCCACCCACTGCTGCACGTGGTGTTCCAGGGTCCATGGTCGCTGCAGGACTCCATCCCCGGTCTCTGGGGACTGCCCAAGGCCGTCTTCAGGAAAGTTCTGACACTTGAAACCACGTTGACCCAGGTGTGTTCTGCACTGGCATGAAAACCCACTGGTGGTGTGGACGATTGGGCAGCGAGGGAACGATTCCGGTCGGGTCTTCATCTGCATCCCATTAATGCCAGTTTCCGGCAGGAACGGCAACACTCTGTAGCTGGGAGCGCACATTCCAACAGGCGGGAAACGGACCTTTTGGCTCTGGCCGCATTGCCCCCACTGCGGTGGTCTGGAAAATTCTGCACCATGTTGCTCACTACACATAAAGCAATTACTTCTAGATAGTGACATATTTAATGCATAATCCTATCTCCCTTTAAATATTGGCACATGATCTGATGGGAAATGAAGGGTGGAATTTTCTGAGCTCGCTGGTAGTGGGTGTAATAGGCGGTGTGCGTGGAAAATATGGCGGGACCCACTTCACGACAGCGTGAAGGCAGGTCATGACCTTCCACTCAGCTCACTGAGGGTGGGCCGCGTTTCCCGCCATTGGTCGGCAGGGAGCCAATTGTAATACATCAGCATCTAATTAAAAGGCCATCCCGCCAGGCTCTGGGACCCTATCGTCCGTCCACATTGGCGGGAAAGCACAGCCACGTGTTTCACAACAGCACAAAGGCAACATGCACTTGGCGGCTTCACTTTGGGGGAACTGAGATGAGTGAGCAGCAGCTTCTCCACAGCTCGCCCGCTGTTTACAGGCCTCAGGGGAGCTGGGGGGTGGGGGAAACTGATGCCAAGCCTCACAGGCGACTGCTGAGGGTGGGGGCTGTCTGGGGGCAAGTGCTGGCCAGCCTCGGAGGTGACTACTGAGGGGGAGCGGGGAGAAGTGCTGCCCTGGCGCTGCACCCCATGTGCAGGCAATCGAGGTGTGGGGCAGGGTAAGTGAGGGGAGTGAACACACATTAGGAACACCTGTATAAACTGACCATGTCTCTGCAACTGAGACAGATCAGGCACAGCCACAGTGATATGATTGGTGTCGGGCTCCTAGCCTGCTCACCCATGCAAACAACATGGAGGCACCAAAGGGCCAACAAGTGCTCCGTACCTTACCCCTCCCCCACACCCCTCAGCACAGACTTCGAGTCCGCCATCACTTTATTGGACCTTGGAGCAGTTGAACTGCACACGTTGTACAATCTCCTCACCAACACTGGCCATGTAGCAGTCACTGCTGGAGGTGCTCACAGCCCCCTTGCAATCTCAGCATCCTGGTTTGGACCAGTGTCCCCCATGTCGCAGACTGATAGGGCAGCCATGCAGCGCACTCATCTCTGGCCATCCGAGGGGTGACCAGCACTCTCCGGGAAGCATTAAGGGGCAGTCACACAGGGCCAGGAAAGGAGCTAAGTACACCCATGATAACTGCATCTCTCTCTCTCTTTCATGCTGCAGGAGGATCATGTCAGGACCATGGATCCTGGTGACCTAGCTGTGTGCCTGATGGTCTACAGAGACCAGAGAAGACGGAGGAGAGAGTGACTGAGGCTCCTGGCTGTGCAAAGGCAGGAGCAGCAACCTCATGAAGAAGGGGCACTGGGGGCTCCCACACACTGCCCAGGAGCGACAGTGAGCCGTGGCTGGTCAGTGCCTAGCGACACCCAGGGTCTATAGACACTGCCTGTCATTCCTGCAGATGACTGAGAACCAGTGTCACTGATGACTGCACATGTCTAGGGATCTGGTCCCTCACATCCGCCACTTACTGCAGGACTTGGTGCCAAGGGGACATGGAGGGCATCCACTGCCAATGGCTGTGAAAGTGACCATGGCGCTCAATTTCTATGCCCGTGGCTCCTTTCAGGGCTCCACAGGTGACCTCTGTGGGATTTCACAATCCGCCACCCACAAACGCATCCATGAGGTCACTGATGCATCTTCTCCATGGCAACAACTTTGTGCATTTTGCCCGGGACCGGGACAGCCAGGATGCAAGGGCCATTGGATTCGCCCGGATCTCGGGATTCCCACAGGTGCAGGGTGCGATCGACTGCACTCATGTGGTGCTCAGGTCTCCATCGCTACACTGGGTGGACTTCATCATTCGCAAGGGCTTCCACTCACTGAATGTGCAGCTGGTGTGCGACCACCAGAAACGCATCCTGCAGGTGTGTGCACGGTTTCTAGGGAGTGTGCACGATGCCTACATCCTGAGTCGCTCGCAGATCCCTGCAGTCCTCCAGGGTCCACAGAGGCTGCAGGGTTGGCTCCTTGGGGACAAGGGCTACCCACAGAGGCCGTGGCTGATACACCCGTGTGGTGGCCTCAGACTGCAGCAGAGCGACGCTATAATGAGGCTCATGCTGCGACTCACAACTTGGTGGAGCAGACCATTGGGATGCTGAAGATGAGGTTCCGGTGCCTGGACCGGTCTGGTGGAGCCCTGCAATACAGTCCACAGACACACACATCATTGTCGTCTGCTGCACCCTTTACAACCTGGCACTGTAACGGGGAGAGGAGCTGGCTGAGGAGGAGATGGAGGAGCTGCAGGTCTCCTCCGATGAGGAGGGTGCCAATGGGGATGAGGGTGAGGAAGCCCTCGGTGGTGATGATGATGGGGATGAGGCTCTCGCACTGGCCAGACAAGGCAGGCACACTCAGGAGGGTTGCATCACAATAGTCAAGATTTTGAAATTAGTGAATGAACCAACTGTAAAATAAACTGGTCAGAAAAAGAATGGCAAATCCTTGGGGTACTATTAAATGGAGCAATTCCAATTTGTTCCAAAATAAATGTTGGTCCAGTCATAACCATGCAGCTCCCTGGGCAGTATTCATTCTCAAAAAAGGTTGGGAAGCCTTTTGGGGCAATTTAAATACGTGGAAGGCAATTTGGTGAAGTCATACATTCGAGTGAATGTAATTATTACTCAATATTCCACAGGCCCAAGGATGTCATTTTGTGTCCCATTCTTACTGTGGATAACCAGAGCATGAGGTAATCCTACAAGAAATGAGAGATAACATCAGTTATATCAATGCAACTTCTGTTTTGCTTTCTATCACTCAAAACTGTAATTTGTAGTAATTGTCATTCTGTCTCTTTGCTCACAATTGGGCTTCATTTTCAAGCAGCACTAAAGTCACAGTTTTAATAATTATTTCAACAGTTTACTAGTCATAATAGTTCAAACAGAATTTGTCTTCTTCCATTTTCCGTGTAAAAAGTTTGTTGCCTTTGTTCACAGCATTTCTCTAGCAGCTGCCGGACTGAGAGGATCATGCCAATTGTAGATCTGCCAGTTCTGAAGCCAGATTGGGGTTTAGGGTAGATGCATTCAGCCAGGATCTAGCTCTAAGGGCTACACAGGCAAATACTTTTCCCACAATGCTCAGCAGGGCGATCCTCGACAGTTGTTGCAATCGCTGAGGTCACCCTTGTTCTTGTAGAGGGCCACAATATTTGCATTACGCATACCATGGGGCACTGCCCCCTCGCTCCAGCAGAAACAGAGAAGTTTATGCAGATGCTGCAGGAGTGCCGGTTTCCCATGTTTGATGAGTTCAGGTGGTATAGCATCAGCACCTGGTGCTTTGCCAATGGCAAATGAGTCATTGGCTTTGCTGAGCTCCACCACTGTGCGTTCTATATCCAGCTTTGCTGCTGAAGAAAATTGGCTGTCCACCAAAGCTGCTGAGTGTGATGATCTCCTCTCTCCATGACAACATACTGGGCAAGGTCAACATTGAAATCCATTGAGGTCCGCAGTGGGGTCAATCAGGGTTATGCTCTGGCACGAACACTCTTCAGCATATTCTTTGCTGTTGTCATAGGCCTTCAGGTCACCTGCAGATAAGTATGTCTACTTACATCCCAGAACTGGGGGAAAGCTGGTCAACCTTGCTCGTCTGAGATCCAGGGCAAAGGTGCACCATTATCTCATCAGAGGGTTGCTCTACACTGATGATGCCGCACTAATATTCCATACTCAGGCACACTCAGTGGCAAATGGACAGACTGTCTCACGCCTGAAAAGAGTTTGGTTTGACCATCAGCACCAGGGAGACAGATACCATGGCCCGGGATGTTGCCAAACTGCCATCAATCAGCGTTGTCAATGTGGTGCTGGAGGATAGCTTCCGCAATCACCAGCAACCTGCCACTGGATACTGAAACCAACACACCTATTGCAAAAACTGCAGCGGTTAGATCCAAGCTGAGTAAGACAGTGCGGACCAACAGCAACCTGACCTAGAACTGTGAGTCTACCGAGCCTGCGTCCTTAGCGCACTCCTCTACAGTGATGAGACATGGACAACACATGTGAGGCAGGGGAAAAGACTGAACAGTTTCCACCTTCGCAGTCTCAAATTTATCTTTGGCATCTCTTGGCAGGACAAAGTCACCAACTCCAAGGTCCTGGAGTGCACTAATTTCATCAACGTACATTTATTGCTAAGCTAACAACGCCTGCACTGGCTGGGCCAAGTTAATTGGCCGTTTACTCAAAGACCTTCTGTACAGTGAACTGGCTACTGGGTCATGACCATCTGGGCGTCCATACCTCCACTCCAAAGCACCTGCAATCAAGATGTGAAGATGGTGGGTATTGACACTGACAAGTAGAAGACAGTTGCTGACGCCTGTTGACCCTGACCTCAGGAGGCTGACTGTTTGGAAGGGCATTAGAAAAGATGAACAGAAACAAAAACTCAACAGGCCGAGAAGGAGGCCCAGAGAAAACAGAGGCCCTGTACTTTCTCAGTCCACTGTCTCCCTCTGTATCGAATGCAGTAGAGACTGTCATAGCAGAGTGGGGTCCCTGAGCCACACCAGGTGATGCTTAACAGAGTTGACCACCATGGTGCAAACCATCGCCTCACGAAACAGAGGCTGCCACACAAGTAAAAGCTGCTATAATTCTTCCAAAGAACCAGCACAGGAAAAATAGGTTGAATGGTCTCCTTTTGCACTGTATTGTTTTATGATTCTATAATTACGTTATTAGCTTTTGGGGATTCAGGCTTCCTAAGAAATATATTTCTCTTTTGTGGAGGATTTGTTAAAGTGTTTACATATGTTTGTTTCATTATAGAGCTGCTTCTGGAAAATATCATGATGGCCCACGTGACTCCGCATTCAGCTTTCAATTCAGATTTTAAAATATTCTTCAATAATACATTTAGCAATTGTCCACATTGCTTTAGTTTCAGTCACTGCTAATCTTTATAGTCCATGCCCACAGTGAAAATTGTCCCCTTCACATACGGCTGAAAGATTGGTAATGCCCACACCAGTACAAAGTACTTATTCATTTTGATTTCGATACCTGACATAAGTGACAAATATTACAGTTTGCCCTTACGAAGATTCATTGACTCAATAAGCGGAATCGCCAAACAGATTGCACTACACTCGCTGACACACTTCCCTCTCTCTTACAGGACAAGGTGTCATACAACTGGATAGCAGGAGCTAAGCGGAGGGAGAAATTGGCATGCCTGTATTTCTTAACCCCATAGAGAAGATGATGCCGGCCATTCAAGAAAGAAATTGATAATTTTTTGGATATTAGGGGCATCAAGGGGTATGGAGAGAAAGCGGGAATATGGCATTGAGATAGAGGATCAGCCATGATCATATTGAATGGTGGAGGAGGCTCAAAGGGTCAAATGGCCTACTCCTGCTGCTAGTTTCTATGTTTCTATATTTGTGTGATTACTGAGGCTCTGGTCAGCGGTGATGGGGAGAGGTTTCAGATCATTGAAGATGACAGCACCCTCATCCCTGATCCTCCTTCCCGTGCCCCACTTCCCCATCATCCCCCACTTCCTTCAGGTTTATAAGCTGCAAATGATGTAATCATAAACTTCTTACTTACTCCCCCTGACAAGTTTCTCCCCTCCCAACCCTTGTGTCTGTCTACCTTCCAATACCCAAGAAGTGTGCTAGCACTGAACTCCAAACTGCTCCAATCACTGGCATCAACATTAGCATTCCACACTGACTGATGTCATAAGCTGCTTGTTCTGTGTATATCTGGGGAACATTCACTATGTGGATGCTAATGCCCTCATCAGTATAGCATCTAGCACAATTCAGCCCACAAGTGTGCTCGTCACTGCAGATGCCATTTTGGAGGTCCTTACACTCATAGCGCCCCAAAGTAACTGGTACAAGCAATTACGAATTTTAACATAATGGGCAGAATCTAGTTGCAGCAGTGAGTGTCCTGATACTGAGACTGGAAGTGAATGGCACTTCTGTTTGGAGGCTGGAGTCTGACCATGTGCAATCATGTGGCAGCCAGCCACTTAGTTATGCACAGTTGAGGGGCCTGGCCAAATTGAGCAGTGGAGGCAGGCAGTCACTGACCCCACTGTTACCTCACGGTAGTCAAAGGCCCGGTTGCCATATTTGAACAGCACCCTAATGGGCATCCATTCCCTGCAAGCCAGCAGCATCATTCTGCCTGTCTGAGAGGAGAATTTGGAACTTAAACTGCTGCCAAGCCCCTCCCTGCCTGCCACACTTGGATCCCTGTTAGCAATTGCCCTACACCCTCTCTCAGTCATATTCCTCCATCACCCTTGACTCTCCCTCCATCCCTTCGTGCCTTCAGTGCCCCTTGAGCCACCGACCATCACCCTTGATCAATTGTCTGTCAACCTAGAGCTGCCACCAAGCACCCTGCTCCTGCCCCTGTCACCCTTGACCTGCCCATGGGCATCCTTGACTCTCTCAGCCTCACCACTGACCTGCCCTCAATCACCTTTGATCTCCCCTCTATTATGCTTGAGAACCTTCAGCATAGATTGACCTTCACTGTGTTGTTCAGTTCCCTTCCTCCACCCATCACCTCCCACCACCACCCTAGGTCCCTTCTTAGGGCTGTCAGGACAAGATCTGCCTGGACAGCTGCCGCCTGAGCTCACTGTAACAGCTCAGCCTCCTCTTCCCGGTCCAAAACAGTTCCCCATGCAAGAAAAGCAGCTCCTACTCACTCCAAATCCATCAGGAAGACTCCCTTGCCTGTTGCATGCCACCTTTATTATATTTATACTATATATGCTATACATATTTATATTATATACTTTTATTCTAATTTATTAAAATTCTTTGAGGAGGTAACAAGCAGGATAGATAAAGGGGAACCAGTAGACATAATATATTTGGATTCCCAAAAGGCATTCGATAAGATACCGCATATAATGCTACTTAATAAGATAAGAGCCCATGGTGTTGGGGGTAGTATATTAGCATGGATAGAGGATTGACTAACTAATAGAAGACAGAGAGTAGGAATAACGGGGCATTTTCAGGATGGAAACCTGTAACTAGTGGAGTGTCACAGGGATCAGTGCTGGGGCCTCAATTATTTACAATGTATATTAATGACTTAGATGAGGGAAGTGAATGTACTATTGCCAAGTTCACGGGTGACACAAAAATAGGTGGGAGGGCAAGTGGTGAGGATGACACAAAGAGTCTACAGAGGGATATAGACAGGTTAAGTGAGTGGGCAAAAACTTGGCAGATGGAATATAATGTGGGAAAATGTGAGGTTATGCACTTTGGCAGGAAGGATAGAGGAGCTGAATATTATTTAAATAGAGAAAGACTGCAGAAAGCTGCAGCACAGAGGGATTTGGGAATCCTCGTGCATGAATCCCAAAAAGCTAACATATAAGTTCAACAGGTGATAGGGAAGGAAAGTGGGATGTTGACCTTTATTTCAAAGGGAATGGAGCATAAAAATAGGGAAGTTTTGCTAAAACTATACAAGGCACTAGTTAGACCACAGCTAGAATACTGTGAATAGTTTTGGTCCCCTTATTTAAGGAAAGATATACTGGCATTGAACACAGTTCAGAGAAGATTCACTAGGTTGATCCCGGCTATGGAGGGATTTTCTTATGAGGAGAGGTTGAGTAGGTTGAGCCTGTACTTATTGGAGTTTATAAGAATGAGAGGTGACCTTATTGAAACATATAAGATTCTTAGGGGGCTTGACAGGGTAGATGCTGATAGGTTGTTTCCCCCTCTGGGACAGTCTAGGATCAGAGGGCATTATCTCAGAGTAAGAGGTTGCCCATTTAAAATAGAGATGAGGAGGAATTTCTTCTCTCAGAGGGTAAACAACCTGCAGAATTCTTTACCACAGAGGGTTGTAGAGGCTGGGTCGTTAAGTATATTCAAAGCTGAGATAGACAGATTTTTAATCAGTAAAGGAATCAAGGGTTATGGGGAAAAGGCAGGAAAGTGGGGTTGAGGATTGTCAGATCAACCATGATCCCATTGAATGGCGGAGCAGACTTGATGGGCCGAATGGCCTACTTCTGCTCCTATGTCTTATGGTTTTATGGTCTTTAACCAGCTGTGAAACTGAAAGCACATGTTCAGCATTTGCAGCCAACTTAATAGCAAAGGTTTAATCTAATGACCATGTGTTTTACTCAGTATGCATGACATGATAATACATTAATAATAGGCTTCCACCACTTCCCAACAGGACCAATGATCCGCCTTTAATCTGCTGCCAATTTATTTCACAGCTTTCATCCCGTTGTCGAGAAGCTGACATTTTGCATCCTGCACAAGTTCGAGCCCTGCCTGCCTCATTTCCCACTCCCTGGAGCCCGACTGGATTTCACCCAGTAAGACTTTCCAGTGAGCAGCTGAACTAAGTTCCCAGCTTTGATCTCTGCTCTGTGTTGAGTTAAATCAATTTAACTTGGAAAAATCAATGAGTATTGCCACTTCTGCTGAGCAACCGCTGCTGGAAGTGCCAATGAGTTAATATTGACTGAAGATGAAGTTAGTTTGAGCTAGAATGGGTTCTGTAGTTAAATAGCAGGCTGACTGTCAGGTATAGTCCCAGAATGCACTACCATATTCCAGAGAAGGAGAGGGAAGAAAGTTACCAAGAAAATAATGTATTCATATTTTTAAAACATTTCTAGAATGGAGTCATAAATCTAAACTTTTTTGGGAAACAAGACATATGTTTTCATAGAATCATAGAAATTTACATCATGGAAGTAAGTCACCTGGCTCATTGTGTGAGCAACTGACTGACAAATCCCCATCCAGCCTAATCCCACTTTCCACCTCATGGTCTATAGCCTTGTAGGTTATGGCACTTCAAGAGTATTTCCAAGTACTTTTTAAATGTTACAAGGGTTTCTGCCTCTACCATCCTTCCAGGACTGAGTTCCAGATCCCAACCACTGTCTGAGTGAAAATATTTCCCCTTGACTCCCCTCGAAATCTCCTACCTCTTATCCAAAATCTATGTCCCTTGGTTATGGATCCTTCACCAAAGGAGAATAGTGCCTTCCTATTTACTCTAGATCCTTCATAATTTTATGCACTTCAATTATGTCTCCCCTCAGCCTCCTCAGTTCCAAAGTAAACACCCCAGTCTATCAAATCTTTCCTAATAACTAAATTTTTCCAGTCCAGGCAACTTCCAAAAACGACAACACCAACAACTTATATTTATTGCATGAAGTGTCCCAAGGCACTTCACAGGAGCATTAAAAACAAAGTATGACACCGAATCACATAAGGAGCTATTAGGTCAGATGACCAAAAGCCTGATCAAAGAGATGGATTTTAAGGAGTATTTTAAAGTTGGAAAGCGAGGTAGAGAGATGGAGAGGTGTGTTGGCATGGTGTTGGTTACAGAATGTGTCTGTTAAAGAAGTCTTTGTGGTCTTCTGTATGTTAACAGCAAGACTTTATTAGCTAGTTATAACTATATACAAATATATAGTCGGCAGGATTTTCTGCACCCGCCCGCCGCCGCGATCTTCCGGTCCCGCCGCAAGTCAATGGACTTCTGGCTGGGGCATCGCGTTGCCCGTGGCGGGTCCTGCCTGTGACAGGGCCAGAAAATCCTGGCCACTATCTCCATCCTAGGTCTTTACATGTCTCTGCCCAATGCCATATTGACTCTAGGTCTAGTCATGTGGCTTCTTCCAACGCTGCGAGGGTGGTACTGTACTCAGTCCCACATTAGCCCTGTACATACCAGACGCTTCTACTACAAGGTGTAGGGAGGGAATTCCAGAACTTGGGGCTAGGCAACTGAAGGCACGGTCATCAGTGGTGGAGCAATTATAATCGGGAATGCACAAGAGGCCAGAATTGGATGAGCACAGATATCTCAGAGGGTTGTGGAGTCGAAGGAGATTACAGAGATCGGAAGGAGCAAGGCCATAGCGGGATTTGAAAACAAGGATAAGAATTTTAAAATCAAGATGTTGCTTGACTGGGAGCCAATGTGGGTCAGCAAGCACAAGGGTGGTAGGGGAACAGGGCTTGCTGAAGACAAGGGCAGCAGAGCTTTGGATGACCTCAAGTTTCCAGAATGTGAGAGACAAGCCATGAGTGCATTGGAATATAGTCAAGTCTGGAGGTAACAAAGGCCTTGTAAATCTCCTCTGAACCTTTTTAGTGTAATCACATCTTTCCTGTACTGCGATGACCAGAGCTGCATGCAGTAATCCAGCTATGGCCTAACTAGTGTTTAATATAGTCCCAGTGTAACTCCCCAGTTTTTTTGCTTGATATCATCTTCTTGCTTGATATAATCTAATTGCTGCCCCAAGTAGTTCATAGAGGAAGGTGGTGGCATAGTGGTATTGTCACTGGGCTAGTATTCTTGAGACCCAGGGTGAGGCCCTGGGGACTTGGGTTTGAATCTCATGTCAGCAGATGGTGATAATTGAATCCAATAAAAACCTGGAATTAAAAGTTGGATAATGACCACAAAACAATTGTTGACTATTGTTAAAAAAAACCCTCATCTGATTCACTAATGTCCTTACCTGGCCTGCATGTAACTCTAGACCCACAGCAATGTGGTTGATTCTGAAATGTCCTCAGGGCAATGAGGAATGGGCAATAAATGGTGGCCTAGCCAGTGCTGATGTATAGTTTCCCAAATCACTGGTAACCAACAGCCTTTCTTCTGCCGCCAAGTTGGCTTTGCCTTCTCAAAAATGACATGGCAATCATTCAATAAATAAGCAAACCAATTTTCTGCATAAGATAAGATAAGGTTCTCTTTTTTTAACATTCCTGTCTTATGTCTGAATACGTTATACTGAATTGATCATCCAGCTTTTTCTGGAGAAAACAAAGAAAAAGAGCTGAAGAAAATCATTGCCGAAATGAAATCATGCATGAACAATGAATACCAAGCAGTAGACAGGCACCAAACTAATTTCGCTTTAAGACAGGATAGTAATTTCAGGCACTTAAAACACTATAAATTATACACACAGGAAGACTGCAGTTTTCTGAGACCAAAGAAGGACAGGATACTATATAATGTTTTAAATGAAGCTAGTATCTATGATTTCTTTGATATTTCCCTATATCTATGTATTTTTGGTTAACCCATGAGGTTAGACAGCACGATTCCAGGTCTGGACCTCAAGGCATCACTTTTTTGACTGTTGTCGGGTACAGATTTATTTTAACTCTTGAGATGAATTCTACCATTAAAGGTATATTCTATCCAGCAATACATGTTTCTTTAACTCAAATAGCAATTGCTTTATGCAGATCTCTAAAGCAATTGAATAGTTGCTTCAGCCAGCTGAAATCTTAAGAGTGGAATTTTCCGCTGGTCCAGACGCAATGGCAAAATAGCAGCATAGAGGTGATGTGACTGGCTGAATAATCCGGAGGCCTTGACTAATGATCTGGAGATATGAATTCACGTCCCAGTATGGCAACCGGACAATTTAAAATCATGCAATTAAATAAATCTGGAATAAAAAGCTAGTATCAGTAATGGTGACCATGGAATTACAGGATTGTCATTAAAAACCCTTCTGCTTCAACTAGCTCTTAATGTCCTTTTGGGAAAGAAACCAGCCGTTCTTATCTAGTCTGGCTGATGTGTGACTCCAGACCCACAGCCATGTTTTTGAACCTTAACTGCCCTCTGGAATGGCCCAGCAAGCAGCCAGTTATACCATCACCGCTTTGAAAATCAATAAGAATAAAACTGGAGAGACCAGCTGGCATCATTAGGCACCAGGCATGAGAAAGACACACCCAGCTTTAATACTTAGATAGGTATGTAAATGTTAATGTGGTTAACACAGCCCAGTCAACTCTGCAAAGTCCCCTTCACTAGCATCTGTGTCGGTATTGGGAGCGCTATTCCACAGACTAGTTACACAACAACTGGACGTGTACTCACAGAATCATAATTTTTGGCCAATGTTCCAGACACATCACCTCCGAGCTATGTCCTGTCCCACCAGCAGGACACACCCACCAGTGAGGGAGGCATGATAGCATACAGTTGGGAGGGATTGACCCTAGAAATCCTCAACACTGACTCCGGATCCCATGAATTTTTGTGGCATCAGGTCAAACCTGGTCAAGGAAACCTACTGTCCGCCCTCAGCTGATGAATCAGTATTCTTCCGTGCTGAACATTGCTTGGAGGGAGCACTTAGGCTGGCAACAGCGCAGAATGTACACAATTGCTAGGCAATGTGTTTACAACAAAGAGAGCCTAAGCATCTCCTCTTGACATTCAATGGCTGAATCTTCCACCACCAATACCTTAGACAGTCACCAACAATCAGAAACTTAACTGGACCAATTATATAAATACTGTGGCTACGAGAGCAGGTCAAAGGCTATGTATTCCGCTGAGTAATTCACCTCCTGACTCCCTAAAGTCTGTCCAACATCTACAAGGCACCAATCAGGAGTGTGATGGAATACTCCCCACTTGCCTGGATGAGTGCAGCTGCAGCAACACTCAAGAAGCTTGACACCATCCAGGACAAAGCAGCCCACTTGACTGGCGCCCCATCCACCACATTAAATACATTAAATATTCACTCTTCCACCACAAATGCATGGTGTCTGCAGTGTGTACCATCTGCAAGATTTAGGGATTGGCAATAAATGCTGGCTTTGCCAGTGGCACCCACATTCCATGGTCATAAAAGATGGAGATTCACCATTCACGATGATTATTCCGCAGTTAACGGGATTGGAAACAAGAAGCGAAAGACTTTCGAATGATCTCACATATTTTTGAGCTTTCAGTACTAAATGCAGCAATATCAACCACTTTTTATGAACTCAGAAAAGTGTCTATAACTTGTCTTTCTTGAATTTACCCCAGAATTTGTGTCAAATTAGAATAAAGCAAAGATATGCTCTGCAGGAGTGCTCCACTGGCAATTGGCATGAATGTGAGTGGCCAAAAATACCATCATGGAGACTTTGTGAATTTTTGAGGCAGAAGAATCAATGGGTATTACTAAAATATTAAGTTGGGACTCAATATATTTTTGGTGTATTAAACTTTGATTCCACTGGTAAAAAGTACCATAAAGTTTTAGATGTTCATTCATGGGAACTGTATAGCTGTGACAAAGACCAAAATGAGAGAAAGAGGTAAGTGAGCAATATTTACTAAATGAAAGGCAGGAAATTTGTGGATGCAACATTATGAAGACAGACACGCAATCTAGGAAATAATCTGATTCACCCATGATATCTGAGGAACATTGAAGAAAGTATATACAGTTGCTTTACAAAACATATCCATACAGCATTTAACAACAGCAATGTCATAAAATTCAAACTATTAGCACATGACTAGTAGCATGGAATAAATAATGGAGACTTATTGGTGTATTGTTTTAGAGCATTTAGTAGTTCAGACAGATGAAATAAATGCCTGTTAGATGGTTATTAAGGCCATATATCGATGTGAATTATGTTAACCACAATCCAGATCAAAAGTGGACACAACTCTACTGCAAAAAATAACCACAAAATTGAAACTAATTGCTCCTTAGAAAAAATGTCTCCTTTCACTGACTTGTTTTTAACTAATCATGGATACAAATCTATAGTTCAAAACCACTGACAATATAGGCCCAAGTTCATGACATTCAGGGCTCCAGGATGGAGGATAATATTGTTGAGAAAGGAAATGTCATGCTGGTACTTCAGAGTTAGTTTTTGCATATCTAGCTCTGCTATATCTTCAGGTCACCTTAAGTGGAGATAAGCTTAATGACTACAATTTTCCCTGGAGTTCCTCATATTGTCAGAGGTTACTAAGTTGAAACATTACTCAAGATTTTCAGTGGTCAACACAGTAATTCCACTCCCCTCAAAAGGTACAGGTGGTGAGGCAGTGGTGTAGTGGGAATGTTGCCAGATTAGTAATCCAGCGGCCCACGCTAATGCTCTGGGACA
Source organism: Cetorhinus maximus (assembly GCF_964194155.1). Classification (NCBI taxonomy): domain Eukaryota; kingdom Metazoa; phylum Chordata; class Chondrichthyes; order Lamniformes; family Cetorhinidae; genus Cetorhinus; species Cetorhinus maximus. The sequence continues at coordinate 97,334,634 of NC_135891.1, read as the reverse complement.
TGGGTTCGAATCCCATCACGGCAGCCGCTGGAAAATAAATTCACTTAATTAATGTGGATTTTGAAAAGCTAGTTTCGGTAATAGTGACCGTGAAACCATTGTAGATTGCTGTAAAAACCCATCTAGTTCATTAATGCCCCAACTGGTCTGAGCTACATGCGACTCCAGATCTGCAGTAATGTGGTTGACTCTGGAATGGCCTGACAAGCCACTCTGTCGTTTCAAGCTGCTACTAAAGCCAATAAAAAGGAATGAAACTGGACAGGACACCTGGCATTGACCTAGGCACCAGAAAATGACAGTGGCAATCACAGCCCTATTGACCCTGCAAAGTCCTCCTTATGAACATCTGGGGGCTTGTGTCAAAATTGGGAGAGCTGTCTCAGAGTGTCAAGAAACAGCCTGACATAGTCATCCTCATGGAATCATATCTTCCGGATAATGTCCCAGGCACTACCATCTCCATCCCTGGGTATGTCCTGTCCCACAGGCAGGACAGACCCAGCAGAGGTGGTGACACAGTGGTTTACAGTTGGAAGGGAGTTGCCCTGGGAGTTCCCAACATCGACTCTGGACCCCATGAAGTCTCAGGTCAAACATGGGCAATGAAACCTCCTGCCATGTACTGTGCACACCGTCACTCTCAGATGATGAATCAGTACTTCTCCATGTTGAATACCACGTGGAGGAAGCACTGAGGGTAGAAAGGGCACAGAATGTACTCTGGGTGGGGGATTTAAATTGCACCAGTAAGAGTGGCTCGGTAGCACCACCACTGGCTGAGTCCTAAAGGACATAGCTGCTAGACTGGGTCTGCAGCAGGTGAGGAGGGAACCAACAAGAGGGAAAAATATGCTTGACCTCATCCTCACCAACCTGCCTGCCGCAGATGCATCTGCCCATGACAATATTGGTAGGAGTGACCACTGCAGTCATTGTGGAGACCAAGTCCTGTCTTCACATTGAGGATACCCTCCATAGTGTTGTGTGGCACTACCACCGTGCTAAATGGGATAGGTTTCGAACAGATCCAGCAACTCAATACAGGACAACCATGAGGCGCTGTGGGCCATCAGTAGCAGCAGAATTGTACTCGAGCACAATCTGTAACCTCATGGCCCAGCATCTTCCCCACTCTACCATTACCATCAAGCCAGGGGATCAGCCCTAGTTCAATGAAGAGTGCAGGAGGGCATGCCAGGAGCAGCACCAGGCATACCTAAAAATGAGGTGGTAACATGGTGAAGCGACAACACAGGACTATTAGCATGCCAGACAACATAAGCAGCAAGCGATAGACAGAGCTAAGCAACCCCACGACCAACGGATCAGATCTAAGCTCTGTAGTCCTGCTGCATCCAGTTGTGAATGCTAATGGACAATTAAACAACTCACTGGAGGAGGGGGCTTCACAAATATCCCCATCCTCAATGATGGAGGTGCCCAGCATGTCAGTGCAAAAGATGAGGCTGAAGCATTCGCAACAATCTTCAACCAGAAATGCCGAGTGGATGATCCATCTTGGCCTCCTCCTGAGGTCCCCAGCATCACAAAGGCGTGTCTTCAGCCAATTTGATTAACTCCATGTGATATCAATAAATGGCTGAAGGCACTGGTACTGCAAAGGCTATGGGCCCTGACAATATTGCGGCAATAGCACTGAAGACTTGTGCTCCAAACTTGCTGCATCCCTAGCCAAGCTGTTCCAGTACAGCTACAACACTGGCATCTACCAGGCTATGTGGAAAATTGCCCAGGTATGTCCTGTACACAAAAAGCAGGACAAATCCAACCCATCCAATTACTGCCCCATTAGTCTACTCTCCATCATTTGTAAAGTGATGGAAGGGGCCATTAACACTGCTATCAAGCGGCACTTGCTAGCAATAACCTGCTCACTGACGCTCAGTTTGGGTTCTGCCAGAGTCACTCAGTTTCTGACCTCATTACAGCCTTGGATCAAACGTGGACTGAAGAGCTGAACTCCAGAATCAAGTGAGAGTGACTGTACTTGACATGAAGGCCACATTTGACCGAGTGTGGCATCAAGGAGCCCTAGCAAAACTGGAGTCAATGGGAATCAGGAGGAAAACTCTCCACTGGTTAGAGTCATACCTAGCACAAAGGAAGATGGTTGTGGTTGTTGTTGGTCAGTCATCTCAGTCCCTGGACATCACTGCAGGTGTTTCTCAGGGTAGTGTCCTAGGCCCAACCATCTTCAGCTGCTTCATCAATGACTTTCCTTCCATTATAAGATTGGAAGTGGGGATGTTTGTTGATGATTGCACAATGTTCAGCACCATTCGCGACTCCTCAGATACTGAAGGAGTCCATGTCAAAATGCAGCAAGACTTGAACAATATCCGGGCTTGGGCTGACAAGGGACAAGTAACACTTGCACCACACAAGTGCCAGGCAATGAGCATCTCCAACAAGGGAGAATCTAACCATCACCCCTTGACATTCAATGGCATTACTATCTCTGAACCCCCCCACTATCAACATCTTGGGGGGGTTACCATTGACCAGGAGCTGAACTGCACTAGCCATATAAATACTGTGGCTGCAAAACCGGGTCAGAGATGAGGAATCCTGTGGTGAGTAACTCACCTCCTGATGCCCCAAAGTTTGTCCACCATCTTCAAGGCACAAGTCAGGAATGTGATGGAAAACTCCCTGCTTACCTGGTTGAGTACAGCTCCAACAACACTCATGAAGCTAGACACCATCCAGGAGAAAGCAGCCCGCTTGATTAGAACCACATCCACAAACAGTCACTCTCTCCACCACCGACGCACAGTAGCAGCAGTGTGTACCATCGACATGATGCACTGCAGAAACTCACCAAGGCTCCTGAGGCAGCATCTCCCAAACCCACAACCACTACCATCTAGAAGGACAAAGGCAGCCGATACATGAGAACACTACTGCCTGGAAGTTCCTCTCCAAGCCACTCACTATCCTGACTTCACAGAATCACAGAATCACACAGTGCAGAAGAGGCCCTTCGGCCCATCGAGTCTGCATCGACACATGAGAAACACCTGACCTACCTACCTAATCCCATTTACCAGCACTTGGCTATAGCCTTGAATGTTATGACGTGCCAAGTGCTCATCCAGGTACTTTTTAAAGGATGTGAGGCAACCCACCTCCACCACCCTCCCAGGCAGCGCATTCCAGACCATCACCACCCTCTGGGTAAAAAACTTTTTCCTCAAATCCCGCCTAATCCTCCTGCCCCTCACCTTGAACTTATGTCCTCTCATGACTGACCCTTCAACTAAGGGAAACAGCTGCTCCCTATCCACCCTGTCCATGCCCCTCTTAATCTTGTACACCTTGATCAGGTCGCCCCTCAGTCTTCTCTGCTCCAACGAAAACAACCCAAGTCTATCCAACCTCTCTTCATAACGTAAATGTTTCATCCCAGGCAACATCCTGGTGAATCTCCTCTGCACCCCCTCCAGTGCAATCACATCCTTCCTATAATGTGGCGACCAGAACTGCACATAGTACTCCAGCTGTGGCCTCACCAAGGTTCTATACAACTCCAACATGAGCTCCCTACTTTTGTAATCTATGCCTCGATTGATAAAGGCAAGTGTCCCATATGCCTTTTTCACCACCCCACTGACATGCCCCTCCGCCTTCAGAGATCTATGGACACCCATGCCAACGTCCCTTTGTTCCTCAGAACTTCCTAGTGTCATGCCATTCATTGAATACTTCCTTGTCAAATTATTCCTTCTAAAAGTGTATCACCTCACACTTTTCAGGGTTAAGTTCCATCTGCCACTTATCTGCCCGCTTGACCATCCCACCTATATCTTCCTGTAGCCCAAGACACTCAACCTCACTGTTAACCACCCGGCCAATCTTTGTGTCATCCGCAAACTCACTAATCCTATCCCTCACACAGTCATCTATGTCATTTATATAAACGATGAATAATAGGGGACCCAGCACAGATCCCTGTGGTACGCCACTGGACACTAGCTTTCAGTCACTAAAGCAGCCTTCTGTCATCACCCTCTGCCTCCTACAACTAAGCCAATTTTGAATCCACTTTATCAAATTACCTTGTATTCCATGTGCATTTGCCTTCTTTATAAGTCTCCCATGTGGGACCTTGTCAAAGGCTTTGCTGAAATCTATATAAATTACATCAACTGCACTACCCTCATCTACACACCTGGTCACCTCCTCAAAAAATTCAATCAAATTTGTTAGGCATGACCTCCCTCTGACAAAGCCACACTGACTATCCCTGATCAAACCTTGTCTCTCCAAGTGGAGATAGATTCTCTCCTTCAGAATTTTCTCCAATAGTTTCCCTACGACTGCCGTGAGACTCACTGGTCTGTAGTTCCCTGGCTTATCTCTACAACCCTTCTTAAATAGCGGAACTACATTAGTTGTTCTCCAGTCCTCTGGCATCTCCCCCGTGGCCAAAGATGAATTAAAAATTTGGGTCAGAGCCCCTGCGATCTCCTCCCTTGCCTCCCTCAGCAGTCTGGGACACAAATCATCCAGACCTGGAGATTTGTCCACTTTTAAGCCTGCCAACAGCTCCAATACTTTGTCACTCCCTATATCAATTTGCTCAAGAATCTCACAGTCTCTCTCCCCGAGTTCAATACCTTCATCCTCATTCTCTTGGGTGAAGACGGACGTGAAGTATTCATTCAACACTCTAGCAATGTCCTCTGGCTCCACCCATAGATTTCCCCCTTGGGCCCTTATGGGCCCTACTCTTTCCCTGGTTATCCTCTTCCCATTGATATACTTATAGAATATCTTGGGATTTTCCCTACTTTTCCCAGCCAGAGCTTTCTCATATCCCCTCTTTGCTCTCCTAATTGCTTTCTTAAGCTCCATCCTGCACTTTCTGTACTCCACTAATGCCTCCGCTGATTTGCTCCCCTTATACCTGCTAAAAGCCTCTCTTTTCCTTCTCATCGTAACCTGAATATCTCTGGTCATCCATGGTTCTCTGGGCTTGTTACTCCTTCCTATCACCCTAGAGGGAACATGTTGAGCCTGTACCCACCCCCATTTCCTTTTTGAACACCCCCCACTGCTCCTCTGTAGATTTCCCCACAAGTAGCTGTTCCCAGTCTACCTTGGCCAAATCCTGCCTTATTTACTAAAATCCGCTCTCCCCCAATCCAAAACATTTTTTTGCAACTTGTTTATTTCTTTGTCCATAACAAACTTAAACTGTACCATGTTGTGGTCGCTATCATTAAAATGCTCCCCCACCACCACCTCAGCCACCTGTCCGGCCTTCATTCCCCAGAATTAGGTCCAGCACTGCGCCGTCCCTTGTTGGACCCTCTACATATTGACCTAAAAAGTCCTCCTGTACACATTTCAAGAAATCCACTCCATTCAAGCCCTTGACACTATGTCTATCCCAATTAATGTTGGGAAAGTTGAAATCACCTAATATAATTACCCTATTGTTATTGTTTTTACACACCTCCACAAATTGTGCATATAATTGCTCCTCAATTTCCCGCTGACTATCTGGGGGTCTATAATAAACACCTAATAATGTGGGTGCCCCTTTTTTATTCCTAAGCTCTACCCAGAAAGCTTCATTTGATGCCCCCTCCAAGATATCATCTCTCCTTACTGCAGTAACTGACTCCTTAACTAATAATGCAACGCCTCCTCCTCTTTTACCCCCTCCCCTGTCTCGCCTGAAGATTCTATATCCCGGAATGTTGAGCTGCCAATCCTGCCCCTCCCTCAACCACGTCTCAGTGATGGCTACTGTATCACAATTCCACGTGTCAATCCTCACCCTTAACTCATCCGTTTTACCTGTAATCCTCCTGGCATTAAAGTAGAGGCCATCCAACCTTGCCTTACTCCCTTGAAACTTGTAAACGTTCCTTCACTGTCACTGGGCCAAAATCCTGTAACTCTTTCGCTAACAGGTGTACCTATATCACAGGGATTACAATGGTTCAAGAAGGCATTCACCAGCACCTTCTCAAGGGCAATTAGAGATGGGCAATAAATGCTGGCTTAGCCAATGACTCCCGCATCCTGTAAATAAATAGAAAAAGCTGTTTAAAGAAGAACTGTTTTTAAAAACAAAACAGGAAAATAAAATGATCAAAAATTGCTGCCACAAGTCACCAGATGGCTAATACTGCAAAGTTGACCACTTCTCTGAAAAGACTATGGCCCGGAATTTCCAATCCCACCCGCTGCATGACTGGAAATTCCACCCAAAGTCAATGCCCCTTTGGCTGGTCGTACAAATTTTCCTTCCTGAATGTGAGAATTCCCACTAAGGAAGGGGCTGGAAAATCCCAGCCCATATGAATTGCACTGCAGACCTGTTACATGGAATTTCACATCTGGGGAGTGTCAAGGCCCACATCAAACAGGGACATCCTTGAAAGGAAGTTATTAAAGATGCAAAGTACTGGACTTTGATTGGCTATGGTTCTATCAAGACAATGAGAACCGCTAATCTGTGAGATACGCATCATGTATTCAAAACCCTGCGAAGGATGAAACAACCCCCATCTCCTGTTGATTTATAAATGGGATTACTTGGTCTGCAATAATGAATGCAAGACATGTTAATTGAATTCTCTTCTGGGGATATACAGAGAGGAGTTTAAAAGCTGTTTTGCCAAGCAAAATGAGAGAAAGAGCAAGCAGGAGGGGTAGAGACATGACAGTCATAGGAAGCACTGCTGGAAAAGAGCAGGAAAGATTTCTCTCTCCCTATTTCTGGAAACTAAAAGGGTGTCTTCAACAGTGTTCAGTCCTGAACAAAGTCAACTCCAACATTCTACAGGAAACCACCTAACTTCAAATGGCTGCAACATTCAACAATCTGCATCAAGGAGAAGCAAAGGACTAAATCATATATTCTTTTTAACTTTTAATTGGATTCTAACTTTCTTACTTCTGATCTGTGTGTGTACTTGTGTGTTGTCACATCTTTACCATTTTTTCTTGGGTTTAGTAGCTAATAAACTTACTCTTTCACTGATTCAAGAAAATCTGGTTTGATTGGCTCCTTATTAACAAATAAATAGATTTGGATTGGAAAAGGCATTTACAGGGGAAATAAATTTTAAGACATTTATTGCGACCAACTGAAAGGGCTGAATAGAAGGGGAGCCAATCCAGTCCTCCTCACCCGGTTGTAACAAAATTCAGAGTCACATGTGGGCCAGACCAGGTAAGAAAGGCAGATTTCCTTCCTTAAAGGACATTAATGAACCAGATGGATCTTTACGATAATCAATAATAGTCATTATTGAGACTAGCTTTCAATTCCAGGTTATTAATTAATTAAATTTAAATTCCATCAGCTGTTGTGATGGGCTTTGAACACATATTCGTACAGCATTAGCCTGGACCTCTAGATAACTAGTTGAGTAACATTACCACCATGCCACTGTCTCAAAGTGCCTTATACACACTGAAGTGCTCTGGAACACAGTGACTATTATGTAGGTAGACATGGCAGCCAGATTGCAGAAAATTAGTATGCAAGATCAAAACTTCTTTTGGTAAAACTAAAGAAGCTGAATCATTTCAATACATTACTGTTGCTAACCAATGGAATCAATCCTGCATTGTTCATGTCCTGTGTACTTTTCAACTATAAATCTAAATCTCAGGTTTTCTGAATGGGCATCACTAAAATCATCTGAATTACCGTCACCATTAAAATAATAGCAATAAGAAAACCTGAACTGTGTTATTCTTTAAATCATAGCTGTGAATCCAATTTGCCATTCACTATTTTGAGTGTTAAAGATGTAAAAGCCAGGGGCCACTGACAAAAAGATGGCAAAAGAACTGTGTAGTGCATTACTGAGACATAGGAATCAGTGTTTTGCGCTAGGACGTGGAACTCAGCCAAAGCGACTTATCCTGATTGCTAGCCTGTGACTGGAAATGTGCACTGGTTTAGATGTTAAGTATTGAGAAGGTCAGGTCAGCCCTTGATGTCTCCCAAGACTAACAAATCTTGCAGCACTCACTGTATAGGCTCAAAATGCAGCATGGCAGCAGTGCAACCCAGCTGAAGTTATTAAAGCTGATTAGAGCAGAAAATGGAGACTGGGGTGAAGGCACTTGAGCGCTACAAGCAGCTCTGAAACTGTAGTATGATCACAAAATGCTGAAGAGGAGGGGATTAAAAAATGTTACTAAATTATATCACTGAAGGAGGGGAAGAGAAAATTGCATCCAGATTTTTTGTAGTTCATACACAAAATGAAACATCCTATCAGGAATGTTAAAGCAATTCTATAGCGCCATAGGGAGATAGGAGCAGGAGCTCTGTCATTCATTTAGTTTCTGGCTGATTGTATATTGCCCATTGTTTAAACAAATCCTATATTCTACATAAGTGCCATCTCTAAAGTTTGAAAGATTCTGGAAAGTGATAATGCTCTTCAATAGTATGACCAGCTTTAAGACAGTTTACAGAAGTTACTCTGACAAAGATTGACACTGAGCCATAGAAAGAGATATTTGGAGGGGTGGCTAAATGGTTGGTCAAGGAAAGAGGTTTTAAAGAGAGTCATAAAGGAGGAAAGATAGGCAATGGGGCAGAAAGGTTAAGAACCACAGAGCTGGGATCTTAGAAAGATGAGGACATGCCCACCTATGGTGAGGCAAAGGAAGTTGCGATACAAAAGAGTTCAGAGTTGGAGGAAATTAGAATTCCCATAGGACTGCAGCATTTGAGGAGGTTACAGAGTAAGGGAGGGGAGTGGCAATGACAGCATTTGAACATTTTAATTTAAAGGCATATGGGAGACTTCAAGCTAATATAAGTCAGTGAATCCAGGGGTGACAGTTGAGCAGTAGTTAGGATACAAGAAACAGAGTTTAGGATGAGCTAAAGGGAGGAGGAGGATGGGGAGCCAATGAGGAAAACATTGGAAGAGATGTGGCTGGAGATGACAAATTATAGATGAGGATTTCAGCAGCTGATCAGCTGTGGCTGTGGCAGTGATGGGCAATGTTTCAGTAATTGAAGTAGCACTCTTGGTGCATGAAAAGATATGGTTGTTATAAGGTTGCCAAATGTGATTAAATGTATTCCTGGAGGTTTCATCACATGACTTGCCCCCACCCTCCAGCTATCCGTTGCAAATATATATATTCTTGCCTTCCTACAACAATTGGAAAGCAAAAAGACTCACTATTCAATTCGATGATGCTTAACTGTCAGCCAAACAGACTATTTTTCCATTTCTAATATTTTCATATCTGGTAAAGAGAAATGTTCACAGAAAATGGCAGAAAAGCAATCTTTATTAATGTCCCTGTGATTTTTCTCCAGGATTGCATACAGCACTGTCCTGGAGATTGATCTTCGATTCCTGGAGACTCCAGGCCAATCCTGGAGGGCTGGCAATCCTAATGTTAAGTGACCCACCAAGACTTCAAACAGTCTGCTTCAACCCGAGACAATTTGCTAGATTTTAATTCCCCAACCACCCCCCCTCTCCACCCTGCCCAGCTTGGCGAGAATTGTGAGATGGCAGATTAAAATTGCATGGGGGAATGACGCCATATTTCTTCCATTCATCATCTTTACTTAAATCAAATTTGGGAAGGCCAGGCAGGGCCCTACTTCACATTGAAAAGTTGTTGCCCAATGATGTTATCGGCACTGCAACAGCATTTTAACTTCCAGATTTAGGAAGCCCACACTTAGCTAACCCTGTCAGCAGAACAAGTTGAAGGGGGCCAGATGAGGCCAAGCTTAGTCTAAAAATGACTTCTCTGTGGACCAACAGTAGCAGGGCTGCTCCTCCAGGCTCCACAAAGATGCTTGAGCCTCAAAGCCCTGGGCTTGCCTCTCCCTTCCAGCACTGACAATGACTGCCAATGTCCCTGCCAGTTCTGAACTAATGCTGGAGACCCTTCCTTTGGATCCTGTGTCTTTAGGTTGGTGACACAATTTTTTGCCCATACTGTCCAGCACTGACATCACACTCACCAGCTCATGTCAATGAGGCCTAGGAATTAAAATCAAACTGAGCTTCATTGGGAATTTCCTTCCTACCCTTTCACCCTGCACACCCTGGATGTGCCCAACTTCAAATAGACCCCAGTGGCTGGAATGGGGATGGAATTGGAGGCCACGGTGGTTGAGGCTGAAGATGGATTCGGGCTTTCCAATTTATTGTAACTACTTTTGTTGATTTTTGTCAGCGCTGAAAATAAAGCAAAATAATGCAAATTTATAACTCCAGGTATGAATGCAGTACCAATTTTTATGTCTTATTTCCATTTTGAATGAATTGTTATTTTCAAATTTATAACTGCAATAGTTGGAATACTTTCAAAAGTAGTTTTCCACAAATTGGTTAATTAGAATCTTGTTAAATAACTAAACAAAACATCCCAAACTCTAATGAGATTACAAGATTAATCTAAATGACTGATTAGAATAACTAATGTCAATGCATTTCTAAATTAATCTAATATTGCTAATGCCTTAGAAGGCTGTCCTTATGATTATAATTCTGGCTAAATTTATTGCACCATTCCTTACTTTGGAAGACTATTTTGACTTGAAACAAAATGGCACTTTCCATTTATCATTTGAAATCCAAAATGGAATATATTACTATTGTCCAGTCAGTTCATAGGTTCAGCCACTGTATTTAGCACTGGGGATGGATGGACTTGGTCAAGTATTCTGGGAAAATATTTTGAGCTATTGGCATTCATTTTGAATGCCAGGAAGAACAAACCAGACTGGTTCCAGACTAGGCAAACTCTCCAGAAGGCAAGTAACTGGACTAGCCACAGAAATGCTTTGGCTACAAGAGGGTCAGAGGGTGGGAATTCTGCAGCAAGTAACTTACCTCCTGACTCTGGAAAGCCTAACCTACAAGCCACAAGTCAGGAGTGAGATGGAATACTCTGCACTTGCCTGAATGAGTGCAACCCCAACAACACTTGCACAACACTATCCAGGACAAAGCAGCCCGCTTGACTGGCACCCCATCCGCCACCTGAAATCTTCACTTCCTCCACCACCAGTGCACTGTTTTGTGTACCATCTACATGACGCACTGCAATAAATTGCCAAGGCTCCTTCAACAGCACCTTCCAAGCCCACGATCTTTACCACCTTGAAAGACAATAGCAGCAGACACCTGGGAACACCACCACTGGCAAGTTCCCCTCCAAGCCACACGCCATCCTTACTTAGAACTATACCACTGTTCTTTCACTGTCACTGGGTCAAAATTCTGGAATCCCTCTCTAAGCCACAGACTATCCTGACTTGGAGCTATATTGCTGTTCCTTTGCTGTAACCGGGTCAAAATCTTGGACTTACCTTCCTAACAGCACTGTAGATGTACTTCCACAAGATGAACTGCAGCAGCTCTAGAAGGCAGCTCACCACCACCTTCTCAAGGGCAAGTATGAATGGACAATAAATGCTGGCCCAGCCAGTGATGCTCACATCTCATGAAAATATTTAAAAAAAACCACCTGAAACAAGGCTCTAAAAATGTCATAATAAAATGTGATTAATAAGCATCCAAATCAAATGGTACTCAACCTCATTCCACTGGATGTTGTGAATAAGATCAACATGTGCTCCAAGATCGGGAAAGAAGGGGTGACAGCAGGATTTATTTTCATGATAACAAGAGGCATAAAATGATACTCAAATTTCCTCCCAATAAATTAACCTCAAGCAAGAAACTATTATTCTGTTCCTTCTGGTAGCTGAATGTATATTAAAGTGAAGAGCAGCTGGAAAATAATTACAGTTGGAACATTATTGGGGGGAAGAGTCTCCTATTAATTTTTGTTATATATTAGTCTCTGAAGAAGTTTCTGTATATCTCAATTTAGTGAAGATAAATTCAAATAAAACATGGGGCAGAATTTAGCCCTCGATGTGCGGGCGGGCCCCACCAGCTCGGTGACAGGCGGGCAGCCGAACTCTGCCGCTGAAACGGGCCCCACTGCCATTTTGAGTGGGTGGACTGATTAAGACCCACCCAGCGGCCTGCCCGACGGGAAGCACTCCCTGTGTGGGGGTGGCGGGGAGGGGAGGGATTCCCCAACTGTCAAAGTGCACACTGCTCCCTGAGACTAAGTCCTGTCTCAGGGATATTGGTGACAGTTTAAAAAACCTCAAAAACAGAAAAATAAAAAAATTATTAACATGTCCCCCTCATTTGACAATGTCACATGAGATGGGACATGTTAATAAATATGACATAAAGTTTATTAAAGATTTTTAAAGCAGACATGAAATCTCATCCCACCGGTGGATGGGGTTTGATGTTTTCTCTATTTGCCGCCGGGGCTCCTGGCCGACCCGCCAACCTTAAGGTTGGACGGGCAGGGCCTTTAATTGGGTTAATTATCCTGCCAATGGCCTCAATTGGCCATTGACAGGTCGGCGGGCGGACAGCTGATTTCGCTGTGCACCCGCCTTCCTGAATATTTAAATGGGGCGGGATGATGTCGGGGGTTCCCCCCAATGTTATCCCGTGTCATTTTCCCCTCGGCGAGTGGGCCCCGCCCCCAACTCGCCGACGGAAAAATTCTGGCTATGGTTATGTTCCTGATCCAAACCAAATAATTTTTCTGCATTGCCATCATAACTTCTGTTTTGGTTGAAAGTAGAGTAGCACACACATTAAGAATTAAAAATTTAAACTGGCAGGATGCAAGTAATAGCAAGGTATACAATTAAAGGAGGAAAGAAAGATGACCTCAAGGCAATACCAAAAACCTCAAGAATTCTTTTCCTATCATTTTTTTGTCCACAGATGATGAAGACCAGAATTTCCCACCACCCACCACTGCTTCTGCCCCAGGGACCTTTTGGGAACACAGAAATAGGTCAACTCAGCTGAAAAAGAAATAAATATAATGAACTAGAGTCTACTGTAATATGAGGAGAGTGAGATGATGGCCTTCGAGGATCTCTTGCAATCAGATAATCATGAAGAGTTGCGAAATAAATCAGAAATCTGTTGAGATGGTTGGAAGTTTATTATCTATGGCACACACTGCTTGCCTCCCACCATTAATTGGCCATTTACCCCTTTATAATGGAAATACACCAATATTTCTGTATTTGCTTTTAATTTTTGCCAGTTTTCTTCCCTGTCCCCTTCCTGCTTTTGAAGGTATTGAATCCTTGCTGGCATACAGCTCCATGAGTGTTGCTAAGTTGCCCTAGCCTCTGCTCATGCCTGAGGACTCTGAGTGAATGGGAGCCTGCTGTTTGATCACAGAGTGAGCACAACAGCTGAGCCCAATCCTGTCTTCACCCAGCACATACACCCAGCATAGATTGTTAAGTACTGCTCAAGGTCTGGGGCCTATACCTGATTTTTCCCTTCCTGACCTAGGGTCAGTGAGACCAATGTAGCATTCCTGCCACTGCTGTGGCTAAGATTTGTGAACTCAGTCAGCCTGTTGATCAAACCTAGGACCTTTCGGCATTTTAGTTATGGAACTTGCTAACCCTCTGGGGAAATCACATTATTTTACACCAATATAAGAAAATGTTTTAAGGCAAACTATTTCGAAGGTGACAAAAAATTCTGTTTAAGATTGAGGGGTAGAAATTAGTCTTGATGGCCATGCGAAACAGGCAGCATCACATTGGTTCCATTCAGTTCCATTGACTTCAAAAGATGGCCCGTGCAATACTGACCATTTTGCACTATCAGCTGAGGCAAGTTTCTACCTATGAATGTTTTCATTGAAGAATTAATGGCCACAGAAAAAGCAGAATCTCTCTGACGATTAGATACAAGGTAAACACTGCCAGTGGTTGAATAGGGAATCAGTACAATATAGCAATCATGTAAGTGCAACTGAGCAGTTGAATTATGTTGACTTTGTTACAAGTCCATAGAAACATAAAAGCATCTGATATGTCCAACACAAAAGGAGGCCAGTTGGCCCATCGTGTCTGTGCTGGTTAAAAAAAGTTATCTAATCTTATTCCACTTACCAACTATTGGTTGTAACCCTGTCGGTTACAGCAAATCCAAGCACAGAATTTTTCCGGGCTTGGCAGGGGTGGGCTGGGGGTAGTCAGGAAGCTGACTGTTGCCTGCAATCGGGAACGGACTGCGATTTCATGCTGGTGGGCCAATTGAGGCCCGGCCAATGTGAAAGGCGAGTGGCAGTGCTCAGCGCTGCCTGTGCGGTGGGGGGAGGGAGAGGGAGAGCGGGTCGAGTGAGAACTTTGCTCAGGCACGCGAGTGAGTGTTTATAATCTCCTGAGGCACGGAGCTGCCTCAGGGAGATGAAGCGTTTTTAAAAAAGAAAATAAAGAAAATAAAACATGTCCCTGTTCATCTGGCTCTGTCACATGAGCAGGGGCATGTTATTAATTAAATGTTAAAACTTTGATTTTTTTTAAATTTGCTTTTGGAAACATCATCGTGCCCGTGGATGAGGTTCCCAAAAAAATGCAAAGGCCGCTTGGCCTTTTTGCCTGACCACCAACCATTAGGTTGGAAGAGCAGCGAAAAATTTAAGTTAATTGATTACTTAATGGACTTAACAGGCCTTTGAATTGTCAGCGGGTGTACTGCCAGCTCTGGTGCGCACCCGACCGAACTATCATGTGACTGCGCATTGACCTTGGCCAATATCAACGTGTGTCATTTCACGCTCGAGTGGGTCGGGTACGTGCCCGCCCACTGAGTGAAAATTTCTGCCCCAAATCTATTTTTTGTGATTAGGGCCTCTGCCTTGACCTCCTTTTCAGGCAATGAGTTTCAGATTCCTACCACCCTCTGGAGGAAAAATATTCTACTCAGGTCCCTTCCAACCCTTCTTTCAATTGCTTTAAATGTACATCCCCAGTCATTGACTTCTTTGCTAAGGGAAATAAGTTCTCTCTATCCAATCTAGGCCTCTCATAATTTTAGACACCTCAATTAAATCTCCCCTTAGCCTCCCATGTTCCAAAAAAAAAGCAGCCTGTCCAATCTTCCCTCACAACTAAAATTCTCCGTTTGTAGCAACTTCCTCATTAATCTCCTCTACACATTTTCAAGTGTGATCACATCCTCCTTGTAATGTGTTGACCAGAAAAGTACTTGGTACTTTAGCTGTGATCTAACAAATGTTTTATGTTCTAGTGCAACCACCCATTCTTATATTCTATGCCTCGGCTAATAGAAGAAACTATCACATATGCATTCTTAACCACCTTATCTACCTGTTCTGCTAACGTCAGGGTTCTATGTCGACCCTTGGCCTAGAGCTGAGTGTGGTGGAAGCAGGTTCACTCGAGGTATTCAAGGGGGAATTGGATTATTATCTGAAAAGGAAGAACTGGCAGGGTTGGGGAGAAGGTAGGTGAATGGCACTTGATGAATTGCTCATTTGGAGAGCTGGAGCAGATATGATGGGCTGAATGGCCTCCCTCTGTGCTATAACAATTCCAGGATTCTTTCTGCCTGCGTACTGCCATCAACACAATAATTCCTCAGTGATGTAGTTGAACTTTGCAGTTAAGCTGTTGTTTCCTCACTAAATACACAAGCTACAAATCTGCTATTTTCTATAGAGAGTGTTGTACTTATTTGCTTTTGTACCAGGGAAACACTTGACTTTAAAAAAAAAATCTGGAAGCATCTTTATTTCATTCTGAGTCTCTTGGAGCCTCTCAAACTGAGCTTTTTTTTGTTGCACTCACATCAACTCACTAATCTTACCTTCGACAGGGTAGCAGTAGTACAGCCATCAGCAATTTCATTGTTAGTGTTAAAACTGGCGCAACTTTAGTTTAACCTACAAAACCTCATTACAGTTCAGAATAGGACCTTCATATTCCAAGGTACCTACAACATCATGTAATAACAAAGGTAGGGAACTACATCAAAGCTGAAACCGGCAAAGGAAAGTCTCTTTTATGTGGCCTGAATGTCAGAGCCTCAGCAATTTAATGGAGCCTGTTGTACTTTTGCTGTTACTGTTGTATGACTGTTATTGTGTTTGATTTGATTTAAAATAAGGTAGAACATGATAAGAATAACACCAGAGGGTTGCTCCAATTTTAAAGAAAATTGGATCTAGTAAAATGTGCAGCTCACCCTTTACCTAGACAGGCTCATAGTTAGAAGCAAAACTTGCTTTTTGAGCAAAGTCTAAAGAAAAACATGATTCACTCCGGGCAAAAATTTACCTTGGCAGGCGGGTGCGCACCTGATCCGCTCGAGTGTAAAATGACGTGTGTTGATGTCGGGTCAGTGCCCAGATGTCAACACCCAGTTGCACGATATTTCAGTTGGCAGGTGCGTGCCAGAGTCAGCAGTGTGCCCGCCGACAATTAAAAGGCCTATTGAGGCCATTGGCAAGGTTATTAAAAGAAATTTTTCGCTGCCCGTCCAACTTTATGGTTGGCGGGAAGGTGAAAAGGCCAAGTGGCCTTTGCACTTATTAGGAAACCTCATCCATGGGCAGGATGAGGTTTCCTAAAGCTAATAAAAATAAAACTAAAATTTTAAAATTTAATTAATAACATGTCCCTGTTCATGTGGCAGAGTTCGTGCCCACCTAGCTCGCCCTCCTCTCCCCGCCTGCACAGGCAGTGCTGAGCGTTGCTGCTCACGTTTCACACTGGCTGGGCCTTAATTGGCCCATCAATGTGAGATCGCCTTCCGGCCTCAATCGCAGGCGGTGGTCAACTTCCCGACCACCACCCCCTCACCCCCACCGAGCCCGCCCGACTAGGGCAAAGTTCTGCCCTATAATCTATAATAACTTCATTATTAATAAGGCATAAAAAGCCACATTACAATTAATAAATAACACATAGATGGTCAAAGCTATGCCAGTGAGTAGGAGACAGAAATGTCTCTCTGGAAACTACAAAATAATCTTAAGTTTTAAAGAAGTGAAGTGGACGAGTTCAAAGCAAATAAATGTACAAAACTGAAATTACAGCATTAAGCAGATAGTGACTGGATTTGAAAGCAACTGTTATTCCATTGTGAAACAGATGTTCCCTTTACTGTGAAGCATACAGGGGAAGTATTTGTGTGTGTTCTCTACATCTTGTAATCAGTGTAAGCTTCTTTTGCATACCCTGTCACGGATAATCTGAAGTCAGCCACAAATAATCACCATTTGGCAATTTCCCTCCAGCTATGAGGGTTTTGTCACGCATTTTCCTAACATGACAAAGATCAGAGCTGTGAAATAAATGATAGGAAATGACATGCACTGAGAGATGGGCAACACTGAAAGGTGAAAAAATGGCCCATGAAAAAATTGTCATTGCCCTGATAAAAAATAAAAGCAAATTAAATCTTTAATCCCGGACACTTTAAAATGAGCACTGTTCAAGTGAACCCGATATAGCCAGCAGCACAATGTTATGTGAAACATCTTTCTCTTTATAAATATTTACTGATAACTTGGAATTCAAATGAAACTTTCAAGCCACAAGCCAAATGTTACTCCTTTGAAGCTTAAAATGTTATAAAGTTCTGTCGCATTGGTCCATTGCAAAAATGCCTCATCAATGGCATTCCAGGGAGTGTACCTTTAACCTGTCAGCAGCAGCCAGAAACTGCTGAGAAAGCCTGCAAAAAAAAACTGCTGGGGGAGACATTGCTTAGCACCTGACTGCAAGCACAAAACAGGAGTCTGCATAGCACAAGGATCACGCCAGATTGGTTGTTGGTTTTCACTACCATGAAACTGGTGAGTTCAGGTGCCAATCGGGCACCCGGAGCAGCTCACCTGGTGGGCATGATCACCTGGTGGGCATGATCACCTGGTGGGCATGATCACCTGACTCAGATGGCAGCAGTAGCCCTCAGGTAAGTCCTGTGAGGAGGGGAGGCAAATGAGATGGGTGACTGGGCTGGCTGTATCCTCCTGCCACTCACGTATCCATATTATGGTAAACAAAAGAACGTTTACTTACTTTGGGCTGGATTTTGGAGTCAGTGCTGAAACAGCAGTGCCCATCGCTGACCTCGAAGGAAGCTGTCCACAAAGATCCCTCAGGACAGACTTCCCCTCTCTGGGTGGGAGTTTGAAACTTGTGCCAAGTCAAGAGGGTCAGCAGCGGTCAGGTCATCGAGCTGGGCAAGCAGCCAATTGCGTTAATTAACGGCCAGCCAGCATGCAAGGTGCGCTGCGATGCTGAGCGCTGCTGGGGTGGGGGCGGGAGGAGAGTGAGCGCGGAGGTTTGCACGTGTGAGTGGTTGTGCACAATGAAATCTCGCTGAGTCACAGAGCCGCCTCTGGGAGATGAAGGTTTTTAAAAACGCAAATAAAGATGTTACAAACGTTAAGAACATTAAATGATATTGCAACATTTTTATTTTATTTTTAATTCCGGTTGGAAACCTCATCCCGCCTGTGGATGAGGTTTCATGAAAAGTCCAAAGGCCGTCTGGCCGATTTGCCTGCCAACCGTAATGTTGGGTGGGTAGTGAAAAATTGCATTTAGTTGTGACTTTAATGGCCTTAATAGGCCTGCTAATTGTTGGCAGGTGTGTTGCCGACTCCTGTGCGCGCCCTCCAACCAAAATATTCTGCGCCATTTTACGCTCGAGCGGGTCGGGCACACACTTGCCCACCCAGCGAAATTCCTGCCCTAATAGTGTAAGTTCACATCAGTTCAATGATTCCTAACTGGTTGCACTCTGGGTGACTTCAGTAGTGCACCCCCTGGAGAAGAACAGAATCACTGATAACAACGTCTGCATTTTCACATTTAACTATTACATGGTGCAGATTCCAGGGCCTAGATTTTAACAGAGTCGTAGAGATGTCTGGAACCTTTCAAAAATGGTGGGTGGGACCCAGGTCCTTAAGTCCCACCCCCATTCCTGACAGATCAAGGTGGGTGCGGGATATTTCCTGGCTTTGAGCACTTGCCTCGGGTACGAAAATCCAGGCCCAGGTGAAGTTGTTGTCAGTCTCAGAGGTGTCAAGATGGTGAACGCTGACTGCTCCTCCATCATTGACCACAAAAATCCAGGCTTTGCCTTCAACAGCCTCCATCAATCCCTTTAAGCATTATTGGTTGAGATGCTGTAGCACCAGTGCAAGCTCTGTCTAACTGTTGTGGAATTTCACAAGAGTGTCCTTATGTGGGTGTTTGATCCCTCATCAGGTTAACATCTGTTTATGGTGGCCAGGAGGAACAGCCAAAAATTGCCTGAACCAATATGACAAACAGATGTATTTCAGGCGTCCTTGAGGTGTGGGACCCAGCTCTGCAAAATTGCATCAACTGCTCCCCCAGGTTTGTGCCTAGGAAACGATTGAAATGAGATTTAATTTCATTGCTGGTATATTTGTGTTTGTGTGGCACAGTGAGTGTGCAGTCAGAATGTAATTACTGAACAAGAAAACCAGAAACATTCCTTTGGTCTTGTGCTAAATTTACTAATTGCACTCAAGAGATTGCTGCTTTTAGTCCCAAATAAAATTAGTTTAACTAATTAGTACTTGATTGCCCAGAGCAAAAGCAGGATGTTAAAAACACAATTTTCCAAATGCTCCTAGTGTTTATAGTTTTGATGGTTTTTTTTTTCCAATTTTGTAATCAGGATAGGGAGCAAAAATGACCTTTGTAAATCTTGCTACACCTTTTACCCTCCTACATTCGACCATCCGAAGAGAAGGCTTGAAAAACATTGTAACATGGGGAAGGATTTTTACCTCATTGGGTGGGCTCGGGAGCGGCCACGAAACTGACTGCTGCCCGCAATCGGGCGTGATTTCAAGCTGGCTGGCCAATTAACGGGCAGCCAGCGTGAATTGCACTCTGAAACGCTCAGCACTGCCTGGGTGGAGGGGGAGGAGGGCAAGTGTGGGAGTCAGCGCATGCGCGGGTGTGCGCGAGGGCAAGTGTGGGAGTCAGCACATGCGCGGGTGTGCGCGAGGGCAAGTGTGGGAGTCAGCACATGCGCGGGTGTGCGCGAGGGCAAGTGTGGGAGTCAGCACATGCGCGGGTGTGTGTGAGGGCAAGTGTGGGAGTCAGCACATGCGCGGGTGTGCACTCAGTGAAAGCTCCCTGAAGGCACAGAGCTGCCTCAGGGAACTGAAGATTTTTAACATTAAAAATAAACAATAGAACATGAGCAGGGACATGTTAGAAATGAGTTTCAAAAGTTATTATTTTTTAAATCACTGGTTGAAACCTCATCCCGCCCAAAATTCAATTGCTTTACTAACTAATGGGCGTAACAGCCCTGTTAATTACCGGCTAGTGTGCGATAATGACGGGATGCTTGCTCGATTTCATCGCACACTATTTTTCTCCTGTTTGGGTCGGGCACCCACCCAATGAGGGGAAAGTGCTGCCCATGAAAACGATTGGACACTTCTCAGTTGCCACATAGTCAAAACATCAGCTTCAACCCTTATGGTTTGAGGATGCAAATAACACAATGCAAGGAATTCCCTGCAAGTATTGATACATTCCTGGGGAAGCACATATCATAACTCCCAAAGGGTAATTTTAGCTGAGAGAAAGCGAGGGTTTATCTTTGTATAAATCTTGTTTAATTAGAATACAGCAATAGAAATCATCCCAGAAAGTCAACATAGAAGAAGCGGAAGAAATTTGCTGACCTGAGTGACTCACTAGCTCCCCTCACAGACTCTCAAAGTCCCCAATGTATAAGGCAATGAAGGAAAACATTTCTTTTGAAACCTATCATATTACTGAAGTCTTTCTAACTTAGCAATGCTGGTGACAAAACTTGTCAATTGCTTGGCAAATTATAGCTTCCCCCCCTGACCAGGATTTGACCAGGATCGATGATGAGGGTGCTAATGCCCCTTCTCTTATGCCACTTGACCTTCAGGTCAAAATCTCTTCTGACTCACAAGCGTCAGATGCTGGCTGCATGTACTCCCTAATTTCTCCTCTCCCTTCACTGAAACACAATCCTCCTTTATTTCCTAGTTTAGATATCCAACAACTGGGCACTTCCCAGTCAAAGGAGGGAGAGTAAGAAGACAGTGGAGGTGAAGAGTCACTAACACTTGATTTCAGAGTTGCAACCTTCAGTTCTCGACACTGAATATTTGAAAGACTAGGATTGAGGAGGAATCAACATGTGATTGGAAACAGGGTACACGTGCACGGGTGTCAGGTAAGAGGGATAGTGCCAATGTAACTTTGCTGGAAGATGGGGCAGGATTTTCAGCTTGGCGTGCGGGTACACGCCCAACACACCCGAGCGTGAAATAGCGCGCGATGGCATCAGGTGGGGACATGTTTTCCTTATTTTTGAACCCTTAATTTTAACGTTAAAAATCTTCAGCTCCCTGAGGCAGCTCTGTGCCTTCAGGGAGCTGTCACTGAGCGCACACCTGCACACATGTGCACACTTCAGCGCTCGTGGTCCTCCTGCCCCCATCCAGGCAGCGCTGAGGCTCCTGCTGCACATTCCATGTTGGCTGCTGTTAATTGGCCAGCGTGAAATCGCGGGCGGGGCCTGATTGCAGACGGAGGATTGTTGTGCAGATGCCCGCTGTGCCCGCCTGACGATTCTGGCCATGAAGTCGCACATTCGTTTGGCTGCAGAGGAACCAGATGAGGACTTTGGTGTACCACGTTACAGAGGAAGGCTGATGGGTGGAGATAACTAAGTGCTTAGTGCTTGGTGCACTACAAACCTGCACACAATGTCAAGGAGCATGGAGGAGTCCAGCAGCAAATAGACACAGGGAACCACGTAGAGTTTGGAGCTTATCCTCTCAATCCTTTAGCAGGTGCTCAGTCATGGAACCTAGTATAATGCAGGATCTGATGGTCAATGTCACAGAACGCACTGCAGCAGAAACAGCTTCTATCAAAGCTCTGACTCCTGTGCTGGAAACTCCGATTGCTGAATTAAAAGCCAATATTGAAGGGGCTTCCAAGGCATCACAGCAGCGCATCAGCCTGATCTCCAACAGATCAGCAGGGTTGCTGAGGTGCTACACTGGGGGTAGTGGCTCCATGGAACACAAACCTGCTGCTCCCTTGCAGGATAACAGCATTTCCTGCGGCCACCCCTGGACATTCCACTGGCCCGGCCCGGCCCGGCCCAGCCCAGACCAGCCCAGCCCAGCCCAGACCAGCCCAGCCCAGACCAGACCAGCCTGGCCCGGCCCAGACCAGCCCAGCCCAGCCCGGCCCGGCCCAGAGCAGCCCAGCCCAGCCCAGCCCAGCCCGGCCCGGCTCAGACCAGTCCAGCCCAGCCCAGCCCAGCCCAGCCCAGACCAGCACAGCCCAGACCAGCCCAGCCCAGCCCAGCCCAACCCAGCCCAACCCAGCCCAACCCGGCCTGGCCCAGACCGGCCCGGCCTGGCCCAGCCCAGACCGGTCCGGCCCAGCCCAGCCCAGCCCAGCCCAGCCCAGCCCGGCCCAGCCCAGACAGGCTCGGCCCAGCCCAGACCAGCCCAGCATGCTGCTGCTGCCCAGGCAGGGATGATGCTGTCTGAAGCTGAGCCTTCTATGTCCAGTCTTGCATGAGGGCCCCCTCAATGATGATTTGCCATCCCCGCAATTGAAAGTCAACAGCTTTCCACTAATAATGCTGCAGCCATCGGGGAAGCACCTCATAGGAGCATTAGATTAGTCAAAGGCACATGGAAGACAGACACTAAGGGAATTCACAAGGGTGATTAGTTTAATTTTGTATGTCTTATGCAATGATTGAATTTATAGGGGAGAATTTTCTCTCTGTCGGGGAGGGTGGATGGGAGCGGATGTGGGCGTGTGCGCAGCTGATCGCCGCCTGCGATTGGCTGGGCGCCGCCATTTTACGTGGGTGGGCCAATTAAGGCCCGGCCAGCGTGACGCGCGCCCGGAAGCGCTGAGCGCTTCTGTGTGGGTGGTGGTGGGGGGGTTGCCCGAGTTGGGGTCTGCATGTGTGTGAAAGAGAGCAGAAATCTCCCTGAGACACAGAGCTGCCTCAGGGAGAGTAGCTTAAGTTCAAAAAAGTTTAATAAATGAAAAAAAAACTTTTAAGACATGTCCCCTCATGTGAGACTGTCTCATGAGCTGGGACATGTCTATTAATTTTATTAAAAATTTTTACAAGACTTTAAAAACCTTCATGAAACCTCACCCCACCTGTAGATGAGTTTCCATTAAAAATGCGAAGGTTGCCTGGGCTCTTTGCCTGCCCCATAACCTGAAGGTTGGACGTGCAGCTGAGTTTATTGTTTTAACTGATAGTTAACTGGCCTGAATAGGCCTTTGACAATTCGGCGGGCACACAGCTGACCCGGGTGCACACCCGCTGAACTGAAAATCTGAATGACGTGCGGTGACGTCGGGATGCGTGTCTGATGTCACTGCGCGTCATTTTACGCCTCGGCGAGCAGGCCCCGCCCCTGCTCACCGAGCCGAAGATTCTGCCCATAAAATTGGAATGGAATCTACATTTTCTTGGAGTTTTTATTCATGTGTTGTCAGAGAGAGGAAGATGTGACGGCCAGTGCTAGTGCAAAGGTAAGGAGTGTGGACTCTTTGTGAATGAGGAGTTGTCGTTGAGGGTATTGGCATTGGTCACAAATGATGTTATCTTGTAGGACTTGGTCAGGAAGGGGCTAGCTATGTTGCAGCTTTCCTCCTTTTCCCTATTCCTCCACTTCTTGCTGTACTTCCTCCTCTGCTCCTGCCCCTCAGCCACTCCTTGATAGGTAGTGGCCAGGTTGTTCCCTGATAATGAAGGGGTTGTGCATACTTCTACAAATCTTGATATTCTGTTACGCTCGCATTATATGCCCATAAAACTTATAGGAAGATGAGCGCTACTTTTAAAAGGTACATAAAATATGGACAATTTACCTTGACAACATGGACTCCAGATGTCAGGTGACTTTTTTAGTGGTTTCAATGCAGACAAGGGTTAACTCATGTCTGAACATGCCTCTGGAAATTCATTAAAATGTAAATGTCCTTGTAGAGGGCCTTCCATTGAAGAGATATCAGGGTGCAAAATCCCTTGCTATGTTTGTCTGGATATTTACAGAAACTCAAATACAATGGTTGCTCCAGATTTGGTGAGTGCAAACATGAAATATAACAGAGGGTTGTCAAGGAATCATTTCACCATAAGCAGGTGCAAATTGTGTCATTCATTTCTCACTGTGTGACAATTACGTCTGCCATCAACCTGTAGTGTAGACAATGGAAAACATCAGCACTGCTGTCACATGACAGAAACTAGCTTGAGATAGCAAATATCTCATTTATTCTAAGAACAGCTCAGAGATGTCTAGTGTGGGATATGAAGACAAGAGGGAAACCACCTCGCCCAGCACAAGGGAGGATCTGTCTAAAAAATCCACCATAGGCAGAGATGTGGAGATAATTAATTTGGCCTACAAGATCATATTTCTTCACTACAGATACTTGACCACAACTTTGACTGAAATAACAGAAATCTGTTATTGCTTGGAACACTATCGTGAACTGAATGAGAAATTCCAGGCCTGCAACAGTTTCAACAACCTTCTTGGAGGAAGACAGTAATATTGACTTTTGCGACTCTAACTTATCTAAGTACATGTTACATCTTTGGAAATCATCTTTTCTTGTGTCTGTGTGTGTGCATGTCTGCATGGATGTGGAGTGGGTGTTTACTGCATATATTTTGTGTGTTATGAGAAATAAATAATCTTTTCATTTGATTTAAACTTTCCAGAAAGCCTGTTTTGTGTCTGTTCCTAAAAGTCACAGCACCCAAGGGGTTAAAGCACTTCTCTAAAATACATCTTGTTGCTGTCAGTCAAAGGTGGAAAAAAGGAAGAAATTATTTCACATTTCTCCCCTGTATGTACGAATTCGCTGAGCTAAGCACTACAGTTACTTGAGGACGCTGATGGTATGTTTTATAATTTTCCTTATCGCAGCTTGCCTCTGATTGTAGGCCTGCTGTACATGTATACATTGGTTCCAGACCGGAGTCATGAACCATGTCATGAGGGGATAGTCCTTGTCGTCCAGGAGCCAACCTTTAACTTTCCATGATGGGTCAAATACAGGTAGTGAAGGGGGTTGCGGCAGAATGAAGGAATCATGACTCCTTCCAGGATAATGGGAATTCACCTGCACTGCCTGTCATCACCTACCAGTTACACAGTGAGGGAGGGAAATCCCTTTCGGTTCATGAAAATGGCTGAATTTACATGACTCTAATGCCTTGTCAATTACATTGTTAAGTTTTATTAACATCACATCAATTACATTGTTAAGAGAAACAGGTGATGGGTATTAGTTGTCTCTGACACATAAATAGGGGATCTGGGGTGCATCATTACTCCCAGAAATGACACTTTGATTCGGTTTTGTAAATTTCCTGATAAGTTTTTGTTTTAGTTACAGTGCCCCACCATGTGCTGTCACTCACTCCAATTTATTGATTTTAGTTTCATTTATTGATTTTTGTTTCTCAAAAGAGTATAAACAGGCGATCTGGGGTGCATCAGCACCCCTGGAAATGATATTTTAATTTGATTTTGATGTTTTATTTTATATACAGTGCCCCATCAGGGGGTGTTTACCCCTATCATTTACTGATTGGTGTTTAATTTATTGAGTTTTCTTTATCTCAGAAGAGTCCATAGAGAGGGGATACCCCTTTAAGGAGCTTTTAATTAGTTAACTAGTTAATTTGTTTTGTTATTTTAAAAGAAACATATAAATAGGGGATCTGGGGTACACCATCACCCCTGGAAATTATATTTTGGTTTAGTTAGTTAAGTTTCCTTTTGGCATTTTGATTTTTGTAGCAGTTTCCAGCCAGGGGATGTCACCCCGCTCATTTATTGATTTTTGTTTAATTTATTGATTTTTGTTTTACTAAAAGAGTATATATAGGGGATAGCTGGGACACTGGATGTGTTGAAGGAGAGCTGTGAGACTGAACAAGTCAATTAACTCTTTCAATAAAGAAAAGCTCTGTGTTTGGTTTTGGCTTGGATCCTATTAATACATGAGACACACGGAAGGCGATGTGCATGCAGTGAATGACATTCTGCAGCATAGAGAAGCTTGCAATCCATGCAATCTATGCGCTTATTTTACCTGTTTGTCTCTGGCAAGAGAAAATGAGCTAAAGGGCAGGATCTTCTGGTCGGCGATTGGGGGCGGGGCCTGCTCGCCGGTGTGTAAAATGGTGCGGGATGAGGTCATGTGGAACTCCCGACATCACCCCGCGTCACTTCCATTTTCAGGTTGGCGGGGGCGCAACTGAGTCAGCTGTGTACCCGCCAACCTGTCAATGGCCTTTGAGGCCATTTAAAAAGTAATTGAGCTCATTACTGGACCTGTCCGTCCAACCTTCAGGTTGGTGGGCAGGACGGGAGCCCTGACGGGCTTCAGAAAAAGCATCAAACCTCATCCACTGGCGGGATAAGGTTTCATGAAGGTATTTAAATTTTCAATAAAGGTTTCAATAAAAGTTATAGACATGTCCCAACTCATGTGACAGTGTCAAATGAGGGGACATGTCAGGGAAATTTTTCTATCATTTGTATAACAATTTTTGATTTGGAGCTGATTTCCCTGAGGCAGCACTTAGCCTCAGGGAGATGAGTGCGTGAAAGAACGCACTCCCGGCTGAGGGAATCCCCCCCCCCCCCCCACCACCGACCGTACAGGGAGTGCATAGCGCTTCCTGGTGGATGTCACACTGGGCGGGCCTTAATTGGCCCGCCCACGTAAAATGGTGGTGTGCCCCCGATTGGGGGCACTGATCGGAGGTGCACCCGCCCTCGTCCACTCCCGCTTTTCCCTCCCCAATGGGAGGAAAACTTTTCCCAAAGAGTTTCTCTGTGTACAGTGAGCCTCAGTGATGCTGCTCATGCAGCAGTATACCACAAACTGTGAGTTGTTGTTTAAATCATCACCAGAACTTTGAAGGTGCCAGGCAAATCAAAGTTTAGAGTGAGGCACCTTGATGGCCACAGCCACTGCTGTCCTTGCCCTGCTTTAGATTTGCAGCTGTGGCTCCAACAGTTTTCAGCCACAGACACTTTTGATGCATTGGTTTTCACTGAATCTGAGATGAGAGAATTGCTCTCTAAAGACTGTTGGAGGATAACATCTCCTGCTGAGAATTCCATTGCACCACCCCAATGTGCACCCCCCAGACCACCCTGCCACCCCCTCTCCTTCTAGCAGCTTGTCCTGCTCTGAATAGGCTTTTTGCATTCTTCCATTGATGCTCAATACATGGAGGAAGCCGTGTCAGGCTACTAATACCTGGAAGCAAATAGTTTCACCACAAGAACAGGAAAGTATTTCAGCACCAGCCAGATCACTCCCTGTGAACTAATCAAACTTTAGCCAAGTATTAGAAAGTTCCAAAAACATGTACAATTGCACCAACAGCCAGAAGAAATAATCCAACACCTGGCCTGCAAGTAGGTCACGATCCATTTAGATAGCATTGGTGGGGGAGGTCCTTCATTCTGTTCAACCTTGTGTTCGGCTGTGTGACTTAAGAGAGGGTGTTGATTGAAGTGCCCAGTCAGAAAATGGTAGCGCTGACATCAACTCCATGTTATATTCTAAGCTGCATCATAATCTGCCTGCTCTGCAAGTTGCTGATGGTCATTAGATGCCCCTTTACCAAGATGGTGTTGATTCAAGATGGCAACCTGCACACTTCCCATTGGAAGTGTCTGTGAGCATCTCAGGCCTCGTTTTTGACTGTTAGGAGTAAAGAACTAAGAACAGGTGCTGCTCAGCATCATTTAGCTTG
The DNA here is from genome assembly GCF_964194155.1 of Cetorhinus maximus. Classification (NCBI taxonomy): domain Eukaryota; kingdom Metazoa; phylum Chordata; class Chondrichthyes; order Lamniformes; family Cetorhinidae; genus Cetorhinus; species Cetorhinus maximus. Next base: position 97,306,879 of record NC_135891.1, on the reverse strand, counting down.
CCTGGTACTTGAATTTAACATTGGAAATTTCGAAAGCAATTATTTTTGTCATTATTTTCAAGGATGATCAATAGTCAGATTGAAATTACTGTATGCAGTTTTGGCATGGGAATACTGAACACATTCCTACGACTTTTGTCTGTATTGTACTGAATCATTATTTTCAGGGAATCAGGCTCCCTTGAAATGGAGAAGGATTTCACATGAGCATGTTAAACCGAGGCAACACCTGCCTTAACTGGTTGATGCAAAAGATCTCATGGCACTATTTGAAGAAGAACAGAAGAATGTTCTCTTTGCCTTGGCCCTGAATCAACACCACTAAAAACAGATTATCCGACCATCTTATGGCTGTTTGTGGGATGCAGCTGCTGTGCTTGTTGCATAACAACAGTGATTACACTTCAAAACAAAAGTACTTCATTGGCTATGAAGCACTTTTGAACTTCCTGATGTGAGAGGCACAATATAAATACAAATTCATTCACTCGTCCATTAATCCTTCAGAATGAGTGTCGCAGACAGTAACTTCGGGGGACGCTAGTTCATGATTCCTTTAGGTAGCACTAGTGTGGTGTCTTTCATTCCATTTAACATCATCCCTGTTATGAGAAAATTGTCAATAAAGTCAAATTTACTCTTCCTTCAATACACACACATTTACAGTTCTCAGTCAGATTATTTTCCAACACATTTTTGCTTTCCCGTCTGTCTTCTACAGTGAACGATGTTTACGTAGGTTTTATTTGGTTACCGGTAGTTTGTCTGAAACATTATAGCATGTCCTAGAAAGTGTTTGGAAGACATTTTATAAATGTTAATTTTGAGCTTGTGATAAACTGAGTAACAAATGTAAGTGGGGGATCTAGCAATATCTTAACAAAATGTGTGAACCTGATGAATTAGTAAAGTATTCACTTAACAGAGATGCATTCTTTTAATAGGAATGTACATAGTAGTTGTTGTTACTCATATAGTTTCATGCAGCATCAGTTCTCCAGTAACCCTCCCCCATGCCCACTCTTCACGTGTGAGACTAGGTATTGAGGGATGACAGGGTTTTGCTGTACAAAGTCAATTCAATTTTGTCTTCACCCATCTTCCACACCCATAAACCTTCCAATAAGAGCCACAAACTGACTAATTTTCCCATCACTCACTCAGGGAAGCTAAGACTGGATATGGCTTTGGATTTTAGATTGTAACTTCTGCCAATTAATTCATGAGCTGATCTGTAAGGTTTAGTTTCATAATCACATTGTGCATTTGCCTCCTAAGCATTTTATCCCAAATTACAGAAAAAAGAATTCATGTGAAGCGATTGTTTCAGTGGAGGGATACGATGGCTTTTGAGGTCGAACGTGGGCTAAAGGTTTAGGTGATTGTTATGCCCAGTACAGGCATGAAAATATTACAAATTTTAAAGGTATATTTTCAAAGAACTTAAACACAAGACAGATGCAAATATATGGCCGCCCTGGGGTCACCTGACTCCTTTGTGGATTGAAACGCGTCCATGACTCCAGAGGACAAAGCAGTCATCCAGACTGTTATTAACTCAATGGTCAGGATATTCGGTACCTGCTAGCGTTGGGTGTGTTTGGTGACGTGAGTGGGAATATGGCGTGATCAGTTTCATGACACCATGAAACCAGATTGTGATTGTCCGCTCGGCCTGCCAATGGCGCGTCATGTTTCCCACCATCGGATGTTGGGAATGTCATTATAACACATCAGCACATCATTATAAGGCCAGCCCGCTGGACTCGTCCCCACCCCCGCTGGATCACCCGCCCATGTCTGTGGGAAAACATGCTGACATTTATCAGAACAGCGCATAAGCGACGTGCACCTGGTGAGCTGCATTTCACTCGGGACTTTAAAGTTTGTTTGCCTACCTTGCTTCGGGCAGCACTCACAGTCATCAGCGTCAGGCTTCACAGGCAGGACCACATCAGCGCCAGGCTTCACAGGCAGCACCACATCAGCGCCAGGCTTCACAGGCAGCACCACATCAGCGCCAGGCTTCACAGGCAGCACCACATCAGCGCCAGGCTTCACAGGCAGGACCACATCAGCGCCAGGCTTCACAGGCAGGACCACATCAGCGCCAGGCTTCACAGGCAGCACCACATCAGCGCCAGGCTTCACAGGCAGCACCACATCAGCGCCAGGCTTCACAGGCAGCACCACATCAGCGCCAGGCTTCACAGGCAGGACCACATCAGCGCCAGGCTTCACAGGCAGGACTACATCGGTGCCAGGCTTCACAGGCAGCACCACATCAGTGCCAGGCTTCACAGGCAGCACCACATCAGTGCCAGGCTTCACAGGCAGCACCACATCAGCGCCAGGCTTCACAGGCAGCACCACATCAGCGTCAGGCTTCACAGGCAGGACCACATCACTTTTAGGTGGATTCACGAGTAGGTCTCTACCCACTAGATCAACACTATGTGGCTGGCTTTTCAATGGCTGCAGGGCAAGATCTTGTTTGGGGAAGGGGGAGAAGTGGCTTCAGGCAAGGGAAGAGGCTGCAGGAGGAGGGCTGTACTGGGGGAGGAGGGTATATCAGGGTGTGTGTGGGGCCACATGTTGATCTGTGCAAGTGGCTTCAAGTTGGTGAGGGCTGAGGAGACAGTCTCCAGAGGAGATGAGGCCAGGTGGAGATGTGAGGGTGTGTGTGTGAGAGTGGGTTGTGATGTCCTTTGAGCTGGCAGTGAGTGAAATGCCAGTGAATGTGTGATGGGCTTGAGTGTGTGAGTTTAGAGTGATGAGAGGATTGTTATGCCCTGGCTGCATGGATGAGATCATTCATCCTCTTTCCGCATTGGATGGTCAACCTCTTCTGTGCAGCATTGGCACTGACCATCGCTGCCACCACCTGCCATGCTGGACTGGTGAGGCTGCTCCCCATCCCATGGCCAGAATGGGGGTAGAGGACATCGCAGCGGCCTCCAGAGCATCCAAATGGTATTCCAGTGATGCATAATTCAACTTGGAGACTGCAGTCTTTTTGCCTTTCATGGCCAGCTTTCCTGCAGTAGTTGTGGGCTGGAAGCGCTGAGATGTGTGTGCGCCCGACGTGATGAAACAGCGAGGTGAATGGCGGGTGACCGAATGAGAGCTTTCCTGGGAATGCATAAATAATCTGGCGGGTTTGGGATGAAAACCCCACTATCGCAGTCGGCAGGTAAAATGTTTTACCTGCCCCACTACTGCACAAATCTGAGGCAATTCCGCCCAGTGTTTTTTTCCTGAAAAGGCATTCAAATGGGTAATTTAAATTTAATAGGGTCATCCAGTTACAAAAACCATGGATGTCCGAAAAGCTCTCAATGTGTGAAAGGCTGAACCACAAGGTGGGAAAAATAAACAACACGTTACCATTTTTGGAAGAAGGATTTTGAACTTGTAATTGGTCACATGATTAAAGAAGTCGTTTGTTACCTGTCCTTTTCAAAAATAAAAGCAGAAACTGTTCAGATCAGAAACACCATGACAGATACCATCTGAAACGCCATCTGAAAAGCCATCAAACTAACTGCAAGACAACCACGCAGCCAAGGTAAAACAACTATACCTTGAAGGTGGGAGAAGGATTCTCCACCAAACTCCACCAAAAAAAAAATGGTAGCGGGTTGTTTATTTTTCCCATCTTGTGGTTCAGCCCTTCACACATTGAGAGCTTATCGGACATCCATGGTTTTTGTAACTGAATGACCCTATTAAATTTAAATGACCAAACTGTTCCATCTTCAAGATCACCTAAGAGACAATCTCCTGGCAATTCAACTACAAGAAGCCTCATAACTTACTGAGAATTCTCTGTTTCACAAGACCTGCACTTCAGCCAAAGCATTAATTTATCTAAGAAATTACAGGCCTGTTATGAAAGAGTCTGAAATAATTACTACTTGTAATTGTATTGCTTTTTTCCTTCATTTGTATCTAATCTTTGTGTGTACGGTAGTGTGTGTAGGACGCTGTGTTTTAAACCTTCAGGACAAGTGTCTGTTGGTAAATAATCCTATTTATTTTTAAATTCAAAAAAGCTTGCTGCTGGAAATCATTTAAATTGGGACAAACCACTCTGAGGGCAGGAAAACACACTAACCTCACACATTAAAACACTTTGATCATGGACAACAATAAAACACATAAAATCTGTCCATGACATGACCATATTTGATAATGAAATCCATCAAACCATCTTTCAATTGAAAATATAAATTGTGTGACATTGAATATAATGAGATTCAGAACAAAAGGAGAATACAACACTAGTTATTGGGTAATGTTATCCCTCTGCATTTTAATGTTTTCCTCTCTCCTAGTCAAAAATATATCTTTATGCTACAATATATGCCTCTTCTTACATTAATTCTTAAAATGGGATCATCCATTTTTCCCATTCCCCTAAACCATAGAATTCTGTATTGGCCTAAAAGTCATTATAGTTGTTCATTTGTTTAATTATTACTAAAATGGCATACAGCCAGACCAGGACCATTCTTGTGCATACCAAATTGAAGAGTTATCACTAAAAAGTTTCATGTTCTTTAAAAGCATGCTGAGATAGTGTTTAAAAAGCAAAACTAGCTCTCTCCTTTCAAATCTTTTTAATTGTAGTCTTCAACAAATACATACGGTTACCAGTTGATAAAGTGAAGTTGAAACTGAAGAACAATGTGCCATGAATTATACTGAAATTATAAAACAGAAGCAGGCTGTTCAGCCTAATTAGTCTGTGTTGGTGTTTAAACCTCCAGATGATTCAATGTGCGTGGTCTGCTCTCATGTCTCTTTATTTCCATTTCCTTCCATTGCCTATCTAACCTACTCTTAAATTCTGACATGATCTCCACAATCATTAACTCTGGTACTGCAGTCCACAGCCTCACAATGCTCTCCGTGGAATAAATGGTCCCTTTGTTCTGGACCCCATAATCACTGAAAATATCCTTTTATTAAATCATCCCATAATCTCCCCTGTTCTAATGGAAATAGTTCCATTTTTTTTCAAGCCTTCCTCCACATTTGCATATCTTCACACTAAACCATATATTCCCCTCTCTAGCCCTTTTAATCTGGAGCCCAAAAGTGCACTCCACCTGTGGTTATCCCAAGGTTTTGTATTGACTCACCATAACATATTGACTTCTCTATTCTATACATCATGTCCAAAGCACATTTGGGCATAAATTCCACACCCATTGAAGGGTAATGTTGGAACAGAGTGACCTAGAGGTGTGTGTACACTAAATTTTGAGGGTGGCAGTACAAATTAAAGGGGCTGTTAAAAAATAAAGTGATCCTTGGTCTGGATTGACCCTTGCCATGTGTGTTTTTGGCATAGGGGCCTATAAAATATGAGGGGTAGCAAGCTCACCAGCTTCCCGCCTACTGCTAGGCTGTCTCCCGTAATACATTAGGTGGGTGGGTACCACAATCGGCTGCCAGCCCAACATTTTAAAATAATTAATGGTCAATTGAGCTTCCAATAAGCTAATTGACCCAAATATTGCGCTGCGCATGCCAAAATACGATTGGCAAGGGCAGGTGGATGAGAATGGGCAGATCGTTTTTTAAACACGTTGTAAAATGGTGGGAAGGAAGGGTGCAAATGTCTTTCAGGGGCTGCCCTCTGCATATCGGGGGCAAACTCCCCCCAAGATGTCACACCTCCCCCACTTTGTTCCTCCTCACCTGCTTAACTGAGGGTAAACTGTTTCCATTGGCAGAAGGGTCAGTAACCAGAGGATGCAGATTTAAGGTGACTAGCAAAAGAGTCAGAGGCGACATGCCAGAATGTTTTTTTATATATACAACCTAGAGTTGTTATTATTTGGAATAAATTGTCTGAAGAGGTGGTGAAAGAAGATTCAATAGTAACTTTCAAAATAAAAGTGGTAAATCCTTGAAGGGAAAAAAAATTCCAGAGCAAGAGTGTCAAGGGCAGAGGAGAGGGATTGATTGGATAGCTGTACCAAGGAGCTGACACAGGAACAATATACGCAATAGCCTTTTCAGGTTTTTATCACGCTATGTTCCCATTGCTCCCATTTTATGAGCCTTCAACGTGCACAATAATCAATTTGGTAGGGAAGAAGACTGTGCCTGGTCTGTGTGAGCAGTATGACAGCTGATAACCTAAGCCTTTCTTTAGGTGGCCCTGGTGACCTCCTGAAATGAGCACAGGTCTTCAATTTTGAAATGAGGCTTCTGCGACCACTTATGACCAGATTCCTAAATTAAGTTCGATTGGGGAGGATTTTTCCCTCGTGGGGTGGGCTTGGCAGGGGTGGGCGGACTGCGGTTTCACACTGGCAGGCAAATTAAAACGCGAGTGGCAGTGCTCAGCACTGCCTGTGTGGGGGCGGAGGAGGGCAAGCGCATATTTTGCACATGCGTGTGGGTGTATGCTGGAAAAGCTGCCTCAGGGAGATGGACATTTTTCAAAATAAAAAATAAAGGTTTCTAAAATGTCATAAAATGTATCCCCTCATGTGACTCTGTCACATGAGCAGGGACATGTTATTAATTAAATTTTAAATTTTTATTTTATTTTTATTTGCTGTTGGAAACCTCATCCTGCCCATGGATGTGGTTTCCTAGAAAATGCACAAGTTGCTTGGCCGTTTCACTTTCCCACCAGCTGGAATGTTGGGCGGGAAGCAAACAAATTTCTTTCAATCACCTTTTTAATGGCCTTAATCGGCCTTTTAATTGTCGGCGGGCGTGCTGCCGATTCCCGCACATGCTTGCTGACTGAAATGTTGCGCGAGTGCACGATAACGTCGGGACACTCACCGGACGTCATTTTACATTCTGTAGCCTCATGCAGGGGCCCACCCAACGAGTTAAAAACTCTCCCCACTAGTAACTAGTATTTTGAAGCCTTGTGTGGCTGAACCACCAGTCTTTAAAGGGATCTCGGGAAGTCTGTTAGGAAAAAAAAAGCACAAAACCTTGTGAAATTTCACTTTTGTGAGGGCACAAGGAGCAGGAGTAGCTCCACAAAGCTGCCACCAGTCTGCATCATTCTCCTCTCGATTGTCTCCCCTCTTCTGGATTTGCCTGGAGGTTCTGGAATCAGTAAAAATTAATTAGGCCCCGAATGGCAACCTGCATTTGGATGCCTGATCGACACCTCGGGTCACGAGAATTAGGAAGGTGAAGTGAAGGTCAAGTTTGGGCAATTGTTGGGCCTGTCCATTCTGATGGTTCCCCAATTCCTGGTGCTGGAATGATACCCAGCAAGATGCATCACGTGGTCTCCAATTTCTACCCGAGTATTCATTTGGCTTTTTTATGGCCTTTTCTGCTTGAGATGTTGCTTTTAATATTTTGTGAACCTGAATGCCCAAATCTCTTTGCTCTTCCTCATCAGCCATCTTTTTCTTCATTGAAAGTATAACTAAGTTCCCATTTACCAAAGTTAAATTCCCTGGACTGAAGTGTCAGTCCAGAGTATGTGTTCCCACAGGCTTCTTATGCAGAGGTGAGAGTATTGTCATTCAGCCAAGCTGACACGTAGTCAGTCTGGAACACTGCAATATCTATATTAATGTAGCAAGTTTGCAGTGTTGGTGAGTGGTTCAAACTAACCACATGAGGAGTCAGATGCCAACAGTTTCCCACAAGAATAATTAAGACTGACATTATTCTCTACTTTTACAGAACCTCTTCATCCAATTCAGGGTCACAGGAGTCAGAGCCTACCCTGACAGGCAATGAGCACTAGGTGGGGTACACCCAGGACAGGGCATCAGTCCATCACAGGGCACACACACTGAGGGGCAATTTACCGTAGCCAATCTACCTAACCAGTACATCTTTGGATGGTGAGAGGAAATGGGAGCACCCGGAGGAAACGCACGCAGACACAGGGAGAATGTGCAAACTCCACACAGACAGACACCTGAGGTCAGGATTGAACCCAGTTTCCTGGAGCTATGAAGCAGCAGCACTCGTCACTCACCACCGTGCTACCCACTTTTATTTTTGTCATTGTGTTTTGATTTACTTTTGCCTTTGGCTCTGACAGCTTCAGGCTCCTCAGCATCTCTGCTCAGTCTGATCTAAACATCCCTTTGCATAAACCTCAACTGCTCACCCTCTCTGAGTAAGTGAGGATTGCCAACCCTTCAGGATCGTCTTGGGTCTCCAGGAATGAATCTCCTGGACACCGGTATGAGCAACCCTGGAGAAAAATAAGGTGTACTCAACTAAAATACATTTTCCTTTGAACATCTTCATTCTTTATAAAAATATTGGAGATGGAGAAAAAGGCTGGTCAATTGAACGCAACAATTGGAGGCGGCCAATCGTATGATGAAACAGATCAGAGTTATCAACTCTCAATCCAGCTTTTCAGCCCCATCGAATCCTGACCTCGACTCAAATTTACTTTCCAAATACAACTCCCCCGATTCCCCCTATCTCACTGTTCTTGTTTTTTTAACCTACCTGTTTAATCCAGGTTTTCTCCCCTGCCTCATCCAACCTTGTTCCCTCTTCTTGTTCCAACAATAATTTACTTAGCTTCTTTCTGGTCATCTGACCCTTAATGGTATGTGCTACAGGAGGCAGCCTCTCTAGCTGGCAGATAGCCAATGGCCTAGCTTTCTATTTCAGTCTATGTTTTCCTAACCTAGTGCCCTGTGGGTGACTGCTGTGAAAATGGTTTGTACCCCAGCAGCCAAAGCCCTCCACACTCTCTCTCCTAGATGTGCTAAAAGAATGTCCTTTAATTTGCGCATCTTATTTTCTTTCATGGGTAAATAGATTTGGGAGTTAAGTAACAATTTTAAACTAATAACTTTGTTATATATTGAGCTCTGCCTAATATCACTTGCCTGGGGTTGGTCCCCATGCACTCTCCCAGTTCCTGCTCATAAGCCTTGAACTGCGTTGCTGCCTCTTTACTTCATTTGGTTTCTCCCTCACGCACTCATTCTTCTAACTTTCATATCTCTTCTCTCAATCAAAGTGGAATGGCTTGTTGTCTTCCTGGTTCCCCATACTCGACTTCCACTTTACTTCTCCGCTACCCCTTTCAAATCTGACTGTGTTGTCATTGCATTGATTACCCATGAGCAATGGCACGGGGAATGTGCTAGTTATCATTACTCTCCCTCATATATCTAAAGGCATTTATTCTCATATCGTAAAAACCTAATTTAACCCTTATCATTTGAAACTCAGCAATCAAACTAATTTGTTAGTTGCTTCTTGTTGTTACTGAACATATTATATTACAAGAGTGACAACACTTTCGAAGCATTTCATTGGTTGTTAAGTGTTTTAGGGTGTCTTGAGTTTGTGAAAGGCGCTATAAAATACAAGTCTTTCTTTCTTACAGTTTCTCTGCTTATTCATTCTGAAGACCACCTTGATTTTATAGGCTTTTTATAGCACTGGGTCTTCAAAGCCTTTTTAAATGCTTCCTTTGAAAAAGGCTGAAAGCCAGGCTGAAATGCCAAGGAGTCTGGGTCTCTGGAGTATGATTATGATTATATGGTGTGATATTGCATAACTGAGTGCAGCACAAGTTGTGTTTTTAATGTTCGGGGTTTTCAAGTAGGACAAAATTGTACATAAACCACATGTAGCTTCCCAAAAGAAAACCTTATTCATAAACATAATTAATACAACATGGCTTATTTTCTAAATATGACTTTGGCACTCATAGATGTGTAAAGAGTTTTACTGCAGTTTGATGTAGAGAGTCCTGTGGGTATTCCTGCTGCCATTAGTCTTTTTCAGAAAAGAAGCCAGTTATAACTTTGGTTATTAGTGCTGTCACACGAAGCAAAATCCTTTGGCTTTAAAAGGCATGCAGTTAAATTCTATATGATACGCTGGACATACCCTCAAAGAGTTAGCATTCAATGCCACACAAATTTATTGCAATGGAGTGACTGGTAGAATATTATTTAATTTAGTTGCTCTGGTCTGGTGAAATATCTAATTTAACCAATTTGCTTCCATGTATTTAACCAAATATGTTGGCTTGAATTTTGCAGTAGTAATGATGGTGAAACTGTTGGTGTTCACTGTCATCGCTCCTCTGAAATTGGCAACATGGGGCAGGATTTTGCCCTTGACGGGTGGGCGGGCCCGACAGACTCAGCGGAGGGTGGGCAGCCGATTGCCGCTGGAGAAATGGGCCGCGCCGCCATTTTGTGCGGGCGGGCCAATTCAGGCCCACCCAGCGGGTTAGCGACTCCCGTGAAGAACGGGAAAATCATCGCGGAGGCGGACGTGTTCAGACCACCAGTTCCAATGGGGAGCCGGCCGTCTGTATAAAGAGCGGCCAGACAGCTTCGTTGAGGCAGTTCACCATGGCCACTCATAGAGAGCGACAGGCTGCTCTCAGAGCACAGGAGGAGGAGGAGGGGGACAGGCTGCAGGAGAAGCCAGCGGGGGGGCCACTGTGCCCCTCGGTTCTCAGGTGCCTGCCTTGCTGTCCTCCTCCACGAGGTGTCCAACCATCGGGAGGTGTTGTTTCCGGAGGATGGGAGGAGGAGGGCCCCCCACGTCACCAGTCAGGCATGGCAGGAGGTTGGTGACGCTGTGAGCGCCCAAGATGCTGTGCGGCGCACCGGAACCCAGTGCTGCAAAAGATTCAATGATTTGCTGTGCTCTGGAAGGGTGAGGACCATGTCAGCCTTGGCCCTTTGACCCAGCAGGTAGCCTTAGCCTTTGAGCCTCCCACCCTGCCGCGTCTTACTGTCGTTACTGCATTGGGCATTTGGCACAGGCTGGGTGGGCAAACAGATAATGACCATGCTCACATCAGCCTTAGTGGTTGAGGAGAAGATGGGTTCTCCCCGCAGCATATGTTGGTGTTTGTTGAATTTGAGTAGCAACACATGTCTTATTGATGGTGATGAGATGGTGGAAGAGGAACCTCAAGGTGTCGTGGCCAAGAGCCATCTGCTGGCCTCAGTGCCACACCTAGTTGCACCTCCTTGCCATGGGCGCTAAGACCCGTGTGTTATTCAGAGTGACGGACGCCGAATGTGTCCAAGGTGGCCGTTGGGGGAGGGGGTTGGGAGCAGCCGGACTATCTTCTGGGGACTGATCACCAGTAGTGTGGACAGGAGCCACTGGAGGCCTCAGATGGGCCACTGTGGTTGGGGTGCGGGGTGTGGGTGCAGAGTACATGAGTGATCAGCCCCAATAAATCCTCTTCTCTGTTCTGCAGGCAAAAACTGAGAGCAATGTGCGGGAGCGCCAGCGGACTGGTGGTGGGCACACCGTGCTCCAGCGCCTCACCACCTTCCAGGAGCAGGCCATGGAGCTGGGGAGGAGGCAGGCGGCCAGGTCGGTAGGTGTCGGTGAGGCTGGGGTGCAGTGGGCAGGTATTTGAGGGCCACAGTCCCATCCACTCTGTCTCCCCACCATCCAAAGCACTGATGGTTGCTGCAATTGCTAATGCAGCAACACTGCTCATTCACAGACTGATACAGTCAGACGTGTGGGTCATACACAAAGGTCCCTCGGCCCCTTGAGGATGAGCGTCTCCAGCAACTTCCAAAGTCGCCTTATCCCATTTGTGACCACTATACCCATGGCCTAACATGCCATGGCATCGCTGCTGCACATCCAAAGACTTATTGCATCTTAGGAGGGTTTGTACCTCCACCACCCTTTCAGCCAGTGCGTCCCACATTACTCTGTCTAAAAGGTCCTCAGCACCTCACCTGTCAACCTCATGGCACTCAACTTAAATAAATGCCACCACGTTAGTCATCCCTGCGCCAAGTGGAAATGTTGCCTTCTGCCCACCCGGTCTATGCCCCTCCTAACGGAATGAAGGTTAATAATGTGACCTGTCAATCTCCTGTGCTCCACGGCAAATATCACAAGTGTTTGCAATGTTTCCTCAGCACCGCAACTCTCCAGGCCAGCATTCATCCAGGTCAGGAACCTCTGCACTCTCCCCACTCCAATGGCAAATAACATTCCATGTGGCATTCCTGAGACCATCTGACCAGCCTGTCTGCATGTGCATTTAATGGTTGAGGCTCCTCTTGACTCTTTTCCACCCCACCAATGTTTGTCTCCTTAGAGTCTTGAAGGGTGAGCGACTTATGAGGCTGGGGGGGAAAGGGATGAAAGGTGTTACTGACTGAACGCTAACTGATGCACTGTCCTTGTTGTTAATTTCAGCATCACCACCAGAGCGACCCACACGTCCTCAATGCAGCCCCATCTCCACACCTGAGGCCCAACATGTGCAACTTGCGGCACATGCTTTCAGCCAGTCAGGCACCAGCGCAGACACACACACCTCGGTGGGGATTATAACGTTGGCTAGTGTCCCGGGTCACAGTGGAGGGGGCACTTCACAATTGCTGGAGGAGGTAGCAGGACAGAGAGTGCTGATGGCGCCAGCAGCCAGAGGACTGCAAGGGACGAGGCACATGCTGAGCCCGGCAGTGATGATGTTCCTCTGGAGATGTCACCAATGCAGCAGCTGCAGGACAAGCGGTCGGAAGTGCATTTGCATCTGGCAGGGTTGCATGAGGGTGTTCTTCAGTTGGTGTCTGTGGTGGTGGAGTCCAGGCAGAGTGTCAGTGATGGCATGAACCTCAGGACAGAGCTTCAGGCTTCCTCCATTGAGAGATTAGCGACTCTCATGGAGAGGGGTTTCAATCGGATGGAGGCTCTTCTGATTGGGTTACGCTCTGACCTGCAAACCCTCACAGCGCTAATGGCCACGGGTGGTCATTCCCAATGTGGGAGATGTTGTGGGCACCAAGTGCCGCCGCTCGGTGCCCATCCATCTGCGGTGAGCAGGGAGGTCCAATGTGACCTCATGTCGGCGCAGCAGCTGCCTGTCGTCGCTGCGAGCTCCTCTCAGGGTGCTCCGGATGAGGGCAGCAGCTCCTCCGCCCCTCTGCCAATGACCGTTGCATCTGTTGAGGCTGCGACAATTGGGGAGGTGCCAGTTCTGGAACTGGCCACTCCCTCCCAGGCGGGGCCATCACAGGCTCCACAGGCCAGAGGACGACCGCCGAGGTCATCGAGGCCAATAGGACAGCAGAGTCAGCAGGCAGTCTCACAAGCCACTCCGAGCGATGGGGCGGCACCAAGACGTAGCACCCGGAAACGTAAGCATAAGGCACGTTAGGCACTCCCCGGGTTTGTCACTGGTGATTTTACGTTTGCCTTAGATAAGGGAATAAAATTCTTCTGATTGGAATGGAGAAGTCCGTGTAATTTTTTTGGACTGAATAAAGTCCACTTTTCTGACCAGGGCTGAGGGTGTTTCCTTTGTGCTGTATTTGTATGTTTCACAGACATCTCATGAGTGTTTGAGTGGACATTGATGTTTCTGTACTAAGCCCTTAGCTGCAGCTGATGAGGTGGAAGATGTAGCACCTAAGTGCCACGTGTGGAAGTTCCAGGCAATGCTGGTCCTGCTGATCCATGTGTGTGCAGTTGGCTGAAGGTTCGTTGGATTAAATTATTCTGGGTGTCCCTGCCTCCTTGGTGTAGTAGCGGGTCAGCGTGCTGCCCCTCATCATCGCCCTGTGCTTCCTCATCCTCTGAGGCACTGCTGGATTCATCATGTGCAGCCTCATCCACTGCGTCAAGGTCTTCATCATCCACTGCATCCCCCATTTCCAGCGCAAGATTGTGCAGAGCGCAGCATGCTACCACTATCACAGAGACATGATCTGGGGGGTACTGGAGTCCGCCCCTTGAGCGGTCCAGGCATCGGAAGCGCATCTTGAGAAGACCGATGGCTCTCTCCACCACAGCCCTTGTGGAGCTGTGGCTCCTATTGTAACGCTGCTCAGCTTCTGTTCTTGGATGGCGGAGAGGCATCATGAGCCACCTTCTGAGGGCATAGCCCTTGTCACCCAGCAGCCATCCATCCAGCAGGGCTGGAGCACTGAAGAGCCCCGGCACCTGGGAGTGTATGAGGATGTAGGCATCGTGGGAGCTGCCTGGGTACCTTGCACAGACTTGTAGAATCAGCATCCTGTGGTCACACACTATCTGCACGTTCATGGAGTGGAAGCCCTTCCTGTTGATGAAGGCACCAGGTTCACCTGCTGGTGCCTTGATGGCCCCATGTGTACAGCCTATAGCACCCTGGACACGGGGGAAGCCAGCAATGGCCGCGAAGCCTCTGGCTCGCTCTGTCTGACTTGCCTGGTCACAGCGGAAGTGGATGAAGGTCAATGGCCGTCTGAACAGAGCGTCTGTAACCTACTTTTCACAAGTGTGGACAGCTGATTGGGAGACACCGCAAAGATCACCCACTGAGCCCTGGAAGGAGCCAGTGGCATAGAAGTGGAGGACAACTGTGAGCTTCAGAGACACTGGCATGGGGTGTCCACCCACACAGTTAGGGGAGATCTCAGGGCCAATCATCTGACAGATATAGTTGACTGTCTCCCTTGAGAGGCAGAGCCTCTTCGGCACTGCACCTCAGACATATTGAGGTAGCTGCTTCTCCGCCTGTAAACCCTGGCAGCAGGATAGTGCGTCTTCTGCAGCCCCTTCCGCCTTGGACAACCGCTTGGCCCTGTGCCCCTTGTGCCTGCGCCTGGCCTCCCAAAGGTGGCTCCCCTAGAGGCTGATTGTCCACTCCTGGCCTCCTCCTTATTCTATCCCTCCCTTCCTGCTCAGAGGAGCTGCCTCTAGTGGAGATGTCAGAACCCATACCCAGGCTAAATGGAGGCCTCCGGAAAGCTGCAGGCCTGAGAAAGATTACTATCTGCAGACTGGTTTCAAAGTACACAAAAAGCACTTGGAAATCGATGTGAACTGCTAACAATCACACAGGCAAGTTTAAAACACTTTCTGCAATTAAATACTTCATGAAAAACATGAACCCCTCTGAGTCCACATATCCCGCCAGTACAGGACTTTTATTTAAAAATCTCCTACCCGCCTGCCCGTTAGGCCCGTGCACCGAGCCGAAATTCGCACGGGCTCCTCAAAATCCTGGAAAATGGGCAAGTTAAGGGCCTTAACGAGGCCTTTCATTAATGGCGGGTGCGCGTCCCGCTGCATAGTACGCACGCTGACCTAAATATTGCAATGCTGCACACTGACGTCGGGACGCTCGCGTGACATTTTAAGCGCTGATGTGCGGGCTCCGCCATCCACACGTCAGCCAGAAAATTCTGCTCATTATCTAGAGTCCGGACATTGCAGTTCAATACATGTTATAGACATGGATTTCAGTAAGGCCGTTGACAAGGTCCCTCATGGCAGACTGGTACAGAAGGTAAAGTCGCACGGGATCAGAGGTGAGCTGGCAAGATGGATACAGAACTGACTTGGTCATAGAAGACAGAGGGTAGCAGTGGAAGGGTGCTTTTCTGAATGGAGAGCTGTGACTAGTGGAGTTCTGCAGGGATCAGTGCTGGGACCTTTGCTGTTTGTAGTATACATAAATGATTTGGAGGAAAATGTAACTGGGCTAATTAGTAAGTTTGCAGAAGACACTAAGGTTGGAGGATTTGCAGATAGTGAAGAGGATTGTCAAAGGATACAACAGGATATAGATCGGTTGGAGACTTGGGTGGAGAGATGGCAGATGGAGTTTAATCTGGACAAATGCGAGGTAATGCATTTTGGAAGGCAGGAATTATACAGTAAATGGCAGAACACTTAAGTGCATTGACGGGCAGAGGGATCTGGTTGTACATGTCCACAGGTCACTGAAAGTGGCAACGCAGGTGGATAAGGTAGTCAGGAAGGCATATGGCATGCTTGCCTTCACTGGCAGGGGTATTGAGTATAAAAGCTGGGAAGTCATGCTGCAGCTGTATAGAACCTTGGTTAGGCCACACTTGGAATATTGCGTGCAATTCTGGTTGCCACATTACCAGAAGGATATGGAGGTGTTGGAGAGGGTGCAGAGGAGGTTTACCAGGATGCTGCCTGGTCTGGAGGTTATTAGCTATGAGGAGAGGTTGGAGAAACTCGGATTGTTCTCACTAGAGCGATGGAGATTGAGGGGCGACTTGATAGAAGTTTACAAAATTATGAGTGGCATGGACAGAGTAGATAGTCAGAAGCTTTTTCCCAGGGTGGAAGAGTCAATTACTAGGGGACATAGATTTAAGGTGAGAGGAGAAAACTATAGAGGAGATGTGCGGGGCAAGTTTTTTACACAGAGGGTAGTGTGTCTGGAATTTGCTGCCAGAGGAGGCGGTGGAAGCAGGTGCGATAGTGGTGTTTAAGAGGCAGCTTGACAAATACATGAATAGGATGGGAATAGAGGGATACGGACCCCGGAAGTGCAAAATGTTTTAGTTGACGGGCAATATGATCGCTGCAGGCTTGGAGGGCCGAAGGGCCTGTTCCTGTGCTGTACTTTTCTTCGTTCTTTGTTCTTTGTTCTAATACAGAAATCAGATGCTCACAGGTGATTGCACAGTGTTCAGTTCCATTCTCAACTCTCAGATAATGAAGCAGCCTGTGCCTGTGTGCAGCTAAACCTGGACTGTACCCAGGCTCGGTCTGCCAAGTGGCAAGTCACATTCGGGCCACACAAGTCCCAGGCAATGATAATCTCCAACAAGTGAGAGCCTAACAACCTCCCCTTGCCATTCAATGACATTATCATCAATATCCTGGGGGTCACCATTGGCCAAAAACTTAACTGGACCAGCCACATAGGGCGGAATTTTCCCATCCTGCCAATGGCGGGTTTCGGGGCGGGCTGGAGCCAAAAAAACTCAGAAACCCGCCAGTGTAAAAACAGTTTGCAATTCTCCCGATGCCAGGTTAATGGCAGGTCGGGTATCCTGCTGAGTGGTGGCGTGAATTCCATTTGCATCATTCCCATCTCCTGAATGCTCATTAAATTCACTTCTCACCAGAATCACCTGCCGGCTTCCAATCCTGTGTCACGCCAGCAGGAAACCACGTCGACCTGAATCTCATTTGAAAAAGGATGGCACGCACAGGCTGGCCCTCACTTCACTGGGGACTTTGAGGTGGATACAATACAATAGCCTACCTCCAATAGCGCTGTGCCGGTCTCCTTGCGGTACCAGTGGGACACCACGCTGCTGGGGCTGTGGGGTTGGTCTGCTCCTGGTGCTTGCCTCCATAGTCATGAGGACACCACAATGCAGCAATACTCAGAAACCAGCATTTCGACCGAGAAAGTAGTTATGGCATTTTGAGGGGGTGGGGAAGGGTTAACACATGGGGGGCAATGGGGAAGGGAGGCTTTGCAAGCGGCTGGGGGAGTGGGGAAGGGTGAATACATGGGGGAGATAGTGTAGTGTTCAGTCCTGAGGGCAATGGGGAACTCAGTGAAAGGCAATCATTGGTCTGGGGCTTGCAGTCAGGAGTCAGAGTATATACACTCCTGGGGTTTTGGGGACATCACAGTCATCAGTCAGGGAGTGGAGACACTCATGGGGTGCAGTGGGCATGCTGTAGGAGTAATCATTGGGAGCTCCAGGGAGGGGCAATGTCTGTATGCCCAGTAGGAATAACGCACAGCTTGGTGGGCAGTGCTGGCTCACAGTCGCTACCCTTGGGCTTGTCTGTTTCTGTACTGTGCTGCAGATGGTATGGTAATACAGGTGGAATCTGTGGAGAGAAACAGAGTTAACATTTTGAGCAAATCTTCAATCTCCACTGGGTAGAGGAGGAAGGGTCAACCAGGAGTTGCACATATTGTTATGACATGGCAGGTGATGTGTGCCAGGTGGACCAAATCCACAAGGGAAACTTGGCCATGCTATCACAATGGTTTTGCAATTTCATTTATTACGAGAAGATTTGGGCACTGAATTCAGAAGTAATGAGTCTACTAATGCCTTTAGAGATTTTAAAAACTACATTAAAACATTTATTAATAACAGAAAAGATTTCAAGCACATACATAAGATTACAGTTACTTAATATTATAACAAATCCAAAAATTCCTTATTAAACTGACTCCCAATTATACACCCCCTTTAAGGCAACAGTCCAAAGTAGATTTTAAATTTACCACAGCACCCACTCGACAGTGGAATTCCAAAGGCTTTTCTCCAGCTTAGTAACTGGACACAGCAGACTTTAGCAAAAATGGCTGGAGGTTTCTTGAAGGTTGTTTCACATACTCTTGTTAGATTTTACATGGCTTCCAACATAGCCTTTAATTTCTCTTTATATATGTTTCCCTCTCTTTAATCTGTAAATTCCATTGTTCCATATGTCTTTGGAAAATTTACTTTTCCCATGATATAAAAGCTTTCATGTTGTCAATATTGTCAGTGACCTTTGGGAATAATACACACACTGCTTGTTCTTGCTTATCTGGCTAGTTGTAAACATTCTAATATCCCTTTGAAATCCAAACAATTCCTTCACTTATCTTAAAATGCAAATTTTCTTCACACCTTATATGCTAAGACAGCATCCATGTTTACTTAATAACATTTCAAGTACATTTCTACACCAAACTTCTTTTGATAATTTCAAGCTTGCAGTCGCCCTATCTCCAAACGTAATTAAATCACACAGACAGAGCCAGCTGCACTCACACCCAAAAACCTACTTGACAATAAACCAGAATAATATTATGAAAATTATTATGCTTTTGCAACAATATCCCTACAAGGAAGTCAAATTGAAAGTTGAGGTGCTTAGTCACTCTGGATTGACACTACCAGAGACGGCCATTCCCATCTTTCCTCTCAGGGAGGAGTTTAGATTTTATACATGAGCCTACTGAGAAAAACAAAATGAAAATTAAAACACAAAAAAGAATGTAGCTAGTAAACTTTGGGCAGCATTTCCCCCCGTCGGTGGAGAGGAGGTTGTGCGGAAGCAGGTGCGAGCAGGCGGGTTCCTGGTTGGCGCCCCTGATTGGGGGCGTGCCGCCATTTTACGTGGGCGGGTCAATTAAGACCTACCCAGCGTGATGTCGGCCCAGAAGCGCTGTGTGCTCCCTGTGCGGGGCGGGATTCCCTGAGCAGGTCTGTGTGCTCTTTTGCGCATGTGCGTGGAATAGTGCACAGATCTCCCTGAGGGAAAGTGCTGCCTCAGGGAGATTGGTTGAACTTTTAAAAATTTATTAAAGGTAAGAAAAATTTTCCTAACATGTCCCTCCCTGTGACACTGTCACATGAGTTGGGGCATGTCCATTACTTATATTTAAAAATTTTCCAAACATTTCCTGCCCGTAGATGAGGTTTCATGTTTTTTCAGAAGACTTCCTGGGCATTTGGCCTGCCCACCAACCTTAAGGTTGGACGGGCAAGACCATTAATCATTTTAATTACTTTTTTAAAGGCCTTAATAGGCTGTTGGCAGGTCGGCGGGTGCACAGCTGACTTGGCTGCGTGTCTGTTGAACTGAAAATCTAAATCACGCCGGGTGATGTCAGGACGCACTCCCTGCCCCCACTCAGTGGCCGGAAATTGCTGCCCTTTAAGTAAACTGCTTATTTAAAAGTAATTTCCCAGAAAGTGATATTGCTGCTTATTGCTGATGATGATTAGGGCATAGATATATTTTACAGAGAAAGTGAGAGACAGAAATTTGCATTTATATAGCATCTTTAATATAGTAAAACGTCTCAAGGTGCTTCACAGGACAAAATATGACACCAAGTCACATAAGGAGATATTAGGACAGATTACTAATGGCTTGGTCAAAGAAGGTTTTAAGGTGCATCTTAAAGGAGATGAGAGAGGTAAAGAGGCAGAGAGGCTTAGGGAGAGAATTCCAAAGTTAAGGTCCTAGCCAGCATGGCTGCCAATGAAGAAAATTGAGGATGTACAAGAGCCCTGAATGTATTCCTCAGGGCTTAAAGGCTGGAAGAGGTGAGAGAGGTGGGGGTGAAGAGGCCATGGAGTGGTTTGATCACAGTGATGAGCATTTTAAATTGAAGGCATTGCTAAAGGGAGTCAATGTAGGTCAACTATCATTGGCAACATGGGTGAACAAGATGGCACCAATTACAGGCAGCAATGGTTTAGATGAGCTGTAGTGAAGGATGGAGGATGGGAAAATTAGGAGAGCCATTGAAATAATCGAGTATGAAGGTAATAAAAGGGTGGATGAGACTTTCAGCATCAGATAGGCTGAGACAGGGGTGGTGAGGGATGGTATTACTGAGGTGAAAGTAGATGGTCTTGGTGATGGAGAGGATATGGTTCAGCGCAGCCTCAATAAGATGAAGAATTTTCGAATGGTCTGGTTCAGCCTCAAGCAGTGACTAGGGAGCAATTAGCTTCTCATTTGGGGCATTCATGTTGTCTGGAGGATCATTTGCTGTTTTCAAAGTGAAGTTTGCTTCCTCTCACTTAGGCAGGAGTTCTAAATTCAATGCATGTCAATCTCAAATTAATTTTGACCTGATGATTTGTAATAGATGTAGATGTACTGTATTGCCAAGATTCTTTTAATTCTGATACTTTGCATGTGATCAGATAGCAAAGCAATAATCACTTCACAGACCTGAAAAACAACCTGAAATAATCTGTTGATACACTGCACTTGAGAAAACTTATAAACGTTAGCACTTTTTCTCTCACATACTGTGAAGAAGGCAATGCAGCTTGTTGGGCAAGTCTTTGCTGAAGAGCTTGGAGGTAATTATTGAAATATTTTCCATAATCTAATATGCTCTCCTTCAATGAAAGCTTTGAAAACATATCACATATTATTGGAGCCATCAAATTCAGCACTGATTTACAGCCCATCCATTGAGAATCAGCAGCAAGATGCCCTAGATTGTATAGGTGTGCTCCCTAATTACCTGGTTTAGTTGCATATTTTCCACTCTGATTAGCTTAATAATTATAGTAAATGTCATAACTCTCACTTTGTCATGTTAATTTTCAGAGAGAGGCCCAATTGCAAGTGTTACTTTCGTAAGAATGAAATTTGCACATTTCTCTTTCAGCTGATCCAGGGTCTTAGCTATGCTTGATATTAGCCCTACAATGACACTATTGGATTCAGTATCCTGCAATAGACAAGAAAACCAAGAAAATTCTGGTGAATTGTGCCCAGAAGCTTCAGCTGAGAAGAATCAGGAAGGAGCTGAACAATTGGGCAGATTTATTAGTGTTTCTCAGTCAGAATTGGGTATCATTTAATGAAGAGCGAAGATACCAACTAGAGGCTGCAGGGTTGCTGAATTTGTCACGTTTTTGTCAAGGAGGTAAGACATGTGAACATAAGAAATAAGAGCTGGAGTGCAACCCAAGCCATCCAATTTTTCCAAAAGTGCAAGACAAGGGTAATGTCAAATCCAAATTAGGCAGTGTATGAGTGCCTTTTGTGAACCTCAAAGTTACATGGCTATGCTCAAGCCTCTTCCATCCTATGTGGGATTGAGATGTCAAGTTGTTGGGGCGGCTTCTTAGACACCTATGATCCGTGAGGGAGCACCTCAACTACAAGGGTGGAACAGGGAAAGGCAGGTAGTGCAAACTCAGCCCAAGGACATGATGGTGGCTTTCTGGCTTGGAATGGGAGGTCTGTAATTGTTGGGTGAGATACAATCGTCTCTTGGATCTATTTATCATGGGGAGAAGGCAGATTGCAGAATGGAGGCTGTGGTCAATGCTGCCTTCTTGATGGCAGTGCTCAGGTTGAGGAGGAAAAGAAGGGCCTGGTGCCATCTAGCACAGCTTAGAGAGGACTCCTGGCCTGAGGTGCATGGTCAAGGGGGGCCCCAGGAAGACCCAGATGATGAGGCGGCCAGATCATCCCATGGAGGTGATTGGCACAATCAAAAGTATACCAAAGATGCTTCTACTATCTGGAGATGAGTGAGAGACAATGCCATGCATGTCTACCTTTGTCAAGAGATTTGGTGGCTCATACCTGCAACATTCTGCGGGAGGATCTGATGCTGCATGGAGGCCGTGCGCTGCCAGTGCCCCTGAAGGTCACCACCACACTCAATTCCTTTGCAAGCAGCTCATTCCAGAGATCCACAAGGGACCTATGCGGCATCTCTCAGGCCTTGACACACAAATGTATAAAGAGGCTGATGGATGCTCTTTAACGTTATGCTCATCATTATATAAAGTTCGCAATAGATGAAACTGGCCAGACTGTTAGATTTCAGGGATTTGTGGCGATCTCTGGCTTCCCAAGAGTGCAGGGAGCGATCGATTGCAAACATGTCGCTTTAAGAGCTCCTTGGCAGCAGCCAGGCAGACAACTTGTTAACAGGAAAGGGTTCCACTCCATCAACATTCAGCTGGTGTGTGACCATCAGAAGCAGATCATGCATGTTTGTGCCAGGGGCCCTGGGAGTTCTCATGACTCCTACATCCTGAGTCACTCTCAGGTGCCACTGATGTTCGAAAGGAAGAGGCACTTACAGGGTTGGCTGCTGGGTGATAAAGGGTACCTGCTAAAGAGGTGGTTCATAACACCTGTGCGTCATCAATCCTCAAAGTGCCTTGGAGGAGAGATACAAGATGGCACACTCTGTGACAAGGTCCATCATTGAGCAAACCATTGGCATCTGTTGTTTGGACCATTCAGATGGGGCGCTGCAGTACTCTCCACAGAGGCTGTCCTGCATCATTGTAGTCTGTTGTGCCCTGCACAGCCTGGCACTTCAAAGGAGAGTTCACTTGCCACAGGGGGACATGGAGGAGGCAGAGATTTCTGCGGAGGAGGAGGCCTTGGAAGGGCAGGAACCTGAGGATGGTGATGATGAGGGCAACCATGTGGGTTGCCATTGCAGTGGCACAACATGGAAGACTGCCCGTGAAACACTGATAGCTAGAAGGTTCCAGCAGGAGTAAGACCCAGGCAAGGGGACCCGAGCCCATCTCTCCTGTCCTTTAGTGCCATGCCAGTGATTGGAAAGGTTTCTACAAACAGTGACATCGCAAGAAAGGTCAGCCTACGACCTTGGACCTGTGACCCTCAAGTCCTCATTCTTGGAAAGGTCAGCACCCAAAGCTGCAGGTAACCGGTGTGTGAGGTGAAAGGCAGCATATGTGCACACACCCTGCGTCAACTGAACATTGTGCAGTCATTGTTATCTGAAGGTGACCTTTTCAGCAGCCACAGAGATTTGCACATAGTTGTACAGACCATAATGGCTCCAGGTCATGTGTTTTCACACTTACAATGAAGGCAGCTCAGTGTTGATGAAACAATATTACATTTAATCCTCCACGACACACGAGCTCACAAAATTCTATGATGTGTTGCAAGGTTTAAAGGATCAAATCTTAATGTGTAGTCACTTTCAGAATATGACTTGATACATCTCCCTCACATGACACAAGGGGCAGGAGACTAACATGAGTCTGCTAAACATCACATGAATCTGAGACACAGAAAGGGAGGCAATCACAGAGCGGGAGCTTGGGTCACCCTCACAATAAGAGGGCACAGAGATTCATATGCAAGAGGCATTCACATGATGAGATCATTATTATGAACTCAAAATGAGTTTACAAAGATGCTTGATATATACAGGAAGTGAACACCCATGCCACCATTGTGCCCTCAGTATTTCTTAATTTTTCTTCCCCTACCGCTGCATCTAGGTGCATCTCCGACATCTGCAGCAGAGGAAGCCTGCTGCCCGCAATGTCCTGTTGTCTGTGATGACCTTGGTGGGCATCCACTGGGGACCGAGCCTGGAGGGCCCTGGCCTGCTCTGGGTCTCCTGCTGTGGGACAGGAGCATCCTCCTCGGCCTGTGGAGCTGGAGCTGATGGGGTCACAGGCAGAGAGGATTGGAAGCAGCTGGACACTAGGAGTCTCCTGGGTAGATGGCCCTGGGGTGTGAAGCTAATGGTCCTCCTCCCTTTGGGTGCCCAAGAGCTCCTGCCTGACTCCTTGAGGGGAAGGGGCACCTGGAGGAAGGTCAAGCTGCCTCACCGCCCTCTTGCCTAGCCATTGATGGATCCCAGCTATGCCTAGAGCGATCGAGTTCAGGTCCAAGCACAAATCTGGCAGAACCTGCTGGAACAAGATTTCCACGGCAGCTGCTACCCTTCCCATGGTGACCTCTGCTGTAATATCGCTTAAAGAGTGATGTCCCTTTAAGAAGCTCAACATACAGATGAGCCAGGTACCTGGATGTCATCATGTGACCAGGAGCCCCAGTCTCTCTCTGCACTTAAGGACCCTAGATAAAAGGATGTGTCTAGAGATTGCTCTAGTGCTTGTACTGATTTAGCTGTAAATAAACCAAGAGATCCTCAAGCAAACGGAATCCAGGTATCTCATTTGTGTTACATGTAAGTTAGCACAAGGATATGACTACGTGGTGTACAGCGGAGATTGTTCTTTTTGAAGTGAAAAAGCAGAACAAAGGAAACAAGCTTGAAGATCAAGTGGAGAAACAGTAGACAAGGTTAAAAAGCCCTCCAGAAATTCCCACGCTACAAAATACAGATCAAAACAATGTCTGAAAACAGAAGAAACAAAAATAATTTACTTCACAAACTATAAGTACCTTTGGGCTTGGCTAGTCCAGGCAAGTAGCCAACTGACTCAGGATGGTGTTACTTAAAGCAAAAAGCAGACAGCACAGCAGGAACACTGCTGGAGGCACATAAAATATTCCTGCAAATCTATAGTGTCTGAAAAAGGCTAAGGAACAGCAGAATGTTGGGATACCAAACTCTCCACCATGAACTGGAAGGTCGCCGATGACCTTTCCCAGTTCAAACTTTTCAAACAAAGAATGCAACTATACTTCACAGGCTGAGCAGATACAGAGTTGGATAAGCAAGCCGTGAAAATCCTGATAGCAATTGGTAATGAGGGGTTACACAGAGTGGGCCACTGGGTTATCTGAAGAGGACCAGAAAGATCCCACAAAGATATGGAAAACACTAGAAGATCAGCTTTGGGTAAGAGCAAATTTTAGGATTCATCGCCTAGAATTGATGTCCTGCAGGCAACAGCCATAGAAATCAATAGACCAACTCGTCAGCAGATGCTGTAGCAAGGCCAATGAAAGAGGCTTTTCAGAGAATGCATTGTCGGAGCGAATAATGGAGTTGGTGATTGCTACAACACCTATTGAAGCATTCTAAAAAGAATTATTGGAGAAAAAGAAAGGTTATAGTACTGATGGAGAGCTAGAAGATGGCAGGAAGTATGAAGCCATTGTAGCCAGACAACAGCATTTGCAAACACTAGGTGCAGCTAACCGTATCGACACGATAGTCAGGCCACAAAAAACAAGCAAGTTCTGAGGTAAGTGTGATTTGTCACACCCACCACAAAGCTGTCCTGCATTCCAAGATCTGTGCAAGGTGAGCGTGCAAAGGGCACTGGGCCTGTCTATGCAAGAAATATGGTTCTAGAGGCACAGCTAGAGGGCACAATAGGACACAAAGAAACAGAAGACATGGCAACAGCAGCATGGAAAGTGTCAGAGACCTGTGCAAACGCAAGCCGATACACAAAGTTCACAGCAAGGCACACCCGACTTGAAAGGCAGAGCGGAACGGCTTTTGGCCAGAGGACGAACAGATTTTCCACAATGTAACACATTGTGTGGATGAAGTCAGGGCACTGGAAGCTTTTGCCACTATCAACGTCATATGCTTGAAGATAGTTGGCAAACACGAACTGAAGACCAGGAATGACAGATGAGCAAGCACAAATATCCTCCCAGTCTGAATCCTGAAGAACATGTACCTGGACCATTGGAAATCAGTGATACAACTGACGATTGCTAAATTGACTGTATACAATGGGTCACCAATCCCTCGCATTGGTACACTAACAATGCAATGCAGCTACGGCAATTCAGCGCAGAAAACCCAAATATTTTACCTGTCAGACACGAGTGGACCAGCAGTGGCAATGTATGGATCTCAACATTGTGACTGTTCATGAGATCATCAATGTAACTATGACAATAGAAGAGACCAAGAACACTTGCATTGAGTTGGTCCAGGAGCTACAACAGTTGGACATGTTTGACACCATAGGAGGTTTCAAAGGTGATGCTGTACTGCACCTCAGAGAAGACACAATTCCATCAATCGACCCTCCCAGAAAGTGCAGCCTTCACATACAAGAAAAGCTTAAGTGTGAGTTGGATGACATGGAACCCAATGGCATCATCCGTTGTGTTCATCATCACACAGACTGGTGTAGTTCAATTACATGTGTTCTTAAGAAGGACGGCGCAATCAGGGTATG
This sequence comes from Cetorhinus maximus, assembly GCF_964194155.1. Taxonomy (NCBI): domain Eukaryota; kingdom Metazoa; phylum Chordata; class Chondrichthyes; order Lamniformes; family Cetorhinidae; genus Cetorhinus; species Cetorhinus maximus. The sequence continues at coordinate 97,280,735 of NC_135891.1, read as the reverse complement.
TCTAGACCTCTAGAGCCATCTAAAGGTCCCCCTAAAGAGATGTCCACACAAGATTCCAACACTGGAGGAACTGCATACCAGGTTCACAGGAGCTAAATTCTTCTCTAAACTAGATGTCAAACATGGGTATTGGTTGATCCTCTTAGCTAAGGAATCTTTGGAAGTCACCATCTTCAGAATACCATTTGGAAGATATTGCTTCCAGAGACTACCTTTCAGCTTATCTGTCAGTCAAGATCTGTTCCCGAAGCAGATGGGCAGAATGACAGAAAGCGTGCACCGCCTTGACTACAACGACTCCTCATAAAAGTACAGGGCTATAGCTTTGATACCTGCTACAATCCTGGTACCAAACTGGTCACCCCAGACATGCTGAGCAGATTGCCGAATCCAAACATTCTACTGAATCTACAAGTAGACAGCATGGTCACTGAGGTAGAAGATGTGCTCAAAATCCATCGACTGCATTTTAGTGAGCACAAGTGCCATCAACTTCAATTAGATACAGCCAATGACCTGCAACTGAAAGCACTGTGGAAAGCTATCCTAGAAGGATGGCCCAACATGATAAAAGAAGTGCCAACCAAGCTCAGATGTTTCTGGATACACAGAGATGAACTCAGCATCTCGAGGAGCATAATTTTCAAAGGAAAACAAATCCTTGTGTTTGAAGCTCTCTGACAGGACATATTGTCACAACTTCACCAAGGGCATATGGGTATAGAGTGGACGGGATGACTGGCATGTGATATGGTCTATTGGCCAGGGATTAACAGTGACATTGAGAAGTTAGTGAGGATGTGCAAGGCATGCCAGAGCCAACAACCACAGCCACGTAGAGTCTTTACACCTTCACCAGGTTCCGTCGGTTCCTTGGTCCAAAATCGCCACAGATCAATTTACCATAAATGGAGGTGGCTTTATCTTAGTCACTGATAACTTCTCCAAATTTCCAATTATCAGGCAGGCAAGAGACATGTCAAGTGTATCTGTGGCCAACACATTGGATGTAATGTTCAGTCTGTTCAATGCACCTGGTGAAATCTTTGCGGACAATGGGCCACAATATACAGGCAGACCTTTCAGGGCCGTTTGTGTCAAATGGGGCAAGAACCATGAGATGGCCTCACCACACTACCCCTGATCTAACGGCCTTACCGAGTGGATGGTCCACACCGTCAACTTATCCTGACCTGTAGGAAACAATACAAGATTTTAGTGTCGCCATGTTACACTCTGATCTACGCCTCTGGATATGGTTTTACCATCGCCGGCAGAGATCATGTTTGGAAGGCAAATGAGAATTGTCTTGCCAAGTCATCACCTATCTAAATTCTCTGAGATGCAGGATGCTATTCTCGAAAAACAAGAGACGATGAAAATGATGCATGACAGGCATGCAGGTGTGGAATTAACTCAACTACACGGAAGACAAGAGGTCAGGATCACACACCCCACAATGGGAACATGGTTACCCCCAGAGCTATTCAGTGTGCAGTGAGCCCAGATGTTTGAAGTCACAACATCCAATGGAGCAACATTAAAGAAGAACAAAAGCTAGCTAAGAGAAATGCAAACATGCCAATTGTGCATACCCAACACAAAAGAACACGCCCAGATGACACCAATGGGGTGGAACACCAGGACAATAACCAACACACCGACAGCACATCTGCAAATCAAGAACCAAAGGCGAAACTGACACCTACAGAAGTTTTACACTGTAGCAAGATCTAGAAGAGTTGTCAAACCACCAAAATGATACATGGACTCATAGACTTCCAAACTCAGATTTTACAATCATTATTTCTGTACTTGTAAGCCTTACGATCCCTATCTCCATACAATCAAGTTTTCTAATACTAAGTGTCTATGTGTCTCACTTGTAATGTACAGGATTTATCTTTGGAATAAAAGGGGATGTTATAATATCACTTTCAGAGTGATATCCCTTTAAGAAACTCAACATACAGAGTAGCCAGGTACCAGGATGTCATCATGTGACCAGGGGCCATGGTCTCTCTCTGCACTGTAGTACCCTGGGCAACGGGATGTGTTTAAAGATTGCTCTACTTGCCTGTACTAGTTTAGCTGTAAATGTATCGAGAAATCCTCAAGCAAACGGAATCCACGTACCTAATTTGTGTTACATGTATATATACATAAACACAAGGATATCACTACAACCTTGAAGCACTTGCATTTTGGAGCCACAACACCAGACAGAATGTGGGTGAACTCCTCCATCCTTTGCTCTAGACTTTGGCAACTTTGCCTGATATTCCACCACCTATCTTTTCATCTCCAGCGTATGCGAGATGGCCTTTTCTAGAGGCTCATCATCTGACTCTGACTCTGACTCAGCGGCTCCTGTTCTCCAGCAGTCCTCTGAGTGCCAGAGACCCGGGCTGTCACTGCCTCAGATTGCTGTGGAGATGTGTCGGTGAGGTGTTCTCCACAGAGTGACCCTGAGCCTAACATACACCCAGCAGCCACTGAGTCTCTGCGCTGGTGGAGGGTGCAGGTGAGCACAGTGACAGGTCTTCATAAAATGGATCCTCATCTGAGGTGTACTGTGGGCTGGGGCTGCTGGTGCCTGTACGAGACAGAAGAGAGATTTTGTTCATGAGCAGGCAGAATGCAACATTGCGTGTCACCCACTGTGAATGTCAGGATGTGATAAACTAATGGAGGGCTTACCTGTACTGGGTTGTCAGGGGAGGCCGATCTCGCCTTCACCACAGGAGCGATCCCTGTCCTTCAGTGCCAACTCGGCTGCCACATCTTCGATGAGAGTGAGCTCCTTGATGTATGCCATCTCTCCTCTCATCTGGGGTCTCTTCTTCCTGTTGGGGCCAGCTTGGCCTGCGCCTGCATGAAGACAAATGGTTGGAATGTGATGAGAAGAGATGGAGGAGAGGTTGGGGAGCATGAATGCCTGCTGTGTGTGCTTGGCCCTCCCCAGTAGGGGCTGAAGATGCTGTTTGTGCAGGATGATAGGTGAGATGATAGTGATGTTAAGGTGTGCGTGAGCCATTCAGTGCCAATTTCTCCTCTTCTAATAGTGTGTGAGATCCCTAAGGAGTGTAACCCTTTGAGTGCCTGATGCCATTATGAAAGTGTGAGTTTGGAGGGAGCAGAAGTTTGACTTACTCTGGCGGAGCGGATTAGATCATTCATCCTCTTACTGCACTGCAGGGCATTCCTTTTTTGGGTTTGAGCAGAACTCACATCCGCTGTGATCTCCTCTGACGCCGGCAAGGTAAGTTTGGTGGACGTCCTGGTTCCACCCCTTGGGAAGAGGACATCACAGAGTTTGCAGACGGCATTGAGGAGAGTCACCAGGGAGTTGTAGCTGAATCTGGGAGTGCATGGCTTCTTACTCCTGAGGGCCATCTTAGAACATGTAGACCACACAGCTGGGCTGCAGAAAGTGAACTTGTGTGTATTTAAATATGGTGCCAGGACCTTTGACCTCATAATGTGATGGCGGAGCAGACGAATCAGTATCCGCCCCTCCATGTTATTCAGTGAGTGGTTTGCCAATGCATAATTAATGAGGTTCCAAGCCTACAATCAGGCGCGAGAACCCACCCTGCCGGCCAGTAACATTCTATAATATCTCAAAGTAAGAGGAAAATGTTACATTTCAGACCTCTATAATTAATCTACAACCCCAGTTATTTAAAGACAGAAAATCCATTTAAATATTTATCCTTAAGATTTTTTCAGTCACGACTGAATTCCATGTTAATTTAAAGTTTCCTATCAGAAGCATATATTTTGATTTTCTCCAAAACTTGTAACAGATATTTCAAAGAGTCATAGCCTCATGAAGAATCAGATCTGAGCCATCTAAAAATAAAAATCAGCATTTCAGTAATTAAGTTACTCAAATGACAGTTGTATGAAGGACGCATTAACTTTTCACACATTATTACATGAAGAAACTGGTACTATCTGCAAAAATAGCTTCTAATAGCCATACCATCCCGAGTTATTGCTGGGTAAAGGGCACCACAAATAAAGTGTCAACAGCGGACAAATAGTTATAATCTATAATTATTTATGGTAATCATATATCTTCATGAAGACAGACTTTTGGAAGGCATGTTGTGTTCCAAATGACAGAGTTTACATGTCACGCCACATTTAAAAAGTGGGATTTATTAAATTTAGTGTTTGAAATATCCATAGGTTCTTTGGGGGCATGGGCGGGTATCAAGAAGGGACATACATGGAACTGATTGTTACTTTTCATAGCTCAGAATGTAGGAAAGAATATGTAGATTTTAAAAAATATATTTATCAGTATGGGTATTTCCCAGAAGCTTCTCAATTAAATTACCCTCCCCACCTTCTTTCAAACAGCTTAATTTTATACAAAAGGGCCAGAAATTCAGATGCTCAGTGCCCACTTTTTAGCTGATAAAGAGTCTATGCGCATGGGCCAAAAGTGTAATAACAATGCTGGCAGGAATTGTTCCACGCCCATAGTTGGTGACATTGGTAACTAGAGAGACGTGCATCTAAGAAGAAAACTTTATGAAAAAGTTGAGGAAGCTTCATTACAGACTGAAGTGAGGAATTGACCAGAGTGAGTGGAAGTCCATTACAAAAAAATTGCAAGAACCTGAGTGACACAGTTCACGAGATGGTGAACAAAAATACAAAAAAGTATCTGTACTTATATTTTAGAATAGGTGGCACCCCTAGGCCTTAGTATCCAGAGGATAGCTAAAAGAGAACTGCTAGTAAAAAAACAAAGGTTTTAAAAAAACAAACCTGTAAAAATCAGCTGTCAGAGACAAAAGTTTTAAAAGAAAAACTGCAGAGTAGAGAAGAAGCTGCTGAAAAAGAAAGAAAACTATTTAAAAAAAAACAAAGGATAGTCAGGGCAGAGGAGAAAAGTGCTGTCACTTTAACTTAACAAAAAAGAGGTCCGATCGGAATGCAAGCCCACTAAGTCTCCCAAAGTGTGAGACATTAAAAAAAAGAACAGAAACCTGCAGAGTTAATACAAAAAGATAAGGAATTGAAGCAGTTTCAAGCTTTAAACAGAAAAGTAAAGCAGCCACAATTGCTGGGGAGCCCGCCAAAAGCACAGAAGTGCGAGAAACTCACAACAAAGAAAGCTGACAGCTGCCGACAGCCTTAATGTAAAACAAGTGGTTACTGCACTCACACTCTTAAAAAGGCAACACAATTTAAAGCTGTAACTATAGGAAAAGAAAACAGCCATGGCAGAAAATTGGAAGAGACCCCAGAGAGAGCGCAACTCAGCTGAGGGTAACAAGAGACTCCAGAGATATGGAAACTCCCAATAAAGTGCCAAGAGCAACAAAATAAGCCAGAGAGAGGGCAACAGAAGACCCCAGTGCGAGGGCAACAAAAGACCTGTTATGATCCCCAGCTGAGGTTACCACTTGACAAGCCTGGTCCCAGGCTGGAACCCAGCTTGATAGATCCTAACTTTTATTTGCTTGTTTAGATACATGGAGAGTGGTTACTGAACAGAGTCACTGGAGTCAGCCAATGAACTTTTAACAAAAGAATAGAACACTTATTAAACAAGAAAAACCAAACAACATTACAATACTCCTCACTCACAGCTATACCTTTACAGATATATACAGATTTGTAAGGATAACACAGGTTACAAAAGTATCTTATATTCTAAATTTCACAGTAAGTACACAGCCCATGTAAACCAACTGCGATCTGTGGTCAGACAAACCACACTCTGAAACCAAGTGACAGGTGCCACCCCACAGAGATGCTATGGATCTCTCCTCAACTCTCCCCAGATGCTTGTCATACCATGAGCCAATCAATCTCACTGCACGCCATCTTTCACATGAGGGTTTCCAATCTCCATTCTGCAAGACCTCGCCTTGCAAACCTCTCCAAAACTGATGCTTTCTCTCAGATGCCTTCCGCAAGGGTTCAGCTCCAGGGTTTTGAATTCTCCTTCCAATGTTCCTCTGCACTGGGTCACCACATGCATTCAAACTGTCTTCCACACACACACACTCTCTCTCTATTTCAGCCATCAACAGTGCACCACTGCTTCACATACCCATAGCAAAGAGTTACAGACCTTCAGCCATCTGTTTGGGCCTTCTGGCTTCTCAAGCCTTTATCACTTTAAGCTTGAAGCTTTGAGCCTTTTTCGCCCCCTCACTCCTAAATTCACTTAACAGGACCTTTTCCAGGTTCCTATCCTTCCTTTGACTAGAAAGTCTGCTTGGGACTTTCTCCTGTTCCACTCCCCTGGATTTTGGAGTATTTTCTTTAGCTTGGGACTGGTTATCTGTCCCCTTTGCTCCAGTCTCTCCTGGCAGCTACTTTCAAAATCAACTGAACTCAAACAGCTTCCAAATCAAACTGCTGGTTCTAGTTTCTAATGTGTGTGTCTATGGGAGGGATCTGCCTCTCTGGACCCCTGTTCCTAGTCAACAGCCAAGTTTCTCTACTCTTGTTTGTTTAACTGAGCTGCAACAGTCATAAAACACTCATTAGAAATGCAGGCACCTTTTAAAGTGAAACTAAAACTCAATTTGACCTTTTTGAACACACAGATACAGAAATGCAAATCAAACTTAAACATTAAAGCTCAAAATAATTCCTAACACCCACAAATACCAATATAACTTACTTAAACTATCTCTATTTCCTAACAGACTCCAATGCAAGGTTGACAGAAAACCCCAGAGAGAGGGAGCCAAAAGACCCCAGAGCGAGGGACACAGATGGCAGTGCAGAGTGAGCAGATGGCTTTGAATGAAAGAAAGCTACTTGAGGTAGCTCAAAAGATGCAAAATGTGCAAAAAGTAAAATAAGCTGTTTGACAGGAAAATGTTTGTATCAGACCTGAACTGGAAGATTTGAAGCACAGGGTTCAAGCTGAGTATATACCTTTGAAAATACATGATAAACTGAAGTCTTCAATGAAATAAGCTGTTTGAGATCTGAACAAACACATTTTGGAGACACCACAAAGGTACCAGGAGGATCTAATGACCCTCAATTCCACAGTTGAAAAATCAAACCAGGAGTTGAGAAAACTCAACCAGATGTACAGCCAGGCAAAACAGCAGACACAAAAGGTACACAATGAAGTTGCAACCCTGAAAGACTCCTTGAAGAATCAATACATAGCCATGGAGAAACATAAGGAGCTAAAAAGGATGCTGAATATTACTTCAGAAAAAGCTGTGTTGGAACTATCAGTAGCAACAAAATAATGCACTGAATCCCAGGGTGAGTTGGCAAGAGATCAACAAGAAAATAAACAGCTGAAAGAACAGTTGATTGTCCTTCAAGGTCAAATGCAAAAGGAATGCATAACCATTCAGCAACATGACTAAACAAAGACTGTCTTAAAAAGCAGAATGGAAGTACTGCAGAAGAAGCTCGAAGAGACTCTGCTAAATTACAGGAAAATTCAAGATGAAGCAAGTAAGCTTCGCAAAGAAAAGGAAAACCTGTTGAAAGACCTTCACATGTTACAAGAATCCCTTAGGTCAAAGGTTATTCTTCTGGAAAATTATGAAGAGAAGGAAATGAAATTAATGTCACTCTGAACAAACTGAAGAACAAGTTGGCAGAGAAGACTCAGCAATATTCAATACTCCAGAAGGAAGCTGAAAGCTACAAGAAATAGACTAAAAAGCAGAAGAAGCAACTGAATGAAAAAGAGGAGGCATTGAAAGGAAAAGCCGTAGAACTTTCCAAACTGTGAGTGGAGATTGAAACCATGAGTAGCACAATTACAGAGCTGAAATAGGTTAGGACTTTGCTGGAGACTGACATGGCCAGCAGTAAAACCAAAATGAAGGACAATGACAAAGTTCTGTTGCAGACAGAGAAGCCAAAGACAGAAATAAGATCAGAAAATGTAAATCTGACACTGAAGCACAAGGAGCTAGAAGAAGAAGAAGCTGAGCTGAGTGAAAAGATTCACAAGCTTGCAGAACGATTTGAAAATAAAACAGCAAACAAGTGTTAGGCTGAAATTTTGAAACAAGTGGAAATGAAGCTTCCATTCGCGAAACATATTTGCCTAGCAAGAACATGGTGGATATCATGGAAATAGAAAATTCAAGTGCACTCTAGGAATTAATGAAATGCATTCCCTGTGGAAGGAATGGGACAAACCCATAATGTGCAAAAAAAGCAGACTGGCTGTTAATAAACAGAAACGCAACTCAAAGGAGCGCAAAAAGTGAATCAAAACCAGATAGCCAAGTACCAGAAACCATTCCTCCAAACATGACAGATTGAGATGTGGAAGAACTATCAAGCCTCAAGACCATCTGAATTTATAAAGTTACAGGCTTGAGATGGGGGAGCAGGGATAGCAAGAAAGGATTGTATTACAAATAGTTATACTCCATTAGAAAGGAAAGTTTTCTTTGGAGAAGAAAGGGGGATGTTGTAGTATGTGCCTACATGCCATTGTAATGTAAAGGTGCTCAGCAGAGCAAGGGTTAATGTGGCACTGGAGAATAGCACCACCCACAGTCTGATACATAGAGGCATATGGGAATAGACTTGAGAACAATCTAAAGAGAACACTCTGGAACCAGCCTGCATGGAGGTAACAGTACCATGCTTGACCATACCTTGGATCTGTAATAGTTAAAGGTTAACAATAAACAGTTCATGTTTAAATATACAAATCTCAAGATCTCATCACTGAGGCACATAAAGAACCCATATTGCAACAGAAACCTTTTAAATGGAGTCTGATTTATTTTGATTTCTGGCCTACATGTCTTGTAGGACCAGTTTTCAACTTTTGAATGCCTCAGGGCTTCATTCACAATGTGCTGAACTTGCATTATTTACATAATCACTCCTCATAATTCAATCCCTCCATCCTCTCTATTATTCTGGCTGCTTTCTTTATCATTTCAAAAACTGCAACAACCCTTCTATACAGGGTAGCCAGAACTCTACACGCTATTTGAAATGTTGTTGCACTAATGATTTCTGAAGTGACAGGATTATCTCACAACTTTGATTCAATGTTGACCTTCTAAAACATCCTAATATCTGATTTGCTTTACTTACTGCCAGCAGCATTATTACAATAGTTTCAATTTGTTGTCAGTCAAGACCCCAGATTTGTTTCATTTCATGAAGATTATTTTATTTTCGTTTAAAATCATCCCTTCCTGGATATTTTTTTATATCCCGACATGAAGCACTTTTCATTTTTTCACATTGAGTTTAATTCATTGCCTGTCTGTTGGATGCCCAAGTATATTCAAGTTGTCCTGTAGCTTATCCTATTCCGTTTTGGAGTTTACAACTTTCAATAAGCTTTGTACTATCTTCAAATTTAGCTATTGTGCTTGTGACTCCTAGGCCCAGATTGTAAAGATATTAAATAAAACATACCCCTGTGGTACTCCACTGTCAGCCTTATCTTAGGCAGATGCCAATCCTTGTACCACCACCTTCTAGATTTTATTGGTCAACTAATTACATATCCATTATTACATTTGTCCACTGAGCCCCACTTCCTTTATTTCCAGAGCTAGCTTTCCACAGCAAAGAGGTACAAAAGGCCTTACTGAATTCCAAGCACACCACATCCAATGACTCACTCCTATCAAGCTCTTTCATCACAACTTCAAAAGGAAGCCAGTAAATTAGACTGACAACATTTCACCTTCATGAACCCATTGGCTGTCTTTGATGACTTTATTTCTATCTAATGCTCCATAATCCTATCTTTAATAAGGATTTCCATAATTTCATCCACAATAAGCATCAAACACACTCGTCCATAGTTTCCTGCATCAGTCTTGGTAACTTTTTACTGAAACAATAGTGGTACCATCCACCTTTCCTCCATTCTTCAGGCACCTTTTCTGAATTCACTGATTTCTAAAGATGCAAAAACAATTTCTAAATGAAAAAAAGTGAATTGCAAGCTTAATCAATGTACATTCTTCAAGTTAAACTAAATCCAAACTTAATCAACTGTGAAACGAGCAGAGTTAAAGCATTAAGATAATAGCAAAATACTGCGGATGCTGGAAATCTGAAACAAAAACAAAAATTGCTAGAAAAACTCAGCAGGTCTGACAGCATCTGCGGAGAGAAAGACAGAGTTAATGTTTTGAGTTTGCATGACTCTTCTTCAGAACACTTCTTCAGAAAGTTAAAGCATTCATCTTTTTAAAAGGGGAGAAAAGGGGCACTTTCCTCCCCTTATTCCTTTTACTTCACCTGGGCCAGTATTTGTATACATTGACTATTTGCCCTGGCAATTGTATTTGTCTGCCTGCTATCCTCTCTACCTGCCATCGCCCCCTCTGCCCCCCAAAGAAGATTGAATAAAAATGTCAGTCAATACTGGAGATTTGAACTCTTGGTCAAGAATCCAACCCTTTGTAGCCGTGGGCTGCCTTACATGTGCACTTACCTCTAATGAAGAACAGGCAGCTATTTCACATAAAAACTTTACAACAGAAGTTGTTGAAAAGTGTAAGTATGTTTCTTGGAAAGGTTAATTTTTGTTATTCTATAAAGGCAAATGTAAATTAAACCAATTGCTAGGGTTTGAATTGATTCTGAAGGTCTAGTAATAAAAGCATATATGCACAATTTTAAAGTAACACCAAATGGACAAGCCAACTACTGCCTTTGATTTTGAACATTTCCCCTGCCTCACTGAGTCTGGCCACAGAAGAAGCTAGCCATGATGTTGTAAGCCTGTTACTTAAGACCACTGGAGGAGGAAGTCACTGTGACTGACATAGAGGAAATGAAAACATTTCTTTGCACTGACTGTCCTGAAGGGTTTAAAGTGGGATGACTGGGAGAGAAGTTAAGAACATCAGAACATAAGAAATAGGAGCAGGACTAAGCCATTTGGCCCCTTGGGCCTGCTCTGCTATTCAATAAGATCATAGCTATCTGATTGTGGCCTTAACTCCACCTTCCTGCCTGCCCCCCATAACCCTCAACTCCCTTGTCAATCAAAAATCTGCCTAAATCAGCCTTGAATATTCAATGACCCAGCCTCCACTGTTCACTGGGGAAGAGAATTCCAAATGTTAACGGCACTCTGTGAGAAGAAGTTCTTCCTAATTTCCATCTTAAATGGAAATTTTTGAAACTGAGTCCCCTTGTTCTAGATTTCCCCATGAAGGGAAATATCCTCTTAACATCTATCCTGTCAAGCCACCCCAGAATCTCACATGATTCAATAAGATCAACTCTCATTCTTTTAAAACCCAGTGAGCACAGGGCCAACCTGCTCAACCTTTCTGCATAAGACAAACCCATCATCCCAGGAATCAGCCAGTTGAACCTTCCCTGAACAGCTCCCAATGCAAGTATGCCTCTCCTGAAGTAATGTGACCAAAACTGACCAGTAGTACTCACTCTATGTATGGTCTCACTAATCCTCTAGATAGTTTTGGCAAGACTTCCCTACTTCTATGTTCTATTCCTCTTGCAATAAAGGCCAACATCCTGTTTGCCTTCCTAATTACATGCTATGCCTGCATGCTGACTTTTTGTGATTCATAAACGAGGGTACCCAGGTCTCTCTGAACTGCAGCATTCTGTAGTCTCTCTCCCCTTAAATAATATTCTGCTTTTCTCTTCTTCCTGCCGAGGTGGACAATATCACCTTTTCCCATATTATAATCCGTCTGACAATTTATTCACTCACTTAACCTACCTATATCCCCTTGCAGACGCTGTATCTCCTCATAACTTGCTTTCCTAGCTACCTTTGTATCACCAGTAAATTTGGCGACAATGCAGTCTGGACCTTCATCCAAGTCATTAATATAGATTGTAGATAGTTTGGGCCCTAGAACTATTTTGACTGGCACTCCACTAGTCATAGTTTGCCAGCCTAAAAATTACCTATTTATCCCAACTCTCTGTTTCCTGTTAGTTAGCCAGTCAGGTATCCATGCTAATACATCGCTGCCAAACCATGAGCTCTTATTTTGTGTGGAATCTTATTGAATACCTTCTGGAAATCCAAATACACTACATCTACTGGTTCCCCTTTATCCACCCTACTTGTTACATCCTCTAAGAACTCTAATAAATTTGTTAACCATGACTTGGGAGGTGATGGCATAGTGGTGTTGTCGCTGGACTAGTAAACCAGAGACCCAGGGTAATGCTCTGGGGATCCCGGTTGGAATCCCACCATGGTAAATGGTGGAATTCAATAAAAATCTGGAATTAAAAGTGCAATGATGGCCATGAAACCATTGCTGATTGTCGTAAAAACCCATCCAGTTCACTAATGTCCTTTGGGGAAGGAAATCTGCTGTCCTTATGTGGTCTGGTCCACAGCAATGTGGTTGACTCTTAAATGCCCACTGAAATGGTCTAGCAAGCCGCTCAGTTGTAACAAACCACTACAAAGCCTCAAAAAAGGAATGAAACCGGGCGGACCACCCGGCATCGACCTAGGCACCGGAAACGACAATGGCAAACTCAGCCTTGTCAACCCTGCAAAATCCCCCTTACTAACATCTGGGGGCTAGTGCCAAAATTGGGAGAGCTGTCTCACAGACTAGTCAAACAACAGCCCAACATAGTCATCCTCACAGAATCATACCTTACAGATAATGTCCCAGACTCCACCGTCACCATCCCTAGGTATGTCCTGTCTCACCGGCAGGACAGACCCAGCAGAGGTGGCGGCACAGTGGTATACAGTCGGGAGGGACTTGCCCTGGGAGTCCTCAACATCGACTGTGGCCTCCATGAAGTCTTATGGCATCAGGTCAAACATGGGTAAGGAAACCTCCTGCTGATTATCATGTACTGCCCTCCTTCAGCTGATGGATCAGTGCTCCTCCATGTTGAACATCACTAAGAAAAAGCAATGAGGGTGGCAAAGGCACAGAATGTTCTTTGGATGGGGGGGCTTCAATGCCCATCACCAAGAGTGGCTTGGTAGCATCACTAATGACTGAACTGGCTGAGTCTTAAATGACATAGCTGCTCGACTGGGTCTGAGGGAACCAACAAGAGGGAAAAACATACTTGGCCTCATCCTCACCAACCTGCCTGCCACAGATGCATCTGTCCACGACGGTATCGGTAGGAGTGACCACCGCACATTGTGGAGAAGAAGTCCCGCCTTCACATTGAGGATACCCTCCATCGTGTTGTGTGGCACTAACACTGTGCTAAATGGGATAGATTTTGAACAGATCTAGCAACTCAAGACTGGTCATCCAAGAGGTGCTGTGGGACATCATCAGCAGCAGAATTGTACTCAAACACAATCTGTAACCTCATGGCCCGGCATATCCCCCACTCTACCATTACCATCAAGCCAGGGGATCAACCCTGGTTCAATGGAGAGTGCAGGAGGGCATGCCAGGAGCAGCACCAGGCATACCTAAAAATGAGGTGTCAACCTGGTGAAACTACAACACAGGACTACTTGCATGCCAAACAGCATAAGCAGCAAGTGATAGACAGAGCTAAGCAATTCTACAACCAACGGATCAGATCTAAGCTCTGCAGTTCTGCCACATCCAGTCGTGAATGATGGTGGACAAATAAACAGTTCATGGAGGAGGTGGCTCCACAAATATCCCAATGTTGGAGGAGCCCAGCACAGCAGTGCAAAAGATAAGGCTGAAGCATTCACAACTATCTTCAGCCAGAAGTGCCAAGTGGGTGATCCATCTTGGCCTCCTCCGGAGGTCCCCAGCATCACAGATGCCAGCCTCCAGCCAATTTGATTCACTCCACATGATATCAAAAATCGACTGAAGGCACTGGATACTGCAAATGCTATGGGCCCTGACAACATTCCGGCAATAGTACCAAAGACTTGTGCTCCAGAACTTGCCATACCCCTGGCCAAGCTGTTCCAGTACAGCTACAACACTGGCATCTACCCGGCTATGTGGAAAATTGCCCAGGAACGTCTTGTACACAAATCCAACCCAGCCAATTACTGCCCCATCTGTCTACTCTCCATCACAGAATCACAGAATCACAGAATCATAGTGCAGAAGTGGCCATTCAGCCCATCGAGTCTGCACCGACATGTGAGAAATGTTTGATCCAACAGAGGGCGCTGGTGAGAAGTGACTGAAGCATTCTGGGAGAAGTCACCGCAGCCACCGCGACTCAGGAGGGAATCGAGGAGAAGGGCTCTTGCACTCAACAGGAGGACGCACATCTAACAGAGGGCGCTGGTGAGAAGTGACTAAAGCATTCTGGGAGAAGTCACCGCAGCCACCGCAGGAGGGAATTGAGGAGGACCCACTGTCAAGAACGGAATAGCCCCAAACATTACATTGCTGTAGTGTTTCCATCCCTCCCTCCTCCACAAACCTAACAAAAAAGAGAGAGAGGAAGAGGCAGTTCCTTCAGGAGTGCACCAGACCTGCGAGGAACACTCTTGTGAAAGTGGATTTTAAAGGAAAAGCAGCTGATTGGTGAGTAAATCCTAGGAGCAGACTCGGAGGGAGGAGCACCGGAGCGGTGAGTATAAACCTAGCTTACCTCGGGGATTCGCGGCCTTGTCTCCAGGGAGCAGACTCGGAGAGAGGAGCACTGGAGCGGTGACCTCGGGGCACAGAGTAACTGAAGCCAAAACTGAAAAAGTGACATCACAGGAAAGCTGTGACCTGATTGGTTGACAGGAAATCTGCACCAAATTTGAAAAAAAAAACACTGCAAAGCTAATTAATAAATTAATTAACTAAGTCGAGATGGCTGGCAGGTGATGTGCTGTAGCTGTATGATGTGGGAGCTGGCAGATCCCATTGCGAGCCACAGTGACCACATCTGCAGCAAGTGTTGGTTGCTGGAGGAACTCCGGCTCAACATTGATGAGCTGCAGTCCGAGTTCCAGACGCTGCGGCACATCCAGGAGGGGGAGAGTTACCTGGATGCTTTGTTTCAGGAGGCAGTCACACCTGGTAGATTAAGTACCTCAAGTTCGGACAGTGGTCAGGGTCAGCAGGGTGTGACTGCAAGTGAGGCAGGTAGAGGAATCCTGTATTCAGGAACAGAGGAGCTTCAGCTCTTGACCTTGTCCAACAGGTACGAGGTACTTGCTCCCTGTGTGGATGAGGAACAGGGCTGAAGGGAGGATGAGCCAGCTGACCACGGCACCGTGGCACAGGAGGCCATTCAAGAGGGGGGAGCAAAAAGATAAGTGGTAGTTGTAGGGGATTCTATAATTAGGGGAATTGATAGCTTCCATTGTAAGCAGGATCGAGAGTCCCACATGGTATGTTGCCTGCCCATTGCCAGGGTGAGGGACATCTCTGACCGGCTTGAAAGGATATTGGAGAGGGAGAGGGAGGATCCAGTTGTTGTGGTCCACGTCGGGACAAATAACATAGGTAAGACTAGGAAAGAGGACCTGTTTGGGGATTATCAGGAACTAGGAACTAAATTAAAGAACAGGTCCTCAAGGGTTATAATCTCCGGATTACTACCCGAGTCACGTGCAAATTGGCAAAGGGACGTGAGAATAAGGGAAGTAAACACGTGGCTAAAGGAGTGGTGCGGGAAAGAGGGGTTCCATTTCGTGGGGCACTGGCATCAGTAATGGAACAGGAGGGATCTGTACCGTTGGGATGGTCTCCACCTGAACCGATCTGGGACCAATGTTCTAGCAAAAAGGGTAAATAGGGTGGAAGGGTAAAACTCCAAGAAGTATAACTAATGGGAAACAAAGCAGCAGGTTAGCGTGTGGGGGGGTGGATTCAACTTCATGGAAAATTATGAAAAAAACTGAAAAGAAAGGAGAGCCCAGGAGAGGCTATTAAAGTCTCCAGAACACAAAATAGGACAGAGTGTTTGGAAAGGGCTAGGAATCTAACTTCAAGCACATCAGATAAAGGGACGACAATGAGAAAGCGGATGGGAAATACAGGACTGAAGGTGTTGGATCTGAATGCATGCAGTATACGGAATAAGGTAAATGAGCTTGTGGCGCAGATTGAAATTGGCAGGTATGATGTGGTGGGCATCACGGAGACATGGCTGCAAGGGGATCAGGACTGGGAGCTAAACATCCAAGGATATACATCCTATCAAAAAGATAGGCAGGTTGGCAGAGGGGGTGGGGTTGCTTTGTTAGTAAGAAATGAAATTAAATCGATAGCAAGAAATGACGTAGGGTCAGATGATGTAGAATCTGTGTGGGTAGAGTTGAGGAACCGCAAAGGTCAAAAAACCATAATGGGAGTTATGTACAGGCCTCCGAACAGTAGTCAGGATGTGGAGCACAAGATACACCAGGAGATAGAAAAGGTGTGTAAGAAAGGCAAGGTTACAATGATCATGGGGGATTTCAATATGCAGGTAGACTGGGAAAATCAGGTTGGTAGTGGATCCCAAGAAAAGGAATTTGTAGAATGTCTATGAGATGGCTCTTTGGAGCAGCTTGTGGTGGAGCCCACTAGGGAACAGGCAATTCTAGATTTAGTGATGTGTAATGAGGCAGATTTGATAAGGGAGCTTAAGGTGAAGGAACCCTTAGGAGGAAGTGACCATAATATGATAGAATTTACCCTGCAATTTGAGAGGAAAAAGCTGGAATCAGATGTAACGGTATTACAGTTGAATAAAGGCAACTACAGAGGCATGAGGGAGGAGCTGGCCAGAATTGACTGGGAGATGAGCCTAGCAGGAAAGACAGTGGAACAGCAATGGCAGGAGTGTCTGGGAGTAATTTGGGAGACACAGCAAAAATTCATCCCTAGGAAGAAGAAGCATACTAAAGGGAGGACGAGGCAACCATGGCTGACAAGAGAAGTCAGGGACAGCATAAAAACTAAAGAGAAAGCATACAATGCGGCGAAGAGCAGTGGGAAACCAGGGGATTGGGAAGCCTACAAAGACCAACAGAGGACAACTAAAAAAGAAATAAGGAGGGAGAAGATTAAATATGAGGGTAAACTAGCCAGTAATATAAAAGAAGATTGCAAGAGTTTTTTTAGATATATAAAGGGTAAGAGAGAGGCAAAAGTGGACATTGGGCCACTGGAAAATGACGCTGTTGAAGTAGTAGTGGGGAACAAAGAAATGGTGGAGGAACTGAATAGGTACTTTGCGTCAGTCTTCACGGTGGAAGACACGAGTAACATCCCCAAAGTTCAAGAGAGTCGGGGAGGCAGAGGTGAGTATGGTGGCCATTACCAAGGAGAAGGTGTTAGGAAATCTGAAAGGTCTGAAGGTGGATAAATACCTGGACCAGATGGATTATGCCCTAGAGTTCTGAGTGAGATAGTTGAAGAGATACTGGAGGCATTAGTGGTGATCTTTCAGGAATCACTCAAGTGAGGGAGGGTCCCAGAGAACTGGAAAATCTCTAATGTAACCCCCCTGTTTAAGAAGGGAGTGAGGGAAGACGGGAAATTACAGGCCGATTAGCCTGACCTCAGTCGTTGATAAGATTTTAGAGTCCATTATTAAGGATGAGATTTCAGAATACTTGGTAGTGCATGGTAAAATTGGGCACAGTCAGCATGGTTTCATCAAGGGGAGGTCATGCCTGACAAATCTGCTAGAATTCTTTGAGGAGGTAACGAGTAGGTTAGACAAAGGAGAGCCAATGGATGTTATCTACTTGGACTTCCAGACGGCCTTTGACAAGGTGCCGCACAGGAGGCTGCTCAGAAAGATAAGAGCTCATGGTGTTAGAGGCAAGGTACTAGCATAGATAGAAGATTGGCTGTCTGGCAGGAGGCAGAGAGTGGGGATAAGGGGGTCCTTCTCAGGATGGCGGCTGGTGCCTAGTGGAGTTCCGCAGGGGTCAGTGTTGGGACCACGACTTTTCACTTTATACATTAATGATCTAGATGAAGGAACTGGGGCATCCTGGCTAAGTTTGCAGATGATACAAAGATAGGTGGAGTGGCAGGTAGTATTGAGGAGGTGGGGAGGCTGCAGAAGGATTTGGACAGGCTAGGAGAATGGGCAAATAAGTGGCAGATGGAATACAACGTGGGGAAGTGTGAGGTCATGCACTTTGGTAGGAAGAATAGAGGCATAGACTATTTTCTAAATGGGGAGAGAATTCAGAAATCTGGAGTGCAAAGGGACTTGGGAGTCCTAGTTCAGGATTCTCTTAAGGTTAACTTGCTGCATTTGGACATGGACTCCTTCAGTATCTGAGGAGTCGCGAATGGTGCTGAACATTGTGCAATCATCAACAAAGATCCCCACTTTTGACCTTGTGATGGAAGGAAGGTCATTGATGAAGCAGCTGAAGATGGTTGGGCCTAGGACACTACCCTGAGGAACTCCAGTAGTGATGTCCTACAGCTGAGATGACTGACCTCCAACAATCACAACCATCTTCCTCAGGCAGCTCACCACCACATTCTCAAGAGCAACTAGGGATGGGCAATAAATGCTGGTCCAGCCAGTGAAGCCCACATCCCATGAATGAATAATAATATATATATATCTCTTTCAGAAAACATATTAACTCTTTCTGGTAGCATTATGAGTATCTAAATGTCCTGCTGCTATCTCTTTATCAGTGAATCCCAACATTGTCCCAATGACAGATGATAGGCTAAATGGCCTACAATTTCCTGCTTTCTGTCTTCCTCCTTCCTTGAACAGATGTGTTACATTTGTGGTTATCCAATCTGCTGGAACCTTCCCAGAATCTAAGGAATTTTTGAAGATTACCATTGCATTTACTATCTCTGCAGCCACTTGTTTTAAGGCTCTCGGACACAGGCCACCAAGTCCAGGGGACTTTTCAACCTTGAGTCCCATTAGTATTCTCATTACCTTTTCTTTAGTGATAGCGATTGTTTTAAGTTTCTCTCTCGCTTTTGCCTTTTGATTTTCTGCTATTTTTGGGATGCTTTTGTTGTCTTCATCTTCACAGTTCATTTTCAAGATACTTGTTCAAAGCCTCTGCCAATTCCTTGTTTCCCATCATTAATTCCCCAGTCTCACCCTCGCAGGGACCAATTCTCATTTTAGCTTCACTTCTCCTTCTCATGTACAATAGAAGCCTTAACTTCCCGATTTTATATTTCTTGTGAGTCTTCTCTCATACTTTAATTTCTCCCTCTTTACTTTTTTGTTAATATTTATTATTTTCTATTGATGACCCTGTTCCCACACCAATCTGAGCGTGAGCTAAAATGCTTCTACCTAGCATATAGTTACAAGGTGAAGCAGAGATGAGAACTGTAATACAATCCTTACAGTGGATCAGAGCTGACCACGACTGCTACTCCATGGATTTTGATGAGAGTACTTCCCTGGTCATCATCTGTCATTGTTTAAGATAGTTGTTGTACTGAAAATACAGCCCCAACAAACCAATACAGTAATGGTTAGGATAGAAAAATGAACATTTTAAGACAGGCCATATGTCAGGACAGCAGTTGCACACCTGTAAAAGTTGGATAACACAGTGTAATGCACATCATTGTTCTTTCCTCAATGGGGCACTTCATCTAACAAATTCATTTTGCCTACTGAAGCCTAGAAAATAACATTAGCAGTATAGTCAATTTTCATGTTAAGTCAACTACTGTTATAATCTGTGTAATGTTATACTGGTGGGCAGCACTGGCCATGTTTGGTATGTTTTGTACACATTTGAGTTTGCACTTTGTCATAGTCATTTGTCCACTGTTACGCAACTTTGTAGTCTCAATTAATAGTAATTATACTCAGTTTCAAGGAATAACAATACACATAGTGGAGATTAGAAGAAACAAATCGTTGTTATAAACAAAGGACCTTCCCTGTTACACCGCATGCCTCATATCTGGTGGATTAATAAATCACAGCACTTGGTACTCAAACCTTAAAATAAAATATTACAACACATAATTAAGCAGCGTGACTCACTTACACGTGCTAGAAGCTACATATATTAATATACAGGGCCCTGTCCTTTGCAGGCAGAAAGAACATGTACACACATTGTGCCTTTTTCAGCGAAACAAAATAGGTGACAGCCATTCACTGGGTCATTCCACAGGGCAATGCCATGACCAATCAGAGTCAACCTGCTTGGTTTGAATTTAAACAAAGCTTGGCAGTTAACTGTTAGCTATTAGTTAACTGGTGCATCCTCCATGGCAACGCCTCAACCATATGAACATATGAACATATGATTCAGAAACAAGAATAGGCCACTGGGCCCCAAGCCTGCTTTGCTATTCAATAAGATCATGGCTGATCTGATTGTAACCTCAATCCCATATTCCTGCCTACCCCTGATAACCTTTTACCCCCTTGTTAATCAAGGATCTATCTAGCTCTGCCTTAAAAATATTCAAAGACTCTGCTTCCCCACTGCCTTTTAAGGAAGAGAGTTCCAAAGACTCATGACCCCCTGAGGGAAAAAATTTCTCCTCATCTCTGTCTTAAATGAGGGAACCCCTTATTTTTAAACAGTGACCCCTAGTTCTAATTCTCCCACAAGAGGAAACATCCTCTCTGCATCCACCCTGTCAAGACCCCTCAGGCTCTTAAAGGTTTCAATTACATCACCTCTTACTCTTCTAAACTCCAGTGGATACAAGCCTAACCTGTCCAATCTTTCCTCATAAGACAACCAGCCCATTCCTGGTATTAGTCCAGGAAACCTTCTCTGAACTGCTTCTAATGCATTTACATCCTTCCTTAGATAAGGGGACTAGTACTGCACACAATACTCCAGACTTGGTCTCACCAGTACCCTGTACAACTGAAGCAGACTCTCCCTACTTTTGTAATCAATTCACCGCACAACAAATGATAACATTCTATTAGCTTTCCTAATGACTTGCTGTACTTGCACACTAATTTATGTGATTCACGCACTCAGATACCCAGATCCCTCCGAATCTCAGAGCTCTGCAATCCCTCACCATTTAGATAATAAGCTTCTTTATTATTCTTCCTGCCAAAATGAACAATTTCACATTTGCCCACATTATATTCCATTTGCCAGATCTTTGACAACTCACTTAACCTACCTATGTCCCTTTGAAGCCTCCTTATGTCCTCTTCACAATTTACTTTCCGGCCTATCTTTATGTCGTCAGTAAATTTAGCCACCATTCCTTCTGTCCCTTCATCCAAATAATTTATATAAATTGTAAAAGGTTGAGGCCCCAGCACTGATCCCTGTGGCTCACCACTTGTTATATCCTGCCAATCAGAAAAAGATCAATTTATGCCAACTCTCTGCTTCCTGTTAGCTAGCCAATTTTCTATCCATGTCAAGATGTTACCCCCTACAGCATGAGCTCTTATTTTCCTCATTAACCTTTGATGTAGCATTTTATCAAATGTCTTCTGGAAATCTAAGGACAGTACATCCACTGGTTCCCCTTTATCCACAGCACATGTGACTTCTTCAAAGAGCTCCAGTAAATAGTTTAAACATGATTTCCCCTTCACAAAACCATGATGACTCTGACTGATTGCCTCAAAATATTCTAAGTTAAACTAGCTGGCTGGTAGTTTACTGTCTCCCTCCTTCTTTGAATAAAGGAATTACATTTGCTATTTTCCAATCTAATGGAACCTTCCTGAATCTAGGGAATTTTGGAAACTTAAAACCAACGCGTCAACTATCTCACTGGCCACTTCTTTCAAGACTCTAGGATGAAGTCCATCAGGCCATGGAGATTTGGCAGCCCGCAGCTCCAACAATTTTCTCAATACCACTTCCCTGATGATTGTAATTTTCCTAAGTTCCTCCTTCCCTTCCATTTCCTGATTTACACTGGGTCTATCAGGCTCCCACTTTACCTTCTGCAAGAGATTAATGGAACCCTCAACCCCCACAAGGAAATCGGGGAGATCTGGTTACCTTGTGATCCCACTCGTGTCCACACACTCTTACAAGGTAAGTGACAGATAGGTGGTGATTCTGGGGAGGATCGGACTCTCCAAGCCAGGAGTTCCCACTACGAAGCTCCTACGTTGCAGTGGTGGCTCTACAACAGGAGAACTAAAGTATATCGGCCCCCCCACAAGGACTTATCCATGGGACCAAAGCACAAGTCAGCTGGAGGAACTGGAGAACCCTCCCCCCGACCTCGCCCAACAAGGTGATTTGCATAACTTACCCGCTTTAATAATGGGCATATTGTTAGTAGCAACAAAATTCATTAACTTGGTCTGCTCTGTATCTTTATCTGATGAAAGATATATACCGTTTATAAGGACTGCATATGTATTAGCAGTTATTTCCCAGTAATCATAGCAATTTTAAATGATTTATTTGATTTTACTCAATAGTTTGTCACAATAGTTTCAGTGTGGGCCAAAACAACTTCTCACAGTTAAGTGCCAGTTCTGAAGAAGAGTTATATTGGACTCGAAATGTTAATTCTGTATCTCTCACCATAGATGCTGCCAGATTTGCTGAGCTTTTCCAGCACTTTCTGTTTTATTGTCATGATTAAATTTCCTTTGTGCATATCTAACTTAGACAGGTAACTCCCTTATACAAACAGCATTCAGCACAATTTTACACAATGTTTTACTTTTATTTCAACTCTCCAAAATTTAAATGCCCTTTTATTATCAAGGGAAGAGAGGTAATTATACCACAACGTAAATAATGCACATGTCCTTAATCTCGGCCCACAGCATGAGACCACAGCAGCATCATTCATTTCATTTTATCTGGCAAAAGTTCAGTTTATTTCACTTTTATTAAAAGGGAAGAAAATATGCTTTGAGTTCTGTGGAATTTCACTCTTATTCCTGAAATGTTCAGATTTGAGAGAACCTGTAACCCCTAAACTCACTTAAAACAGCAGATGTGGTTTAAATTAAACAGCAGTCAAATTGTTAGCTCATCCAGATGCTGCATTAGAAAGCAACTAAATTTTATTTTGTTTAAATGCATCTGAACAGACTGATAGCTGCCCTTTTTGTAAACTGTCAAGATGTTTTCAGGATAAATTAAATCCAACAGTCTTTAATAACAGAATTTCAACCCCCATATGCCTTTGATTCACCTTCTATGGTCCTTCTTCATACCAGTAATGAAGATCATCAGGCCATTTCTCTGAATTGCAGCTTGTTTAACTGCTGCTTCCTGAACATCTGAAATGAGTTAAGTTCCCATGGGCCTTAACAAGAATGGTAAAATAAATAGGAAACTACTATACCATCTTCCTGTGACTCAGTTTACTTAACATAGTATAAGTCAGTGGTCGTGGAAATGATTAACATTTTCAGTTACAAATGGCATTGAAGTCTTCAAATGCCTAAAAGACAAGTGTACAATAGTCCCTTGTGGCTTATGACAGGGCCTGTAGCAACCACTGGAGCAAAGTAACCACGTTACTTATGTTTTAGGTCTATCATAAATAATCACCCAATTGGTTTGATGGAGCAAATTTATAATACAGAAGTTCCCAATTATATTCAGACAAGGTTTGCTTATCACTAATCTTATTCAGTGATCTTACTAGGTCTGGATGAGACTGGATCTCACTCTTGAATCCAAGTTTTCCCATGTCTACCACCTAATTTTGCTTGGTGGCAGTAGAAAATTGGATGTAGACCCACAGCATTGGATCTTTTGGGAAGACATTTGTAAATTAGATGCTAATGGCAAAGTCACTTTCTAATGCCACTTTCACCACATTGCACCACAGCCGTTTCTTGATACCATGTGAAGTGAATCGAATTGGCTGAAGACAGGCATCTGTGATGCTGGGGACCTCCTGAGGGGGCCGAGATGGATAATCCACTCAGCGCTTCTGGCTGAAGATTCTTGAAAATGCTTCAGCCTTATCTTTTGCAGGCTGAAGCATTTGCAAGAATCTTCAGGTAGGAGTGCCAAGTGGGTGAACTATCTCGTCCTCCTCCAGAGGCCCCGAGCATCACAGATGCCAGTTTTCAGCCAATTCAATTCACACCACATGATATCAAAAAATGGCTGAAGGCACTGATACTGCAAAGGCTATGGGCCCTGACAATATTCCGGCAATAGTGCTGAAGACTTGTGCTCCACAACTTGCCATGCCCCTAGCCAAGCTGTTCCAGTACAGCTACAACGCTAGCATCTAGCCCATATTGCGGAAAATTGCCCAGGAACGTCCTGTACACAAAAAGCAGGACAAATCCACATGGCAAATTACCGCCCCATCAGTTTACTCTCCATCATTAGTAAAGTGATGGAAGAGGTCATCAACAGTGCTATCAAGCCATGCTTGTTTAGTAGTAACTTGCTCACTGGTGCTCAGTTTGGGTTCCGCCAGGGTCACTCAGCTCCTGACCTCATTACAGCCTTGGTTCAACATCGACAAAAGATCTAAACTCCAGGGGCAGAATTTTGCCATTGGCGAGCAGGGGTGGGGCCCACTCACTGACACGTAAAATGACGCGGGATGATGTCGGGCGGAACTCCTTACGTCACCGCGCCCCATTTAAATTTTCAGGAAGGTGGGGGCGCAGCAAAATCAGCTGTGCACCCACCGACCTGGCAATGGCCAATTGAGGCCATTGACAGAATCAATTAAAGTAATTAAAGGACCTGCCCGTCCAACCTTAAGGTTGGCGGGTCGGCCAGGAGCCCCGGTGGGAACTAGAAAAAACATGAAACCTCATCCACAGGCGGGATGAGGTTTCATGCAGGATTTTAAACATTTTAATAAAGTTTTTTTAGAAATTATGAACATGTCCCAACTCATGTGACAGTCATGTGAGGGGACATGTAAGGGATTTTTCTTTTCTATTTTTAATATTTTTGAAAGTAGAGGTGATCTCCCTGAGGCAGCACTTAGCCACAGGGAGATGAGTGCGCTCTTCCGTGCGCATGCGTGAAAGAGCGCACTCTCGATCTTAGGCATTCCCCCCGCCCGCACAAGGAGTGCATAGCGCTTCCCTGCGGATGTCACGCTGGGCGGGCCTTTGTTAGCCGGCCCACGTAAAATGGCGCTGCGCCTCTGATCGGGGGCGCTGATCGGAAGGGTGTCCGCACGTGCCCGTCCAGCAACCTCCAAGTTCAGCCCCAGAGGTGAGGTGAGAGTGACTGCCCTTGACATCAAGGCAGCATTTGACCGAGTGTGGCATCAAGGATGCCGAGCAAAACTGGAGTCAATGGGAATCGGCGGAGAACTCTCCGCTGGTTGGAGTCATACCGAGCACAATGGAGGATGGCTGTGGTTGTTGGAGGCCAATCATCTTAGCTCCAGGACATCACTGCAGGAGTTCCTCAGTATGGTGCCCTAGAGCAAACCATCTTCAGCCGCTTCATCAATGACCTTCCTTCCATCATAAGTTCAGAAGTGGGGATGTTCGCTGATGATTGCACAATGTTCAGCACCATTCACAACTCCTCAAATACTGAAGCAGTCCATGTGCAAATGCAGCAAGATCTGGACAATATCCAGGCTTGGGCTGACAAGTGGCAAGTAACATTCAAGCCGCACGAGTGTCAGGCAATGACCATCCCCAACAAGAGAGAATCCAACCATCACCCTTTGACATTCAATGGCATTACCATCACTGAATCCCCCACTATCAACACCCTGGGGGTCACCATTGACCAGAAACTGAACTGAAATAGCCATATAAATACTGTGGCTACAAGAGCAGGTCAGAGGCTAGGAATCCTGTGCTGAGTAACTCACCTCTTGACTCCCCAAAACCTGTTCAACATCTACAAGTCACAAGTCAGGAGTGTGATGGAATACTCTCCACTTGCCTGGATGAGTGCAGCTCCAACAACACTCAAGAAGCTTGACGCCATCCAGGACAAAGCAGCCCACTTGATTAGCACCCCAAACACAAACATTCACTCCCTCCACCACTGACGCACAGTAGCAGCAGTGTGTACCATCCACAAGATGCACTGCAGGAATTCACCAAGCCTCCTTAGATAGCACCTTCCAAACCCATGACCGCTAAAACCTAGAAGGACAAGGGCAGCAGAAACATGGGAACACCACCACTTGGAAGTTCCCCTCCAAGCCATTCACCATCCTGACTTGGAAATATATCAGCATTCCTTCACTGCAGCTTGATCAAAACCCTGGAAGTCCCTCCCTAACAGCACTGTGGGTGTACCTACACCAAATGGACTTGTTCAAGAAGGCAGCTCACCACCATCTTCCCAAGGGCAATTAGGGATGGGCAATAAATGCTGGCCTGGCCAGAGACACCTACATCCCATGAATGAATGTAAAAAAGAGACACTGCATTAATTTTTATTCATGTTTATTTTATACACATGCCATGGAGAGGGTGGAAGACAATTTAAACAGACTTGTGAACAGCTGCAATTTAAAGATTATTCTTCAGTCTTGTTTTTTACTTTTGTTTTTGTTAACTACTCTGTTATCTGCCTTGTAGCATTTTCTGCAAAGCTCCTATTTGCCACCCTTCATTTCAAAGCAGTGCATAATGGCTTTCGCAATGGAAGAAAAGTAAGAGTAGTGGAGTGATGCAGAGGCAGTGAGGGGCTACCCAAGCACACAACATTCATAAAATAGTAGCTTCACATAGAGCTGTTTTTAAACAAATTTAACTGAGGAGCAGCTTCTGAAGATAAAAACAGAAAAGGCTGGAAATGCCCATCAGGTCAGGCAGCATTTGTGGGGCGAGAAACAAAGTTAATAACCTTTCGTCAGAACTGGAAAAACTTGAGCAAGGGGTGGGCGGGACAAGGATAAAAGGAAGGCCTGTGTAATGACCTGACGCGCCAGGCAGGTTTCAATAAGACACAGATAAACTTTATTACAGAAAGCTTTTCGGAAGCTGCAAGCTTGATCAGGACCCTCGTCAGGAATCCCCATTTCCCCCCCTCCGGATTATCCGCACTTAGGGCTCATTGGTCGGAACCTCCACGAACATCATGTGACCCGACAGACAGCAGCAGAGGCTATACCTTCAATTACTACATCTCCTCCCTCTTTAGTTTTTTACAGCTTCTATTTACAGAGAACATTTGAATATCCAACAACATATACAGATCTACAACTTCAGGTATTTAAAGATTAAGGCCGGGATTTTCCAGCCCTGTCACGGGCGGGACCTGCCACGGGTGAGGTGGAACCCCAGCCATTAGCCCATTGGCTTGCAACGGGACTGGAGGATCCTGGTGGTGGGCAGGTGTGGAAAATCCCGCACTAAGTCTCTGAGGTGCTTTCTTTATTTGGTTAGAGTAGCATGTCTCTACCACTTGAGGTTCTTCCACAGGATCGACATGATCAGGAACTGCAGCATGAGATACATCATTAGGAAGTGGCAGCTCAAAGTTAGTTAACTCTACAGACATCAGGCATGTCTATTCAAGGTTGACCTGTCGCCTCAGGGATTAATGGTTCATGGCTTCCCGACCGCCCCCACCAACCCCCACCGAGTACCCCGGCCAAGAGCAAAATTCTGCCCGATGATTTCTGGTAGGCCAGATATGCTAAAACAATGATGCAACTTCTCCATAGTTGCACTCAATGTTGGTGATTTGACTTCGTTTACTTCCATCCATTTAGAATGTGCATCTATAATGAACAAAAACATGGTACCTGAGAATGGTCCTATATACTCAATATGTAGTCTAACCAGGGTCGACCAGGCCACTCCCACAGATGCAGTGAAGCTGAAACAGACAACTTGTGTTGTTGCTGACAATGGAGACAGTGCTTGACCATGCTTCCAATGCCACTGTCAATGCCTGGCCACCAGACCTAGCTTCACACAGGCATTTTCATCTTCAATATGCCTGGATGTGCATTGTGAAGCTCTGTCAAGAAGGGATGGCAACTCTTGATCCCCACAACAAGATTCCACCTTGACAAATTAACTCTGTTTTTCGGGCATGGTATGGTCTCATCTCTTCAGATACAGGTGAATCTGACCACCCTTGTAAAACAAGGTCTCTGACTTTTGACCAGTTGGATTTCTGTACATCCAATTTCTAATTTTCTTCACACACTCAGATGAAGAATCCAGGAAATTCAGTATTAGCACAACTTCTTGTGGCACTGGAGCATGTACGATGCTATCTGGTAACGGGAGACGACTGAGCGCATCCTCATTTGCTATATGTAAGCCAGGATGATGCATAAAGTTATACTCATATGCTGCTATGGACTTGATTTTCCAGACAATTTTCTCATTAGAAATGTGGAACTTTATTTACAGGCTGCAGCTGCAGTTACATGCTTCTGTCAAGCACCACAGCTAGAGCTGATTTGTTCACACTGTCACATGATACTATGCAACACAACAAGCCTTAAAACTACAGTCACTACATTCTTTAAAGCTACAATTACTACATACACAGATAATATCAAAGCCCAATGTTGAATTCTTGCTGTTGCTGTTGGCAGAATGGCCTTATCTTCACTGAATAAACCAATTAATGGTTTATGGTCCAACACAATGGTGAAATGCCATCTTTGCAGGTACTGGTGGAATTTCTTCACTCTGAATACCACTGATAAACCTTCCTTTTCTAGCTGGGAGTAACCCTTCTCGGCTGTGGAGAGGGTTCGAGAGACATAGCCAATGGGCTTTTCTGATCCATCATCAATTCTATGTGATAACACAGCTTCTACACCATAAGGAGAAGCATCATATATTAATACCAATTCTTTCGATAGGTCATAGTGTGCCAATAATGCAATAGTTTCTTTATTTTCACAAAGGCTTCTCCCTGTTGTGAATTCCAAGACCAATGGTGATTCTTTTTTAACAACAAGCGTAATGGTGCTAACACGGTTGATAAGCTTGGCACGGAATGGCTATAGTAGTTGACCATGCCCAGGGAAGACTTAAGTTTGGTTACATTGGACGTGGTGTAGGTGCATTTTTTATTGCCCTAACTTTTTCTTTTACCGGATGCAAACCCATGGCATCCACCCTGTGACCCAGGTAAGTAACATCTGGCACTTGGAATACATTTTTCTTTCTTCGCCAGCTTCCATGAACCTTCTTAGCACCTCCCCCAGGTTGGCCAAGTGTTTGGCCTGATCAGAACATCATCTAGCTATACGATCACTCAGGGAAGTCCTCGCAAAAGACTCTCCCTTTGGAAGATTGCACATGCAGATGATACTCCAAAGGGTAGACAAGTGCACTGACAAAGACCCTTGTGTGTGTTGATAGTCATGTGATCTCTAGACATGCTGCCCAGCTCTAATTATTGGTAAGCATGACTCATCAAGTTTTTTTATAGGATTTGCCTCCAGTTAGCTTTGCATCTATGTTGTGTATCCTTGGAAGGGGGTAATTATCCAGTCTGGCTGCCTTATTTACGGTCAATTTATAGTCCCCACAAATGTGTATGGTTTGGTCAGGCTTAACCACTGGAACTATGGGGCAGGATCTTCCATTCAATGTGCGGGGGGGGGGCGGTGCCCGCTCGCCAATATGTAAAATGACGCGGGATGATGTCGGGTGGAACTCCTGATGACACCTCGTGTCATTTCCATTTTCAGGTTGGTGGGGGCGCAGCCAAGTCAGCTGTGCGCCCGCTGACCTGTCAACTGCCTGTCGAAGCCATTTAAAAACTAATTAAGGTTGTTACTGGACCTGACCGTCCAACCTTAAGGCTGGTGGGCAGGCCGGGAGCCCTGGCGGCAAATAGAGAAAACATGAAACCTCATCCACAGGTGGGATGAGGTTGCATGATGGTAGTTAAATTTTTAATAAAGGTTTCAATAAAACTTATGGACATGTCCTAACTCATGTGACAGTGTCACATAAGGGGACAAGGCAGGGAAATTTTTAAACATATTTATTAAAAGTTTTAAATCGGAGCTGATCTCCCTGAGGCAGCACTTAGCCTGAAGGAGATCAGTGTATGAAAGAGCGCACTGTAGGCTGAGGGAATCCACCCCGCCCGGCACAGAGAGTGCCATAGCGCTTCCTGGCGGACGTCACACTGGACGGGCCCTAATTGGCCCACCCACGTACAATGGCAGTGCACCTCCGATTGGGGGCGCCGATCGGAAGCACGCCCGCTCCTGCACTTCACCCCTGACAGGGTGCAAATTTTTCCCATGGGTGCTGCCCATTCCGAGAATTGGACAGGTTGGCTGATGTCCAGCTTTTCTAACCGGCACAGTTCTGCATCCACCTTCTCCTTCAATGCACAAGGCATAGGTCTGGCCTTAAAGAAATGTGGTGTCGCCTGAGGGTCCACATATATTTTTACTTGCAAGCCTTTTAACTTCCCTAAATCGTCCTGAGATACACTGTTGTACTTCCTCAGCAGTGCAGGAACTCCTCCTGTTCTCAGGTGGGATAGTTCAGACCAGTCAAGCTTGATTTTTTGTAACCAGTCTTGGCCAAGGAGATTAGGTCCTTCTCCTTTCACTATTATCACTGCAAGCTGGGCTGTCTGTTGCCTATAAGACGCTGGTACCTGTATAAATTCTCCAACGTATGTCTTCAATTTAGCAGTTGACTGCCGTAGGTTCAGTGGCTGGGTACCTTCTTTCAGGTATTTAAATGTGTGCTCTCTCACCATCGTGGTGAGGTTCCTGTATCCACTTCCATTATTAGTGGCTTCTCGTTAACTTGGATTGTGACAGTGATGGGTTCGATTTTTACAGTAGTGACGTTATACGTGGAATAGATGTCGGTGTTGGCAGCTTCAGGTTCTGCTGTATTTTTCAATTCAGTCATGTTGGTTTGCTGCTCTATGGGCTGTTTCGACTTTGCCCTGCATTGCCTTATTACCTGACCTTTCTTATGGCAGTAGTGGCATTCTGCCTTCTTGAATCTGCAGGTGTCAGGTTCATGGTCACCCCCACATCTATAACAAATGAACCTTGGAGTCGCTGCTGAAGTGTTTCTACTAGACCTTTTCTTGTTTCTAACAGCAGACATTGCTTCTTGCTTTGCTGCTGTGTCTCTGGTTTTTGCGCCAGGCCTGGTGGTAGGATCCTGCACGAAGAGCAGCGCCATGTTGTATATGTTGCAAAGCCTGCAAGTCTCTCGCAGCACTTTCTATGGCGAGTGATATTTCCAGGGCGCTGTAAAGTAAATTGATGTCAACCTCTGCGAGTAAATGGTGCTGAATGGCATCGTCGTGAACTCCACAAACTAATTGGTCCTGCAGCATATAATTTAGTGTGGTGCTGAAGTCATAGTGTTCTGTCAACTGCTTCAGCTTCACTACATAGGTTGCGATGGACTCTCCTGGGGCCCTAACTCTGGAATTAAACTTAAATCGCTGCATTATTATGATTGGCTTCGGCTGGAAATGTGTTTTCACAAGGTCCACTAATCCATTAAACGATGTAGAATTGGGTGTGTTTGGGGCCATCAGGCTGCGTGTGGGATTGTATGTCTTGCTACCAGATACACACAAAAGGATTGCTTCCTGCTTTTCCTCTGCAGTAATTTTGTTTGCTACGAAATAAAAACAAAGAAGATTTACATACCGGCTCCAGTCTTCCATAGTCACATCGTAAGGATCGATTTTGCTGTAGAGTGCGATGACTGGTGAGTAATCCTTTCTTTTTTTCTTAAGTTTCGATGTACACACTTTAACAAGGCGAGATGCAGCATCCGATCTATTTTATCCTCGTCACCAAATGTAATGACTTGATGTACCGGACTGGTTTCAACAAGAAACAGATGAATTTTATTACAGAGAGCTTTTCAGATGCTACATGCTCGATCAGGACTCTCATCAGGGAGCCCCACCCCCCGGATTACCCACACTAAGGTCTCATTGGTCAGAGCCTCCACAAACAACACATGACCCCGATAGACAGCAGCAGAGGCTATACCTTCAGTTACTACCCCTGTAGTCTTAATCTTCTCGAGCCAAAGGGAAATGGTGATGGGGTGAGAAAATAAACAAAGAAACAAAATATGTGTCCAAAGCTGGTGTGCTACTGTTTGAAAGCGAAAATAAGAGAAAAATCAAAACATGCAAAGAAAAGGACACAAAATGGGGAGACAGACTTTAGGGTCTGAAATTGTTGAACCCGATGTTGAGTCCTGAAAGCTATAAAGTAAATCGAAAGCTGAGGTACTATTCCTCTAGCTTATATTGAGGTGCATTAGAACAGTGCAGTAGGCCAAGGACTGCCCTCCATTTTGTTTTCTTTTCTTTGCATGTTTTGATTTTTGACTTATTTTCACTATCAGGCAGTAGCACACCTGCTCTAGGCACATCTGGGTGGGGCATCAGTAAATGCAACCCCAATTCACAGATTCACAGTATTTTTACATCGCAGAAGACCATTCAGCCCATTGTGTCTGCACCAGCTCACTGAATGAGCAATTTACTTTGTGCCATTCTCCTTCCTTCTCCCCATAATCCTGCACATTGTTCCTTTTCAAATAACAGGTCTGATTCCCTTTTGAATGCCTCGATTGAACCTGCCTCTCCCACACTCTCAGGCAGTGCATTCCAGTGCATTCCCACAACTTACCTTCCATCCGTTACTGATCAACACGGCCACAATGCAAAACTGCCGCAATCATGTTAATTAACAGGCAGCAGAAAGTTGATGTTGAAAGCATCAGACATCATTTAATTTTGCATCATGATCCCTGCGTCTGTTTTTGGCAGCTATTGGTTTAGCCCCTGCTATATGACAAAATAATGGCTGCATAGTGGCCTGCTGCAAGATGAACTTCTCATGACTGCTGATCGGGAAGTGCCATTCTCTGCCTTATGCTTTGCAGATGGTCGCACACAACTCGAGCAATAATTGAGGCCCGTGGCTTGTGTATGGAATATTCCTGTTTGAATGAGCATGAAGGGTTATATGCATACTGTTCTGAAATGCAAACACTTATCTTGATTTCAAGTCGAGTTCCCTGTGAGCCTTGGGCCTTTTGCATATGCATCAGCTGGGAAATGGCCGCACATGCGCAGTTCATATCTTCTCACATCTTCAGACCAGGCTCTGGCTCTTCGTAGCTGCGCAGAACAAAAGAAGAACAAATAGTGTGAAAAGTGGGTCAGGTGACTTGAACTGGCGTACCATTTCCAAGGAAGGTGTGCCAAGGAAGAGGACATGGGGAGAGGGACACGGAGAGGTCCCAGGAGAAAGTCCCAGGCAGCGACAAAGACAAGGATCGGAAAGAGTTCTCAGTCATCAAGTTAAAAGAAAGGAGCAGAGCAGTAGGCTCCAAGTTAAAGAGAGAGAGCTTTGAGGAGCAGATTTGAAGCAAAGCAAGCTTCCGAGGAGACCTGAAGATCTGAGGAAGCAGCTGAAGGCTGGTGAGTCCTTCCCACAGGCTTTTTGGAGCAGTGGTGTTCTCCTTGGCATGGCCGAGGATCTGAAATTGTGCTTGGAAGGTGAAGTTTGAGTGTACTCAGAGATCCAGGAGAAAGGTATCTTGGAAGGCGGGATTGAAACCCTGTGAGGTGAGCCATTGTTGCAGCCATCTGAGATGGAGCGACATTTGGAGAGAATTCCAAGGTGAGTTCTTCCAATGTGGAGGTTGGAAACCCTCATGAGAAAGACAAAGTTTCTGTGAAACTGGTTGGCTCACAATGTGACAAACGTCTGAGTGGGTCGTTGAGAAATCCATGGAATCTGCTTTGGTCGCATCTGTCATTTATTTTGGAGTGTTGTGTGTCTGACCACAGTTCACCCGTTAATTCACACATACCTCATACTCACCCTGAATATTAGAGTATAAGATAGATTGTAAATTGTTTTATTTATCAGAATTTGTATATGTCCATAAAGATATAGCTGGGGTAAAGGAATAATGTAATTGAATCCTTTTCTTATGTTTGTACTGAGACATTTCCAACTTGCTTGCTGGGTAAACTATTTAGTTGGTAAACTATCTAATTGCTTGTTCTGGCATACATTGGTTATCTGAATAACAAGCGATGTATTTTTTTCATGGGATGTGGCATTGCTGGCATGGTCCATTTGAGTCCACAGCTCAATCCTTTTCATTAGCTGTAGGTGTAATCCATCTTCTATCTCAGTTTTCAAACTCACATGTGGCAAATTCTCATTTTGATTTAGCAAAGTCAAAATGGCATTTTTGTGAGATAACATCTCACCTCTCCTTGGTTCAAAATCTCTTTTAACCATTTCAAGGATGCTATTGAAATGCTTTTTATGTTCACATCAAAGGCTGCCATTTGAGTCTTTTTCAATTCTCTTTGAGCAATGTCAATCAATTTCTATCTCTGATGTTTTATGATTAGTTGTAATGCTTCAAATTTTTTTACATAATCCACGAACTATATCATTCCACTCCTCTGCAGATTTCGAATAGTCTTTTGCAAACTGTTCACTTGCCTGGATTCCAGCTGCTGTACCTTGTGGTTTAGCTCTGGCAAGCACCTGTAAATCAATTCTTCTGGTCATTGACTTGGAAGGGTCATTTTGCACTTTCAGTCTTTTTTGTTGAAACATCTCAATTTCCAATTCTGCAGGCATTTCAGTTGCTTCTGTACTGCCCATCACTGAGGTTGATACACTAGTGATCTTCCCCAGTATCTCTCAAAATTTTAATTTGTTTATTTATTTTGTTGGAGGACCTCTTCTCCCTTTGAGACAAAACATCCAGAGCCTCCAGTAGACTGCCTCACTTTTTCAGTAATCAAAGAAGAATTCTCTAGACCATCTTGCCCCCTTTCCCATAGATTCTGAAGGAACACGTTTCATGTGTACCACTACTACAATTTTAATAGCCATTTTTTTTTAGTGCTATCTTTTCTGAGGATTCCTAAGCATTTCTACTACTACAATAGGTCTCCCATTTAATTTTAAGCAATTAGATTTAACATGTGCAGGATTATTACAATGGAAGCATATCATTTTCCTTACATCAGTTTTAGGTTCTAGCCTATCTCCCCTATGATTTTGGTGTCCTTCTGTTTGTTCTCTAGAACTGTTATCTTTTCCATTATCAGATTTTCCATTCCTCCAATTTTCCTGTTGATTCTCATAAGACCATTTCCTCCCATGTAACTGATTGTGTGAGGTATCACAGGCATCAGCCAAAACTGCTGTTTCTCATAATTTTGATACTTGATGTTCATCTAAGTAAGTCTTAATTGTTATTGGAATGCTATTCCAGAGCTCTTCCATAATCATGATTTCCCTCATATTCTCAAAAGCTTTCTCTAACTTCAGTGATCAAAACCATTGATCCCATTGCATTTCTTTCTCTCTTGCAAATTCTACAAATATTTGATTAAGTTTCTTTCTTATGGTCCTAAACTTTAAAATTGACAAGGTTCAGGGACCATCTCATAAGCATTCAGTATTGTCGCTTTAACTATCTTGTAGTTGGCAGATTGATCTTCTGACAAACTAACGTACATATTCATGGCTGTACCTGGCAAAACACTTTGTAACATTAAAGTCCAAGCATCTTTTGGCCAATTCAACTTCATAGCTATCTTTTCAAATGAGGTGAAATATCTTTCAACTCCATTCTCTGTAAAGTTAGGCACTAAACAAAGATTTTTAGTTAAATCAGATTCCTCAGGGGAATCAGAATCATCCTCTGACTCACCATCTCTCCTTTATTCCTTTATCCTAAGCTTTTCTCTAGCCAAAGTTGCTGTCTGAGCACTTCCTCTCTTTGAAACTCAAGCCCACGCTTTTGCATTTCTGTTTCTTGCAATCTTTCTTTTTCCTCCTTCTACAATTTAAGCTTTTTCATTTCAATGTCTTTTATTCTTTCATTTTTTTTATCTTTCTACTTTCTCTCTAATTCAAGTATTTTCATTTCTCTGTCTTTTTTACTTTAAGTTTTTTTTCCATTTATCTTTCTTTCTCCTTTTTTTCCAATTCAAATCTTTTTATCTTTCTTTCTCTTTCTTTTTCCTCCAATTCAAATTGTTTCAGTTCCATTTCTTTTTCCAAGTTCAAGCTTTTGCCTTTCTCTATCTCTTTCTACCTCAAGCTGCTTCATTTGCAACTAACGTCTCATTACCCCTAGCTGTGATATATCAGTTTCAGGTCCCTCCTCCTTTAATTTTAAATGCTGGGTAGGCAGTTTAAGCACATCACCCTTACAAAATTTCGCTTTTATTTCTACCTCCACTTAATCTGCTAACTCTCAGTTTGGTCTTAGTCAAAGATTTCAAATTAGCCACGGTTACATCCTCCACTCCCAGAAAAGTCCTAGCAACAGCCAAAGCCATTTTAAAATTCCAACCCATGTATTACTTCACAGCAAATTCTGTTCCTAGGCGCAGTAACTCCACTTCAGCGCACTTGTTTCATTAAGGATTCGCAGATCCCACTTAACTTAAAAGATTTTTGATCCTGCAAAGATATCCCACATTATAATGATATCATGGATGATCCTCACCCTGTTATGATCCCAGCTGATGTTACTACTGGACAAGTCAGATCTTATGGGTGGAACCCAGCTTGATAGATCCTAACTTTTATTTTTTGTTTAGAAACATGGAGAGTGGCTGCTGAACAGAGTCACGGAATCTACTGCTAAACTTTTAACATAAGAATAAAACATTTATTAAACAAGAAGAAATGAACTATATTACACTACTCATTCATCCATAACAATATCTTTACAGATACATACAGGTTCATAAGGATACACAAGCTACAAAGTCTACCTTATACTCTAATGTTCACAGTAAGCATACAGTCCACGTAAACCATTAGATGAACTGTGGACCAAGTGACAGATGCCACCCAAGGCAGATGCTATGGATTTCTCGTCAACTCTCCCCAGATGCTTCTCACACCGTGAGTCAACTGGTCTCACTGAACTCTGTCTTTTATATGAAGATTTCCAATCTCCACTCTCAAAGAACTCGCCTTGGAATTTTCTCCCAAGCTACGATTTCTCTCTGGTGTCTTCAACAAGGGGCCACCTCCAGGGTTTCAGCCTCTCCTTCTGATGTTCCTCTCCTCTGGATTGCCATGTGCATTCAAGCTTTGTCTTCCACACACTCTCTCAGATACTCAATCATGCCAACAGAACACCACTGCTTCACAGGCTGATGGTAAGGACTCACCAACCTTTGGCTGTCTCCTCAGATCTTCTGGCTTCTCACAAGCCCACTTTGCCTTGATTCTGCTCCCTGCAGCTTTGTCTTTTAACTTGGAGACTTTTCCTGTGCTCCTTACTTTCAATTCCACTCAACAAGACCGGTTCAGATTCCTGTTTATTTCCCTTGACTTCACTGACTTCCTGGGACCATCTTCTGCTCAATTGGCTAGTTTTTGAATCTTTCTTCTCTCTTTGGCACCTGCTCCCTGCAGCTCCTTTCCTGCCTGCTCTGGCAGTTTCTGTGGAACGGCCCAACCAACTGAAATTAAGCTGCTTTTCCATTTTTCCCTGTCTCTGTGGGCACCCTGCCAGGCAACAGCAATTTTTTAATACTTTGTTTTAAATTCCTACACTACTCCAAGGGTCATAAAACCTCATTAAAATGCAGGTACACAAAAAGATCCAGACCTGCTGACTCCATCTTACAGAGAAAACTTTAAATGAAACTTGACCTAGGTTTCACCCTTTTCACCCACAAATAGAAAAATGTATAAATTAAACTTAAACTTAAAGCTGCAGCTTATCCCTAACATACACAAATACATATATGACTTACTTAAAATTATCTTTCGTTCCTAACAATCTAAATAGCAGAAGTGCAATGGGATCCAAAGGTAACACCCATTGTGTCAAGGGATCTGAAACTCTGACTCGCAGGTACCCCTCAGAAGCTTCTGGTTAGTGAAGCTGAAATGCAGCGTAGAATTCTGAAAGATATTGAGCAGGATTTTCCCGTCAGCGAGCGTGGGGGCGGGGCCCACTCGCCAACGCGTAAAATGATGCATGGCGATGTCGGGCGGAACTCCCGACGTCACCGCGCCCCATTTAAGTTTTCCGGAAGGCGGGGGCGCAGCAAAATCAGCTGTGCGCCTGCCGACCTATCAATGGCCAATTGAGGCCATTGACAGAGTCATTTCGCTAATTAACGGACCTGCCCGTCCAACCTTAAGGTTGGCGGGTCGGCCAGGAGCCCTGGCGGGATTTAGAAAGAACATCAAACCTTATCCACCGGCGGGATGAGGTTTCATGTAGGTTTTAAAAAATGTTATTAAAGTTTTTGTAAAAATTATGGACATGTCCCAACTCATGTGACCACGTCACATGAGGAGAAATGGCAGGGAATTTTTTTTTTATTTTTAATATTTTTGAGAGTAGAGCTGATCTCCCTGATGCAGCACTTAGCCTCAGGGAGATGTGTCGCTTTTTTGTGCGCATGTGCAAAAGAGCACACTCCCGATTTAGGGAATCCGCCCCCTCCCCCGCCCGCACAGGGAGCGGATAGCGCTTCTGTGCGGACATCGTGCTGGGCTGGCCTTAATTGGCCCACCCACGTAAAATGGAGCTGTGCCCCCGATTGAGGGCACCGATCGGAGGTGCGTCTGTGCGCGCCCGCCATTCAACTTCGCCCCTGACTGGGGGAAAATCCTGTCCATTGAGTGTAAGGGTCACAATGAAATGCAGCAAAACATATGAATTGCTAGCTGCCTGTTTAAATGTCTTTGGATGTCAGGCTTAGCCTAGCTACTCACAATGCTAAGTTTATTTACATTTATGAACATACACCCAGCATTAAGGGAGGAAAACAGAAGGAAAGAAGGAAGGAAGAGACACCTTGCCTTTGTATGGTGCTTTTCTTGTCATCCGGAGTCCCATAGCCAATGAGGTACTTTAAATTGTAGTCATTGTTGCAATTTAGAGGCAGCCACCAAATTGCACACAGTAGGGTCTCACAAACTGGAATGAGATAAATGTACCAGGAAGCATCTAACACGAATGGGAATATAGCACAGGTAAAGGCCATGTGGCCCAACCAGTGCCTGCTGGTGTTTATACTTCACTTTAACATCCACTTG
Organism: Cetorhinus maximus; assembly: GCF_964194155.1. NCBI lineage: Eukaryota > Metazoa > Chordata > Chondrichthyes > Lamniformes > Cetorhinidae > Cetorhinus > Cetorhinus maximus. The sequence goes on along the minus strand of NC_135891.1, from coordinate 97,241,931 downwards.
TGTTTCATCTAACTCTTTCAGCATAGCCCTCCATTCCTTTCCCCTCATAGACTTATTTAGTCTCCCCTTAATTGCATCTGTACTGTTCACTTCAACCACTCCTTGTGACTGAGTTCCACATTCTCACCATTCTCTGAGTCCAGAAGTGTTTTTTTGAATTCCCTATTTGATTTCTTGGTGAGTATCTTATATTGATGTCTTCTAGTTTCTAATTTTCCAATTTTATTTCTAATTTTCACAATTTTATAATTTCATAGTTTTAAAGATCTCTATTAGGTCACTATCAGCCTTGTCTTTTCAAGAGAAAAGAGACCCAGTCTGTCCATCCTCCCCTGATTACTGTCATCCCACATTTGTGGTATCATCTTTTGAACCTTTTTTGTACCCTCTCCAGTGTCTCTATATCGTTTTTACATGATAATCAGAATTGTACACAGTACTCCAGGTCTGGTCTGATCAAACTTCAATACAAATTTTGCATAACTTCCTTACTTTTGAATTGCTTCCCTCTAGAATTAAGCCCTCACTGCTTGGTTCACTGTTTTTAAAGGCCTTCTTGCTACTGTTAGTTAATTGTGTAATTCTGCTTCCAGATCCCATTGGGCAGAATTTGATGGCTGACGTGTGGGTGGACGTCAGCATTTAAAACGTTGCGCGCTGATGTCTGGCGAGCGTCCCGACGTCAGCGCGCAGCATCGTGATATTTAGCTGGGCGGGCACTATGAAGCGCGATGCGCACCCGCCATTAATTAAAGGCCTTGTTAAGGCCCTTAACTCGGCAATTGAAGCCGATTTTGAGGGGCCCGTGCTAACTTCACCTCGGCGCATGGGCCCAACGGGCAGGCGGGTAACTGATTTTTTAACAAACCTCATCCACGGGCGGGATATGTGGGCTCAGAGGGGTTGTTAATGTTTTTTTCTGAAGTATTTAATGCAGAAAGTGTTTTAAACTTGCCTGTGTGATTGTTACCAGTTCAGATCGATTTCCAATAGTTTTCTCTGTACTTTGAAGCTTCAGCTCAGCAGTGTGCAGACAGGAATCTTTATCGGGCCTGCAGCTTTCCGGAGGCCTACGTGTAGCCTGGGTATGGGTTCTGGCATCTCCACTGGAGGCAGCTCCTCTGAGGAGGAAGGGAGGGATAGAATAAGGAGGAAGCCAGGACTGGACAATCAGCCTCCAGGGGAGCCACCTTTGGGAGGCCAGGCGCAGGCACAAGGGGCGCAGGGCCAAGCGGTTGTCCAAGGTGGAAGGGGTCGCAGAAGATGCCACTATTCTGCTGCCAGGGTTTACAGGCGGAGAAGCAGCTACCTCAATATGACTGAGGTGCAGTGCCGAAGGAGGCTCCGACTCTCAAGGGAGACAGTCAACTATATCTGTCAGGTGATTGGCCCTGAGATCTCCCCTAACTGTGTGGGTGGACACCCTATGCCAGTGTCTCTGAAGGTCACAGCTGCCCTCAACTTCTATGCCTCTGGCTCCTTCCAGGGGTCGGTGGGTGATCTTTGTGGTGTCTCCCAATCAGCTGTCCACACTTGCATCAAGCAGGTTACAGACGCTCTGTTCAGACAGGCATTGATCTTCATCCACTTCGGCTGGGACCAGGCAAGTCAGACACAGCGAGCCAGAGGCTTCGTGGCCATTGCTGGCTTCCCCTGTGTCCAGGGTGCTATACACTGTACACATGTGGCCATCAAGGCGCCAGCAGGTGAGCCCGGTGCCTTCACCAACAGGAAGGGCTTCCACTCCATGAACGTGCAGATAGTGTGTGACCACAGGATGCAGATTCTACAAGTCTGTGCAAGGTACCCAGGCAGCTCCCATGATGCCTGCATCCTCAGACACTCCCAGGTGCCGGGGCTCTTCAGTGCTCCAGCCCGGCTGGATGGATGGCTGCTGGGTGACAAGGGCTATCCCCTCAGAAGGTGGCTCATGACGCCTCTCCGCCATCCAAGAACAGAAGCTGAGCAGCGCTACAATAGGAGCCACAGCTCCACAAGGGCTGTGGTGGAGAGAGCCATCGGTCTTCTCAAGATGCGCTTCCGATGCCTGGACTGCTCAGGGGGCGCACTCCAGTACCCCCCAGATCGTGTCTCTGTGATAGTGGTAGCATGCTGCACTCTCCACAATCTTGCGCTGGAAAGGGGGGGGATGCAGTTGACGATGAAGACCTTGATGCTGTGGTTGTGGCTGCACATGATGAATCCAGCAGTGGCTCAGAGGATGAGGAAGCACAGGGCGATGATGAGGGGCAGCACGCCGACCCGCTCCTACACCAAGGAGGCAGGGACACCCGGGACAATTTAATCCAACGAACCTTCAGCTAGCTGCACACACAAATGGATCAGCAGGACCAGCATTGCCTGGAACTTCCACACGTGGCACTTAGGTGCTTCATCTTCCACCTCATCAGCTGCAACTAAGGGTTTAGTACAGAAACATCAATGTCCACTCAAACACTCATGAGATGTCTGTGAAACATACAAATGCAGCACAAAGGAAACACCCTCAGCCCTGGTCAGAAAAGTGGACTTTATTCAGTCCAACGTCAAACAGAAACGTCTCTCTTACAAACATAACTATTTGTTGCCTAATCTCGGGCCAACACAAAATCACCAGTGACAAACCCGTGGAGTGCCTAACGTGCCTTATGCTTTTGTTTTCGGGAGCTACGTCTTGGTGCCGCCCCGTCGCTCGGAGTGGCTTGTGAGACAGCTGCTGACTCTGCTGTCCTGTTGGCGTCAATGACCTTGGCGGCCGTTCTCTGGCCTGTGGAGCCTGTGATGGAGTGGCAGAACTGGCACCTCCTCAGCTGTCGCAGCCTCAACAGATGCAACGGTCACTGGCAGAGGGGCAGAGGGGCTGCTGCCCTCATCCGGAGCGCCCTGAGAGGAGCTCGCAGTGACGACAGGCAGCTGCTGCGCTGACGTGATGTCACATTGGACCTCCCTGCTCACCGCAGATGGATGGGCACCGAGCGGCGGCACTTGGTGCCCAGAACATCTCCCACACTGGGAATGACCACCCGTGGCCATTAGCGCTGTGAGGGCTTGCAGGTCAGAGCGTAACCCAATCAGAAGAGTCTCAATCCGATCGAAACCCCTCTCCATGAGAGTCGCCAATCTCTCAGTGGAGGAAGCCTGAAGCTCTGTCCTGAGGTTCATGCCATCACTGACACTCTGCCTGGACTCCTCCACCACAGAGACCAACTGAAGCACACCCTCATGCAACCCGGCCAGATGCTCCCACACACCCGGCCGCTTGTCCTGCAGCTGCTGCATTGCTGACATCTCCAGAGGCACATCATCACTGCCGGACTCAGCATGTGCCTGGTCCCCTGCAGCCCTCCGGCTGCTGGCGCCATCGGCACTCTCTGTCCCTACCATCTCCTCCAGCGATTGTGAAGTGCCCTCTCCACTGTGCCCCGGGACACTAGCCAACGTTATATTCCCCACCGAAGTGTGTGTGTCTGCGCTGATGCCTGACTGGCTGAAAGCATGTGACGCAAGTTGCAAGTCTTGGTCCTCAGGTGTGGAGGGGGGGCTCTGGACTTGTTCCTGGAGGCCATGTGGTGGTAATGCTGAAATTAACAACAAGGACAGTGCATCAGTTACGTTCAGTCAGTAACACCTTTCATCACTTTCCCCCCCCAGCCTCATAAGTCGCTAACCCTTCAAGACTCTAAGGAGACGAACATTGGTGGGGTGGAAAAGAGTCAAGAGGAGGCCCAAACATTACACGTGCATACAGACAGGCTGGTCAGATGGCCTAAGGAATGCCACATGGAATGTTATATGGATAAGTGTGCGGTTTAGCACTTGGACAAGACAAGCAAGGTACAGGAATACATGAGTAATGGTGGGACCGTGGGAAGTCACCACGATTACAGGGACCTTGCTGGGCAGACCCGTTAAGGTAGCAGAACAGGAACATTAGACGTTTAACAAGGTCAAAGCCAAACTTGCCTTTATTAGCCGAGGAATAGAATGTAGGAAAAGGGTGGCCATGTTGCAAGTGCAGAAAAGGCTGTCGAGGCCACAGCTACACTTCTGCGTTCAGTTGTGATCTGCACTTCATGGGAGGGATGGCATTGGAGTGGGGAGAGTGCAGAGGTTCCTGACCTGGATGCATGCTGGCCTGGAGAGTTGCAGTGATGAGGAAACATCGCAAACACTTGTGATATTTGCCGTGGAGCACAGGAGATTGACAGGTCACATTATTGACCTTCAGACCGTTAGGAGGGGCATAGACCGGGTAGGCAGAAGGCAACATTTCCCCTTGGCGCAGGGATGACTAACGTGGTGGCATTTATTTAAGTTGAGTGTCATGAGGTTGACAGGTGAGGTGCTGAGGACCTTTTAGACAGAGTAATGTGGGACGCACTGGCTGAAAGGGTGGTGGAGGTACAAACCCTCCTAAGATGCAATAAGTCTTTGGATGTGCAGCAGCAATGCCATGGCATGTTAGGCCATGGGGATAGTGGTCACAAATGGGATAAGGCGACTTTGGAAGGTGCTAGAGACGCTCATCCTCAAGGGGCCGAGGGACTTTTGTGTATGACCCACACGTCTGACTGTATCAGTCTGTGAATGAGCAGTGTTGCTGCATTAACAATTGCAGCAACCATCAGTGCTTTGGATGGTGGGGAGACAGAGTGGATGGGACTGTGGCCCTCAAATACCTGCCCACTGCACCCCAGCCTCACCGACGCCTGCTGACCTGGCCGCCTGCCTCCTGCCTTCTCCCCAGCTGCATGGCCTGCTCCTCATACATGGTGAGGTGCTGCAGCACGGTGTGCCCACCACCAGACCGCTGGCGCTCCTGCATATTGTTCTCTGTTTTTGCCTGCAGAACAGAGAAGAGGATTTATTGGGGCTGATCGCTCATGTACTCTACACGCGCACCCCGCACCCCAACCACAGTGACCCATCTGAGGCCTCCAGCGGCTCCTGTCCACCCTACTGGTGACCAGTCCCCAGAAGATAGTCCAGCTGCTCCCAACCCCCTCCCCCAACGGCCACCTTGGACACATTCGGCGTCCATCACTTTGAATAACACACGGGTCTTAGCGCCCATGGCAAGGAGGCGTAACTAGGTGTGGCACTGAGGCCAGCAGATGGCTCTTGGCCACGACACCTTGAGGCTCCCCTTCCACCGTCTCATCACCATCAATAAGACGTGTGTTGCTACTCAAATGCGACAAACACCAACATATGCTGCGGGGAGAACCCATCTTCTCCTCACCCACTAAGGCTGATGTGAGCATGGTCACTATCTGTTTGCCCACCCAGCGTGCGCCAAGTGCCCAATGCAGTAACGACAGTAAGACAGGGCAGGGTGGGAGACTCAAAGGCTAAGGCTACCTGCTGGGTCAAAGGGCCAAGGCAGACATGGTCCTCACCCTTCCAGAGTGCAGCAAATCATTGAATCTCTTGCAGCACTGGGTGTCGGTGCGCCGCACAGCATCTTGGGCGCTCACAGCATCACCAACCTCCTGCCACGCCTGACTGGTGACGTGGGGGGCCCTCCTCCTCCCATCCTCCGGAAACAACACCTCCCGATGGTTGGACACCGCATGGAGGAGGACAGCAAGGCAGGCACTTGAGAACCGAGGGGCACAGTGGCCCTCCCACTGGCCTCTCCTGCAGCCTGTCCCCCTCCTCCTCCTCCTCCTGTGCTCTGAGAGCAGCCTGTCGCTCTCTGTGAGTGGCCATGGTGATCTGCCTCAACGAAGCTGTCTGGCCGCTCTTTATACAGATGGCCGGCTCCCCATTGGAACCGGTGTCTGAACACGCCCGCCACCCATTTAATTTTCCCGATGAACACGAGAGTCGGAAACCTGCTGGGTGGGCCTGAATTGGCCCGCCCGTGCTAAATGGTGGCCCGGCCCATTTCGATGGCGAGGATCGGCTGCCCACCCACCTGTCTAGGGCAAAATTCTGCCCATTGTTTCTCTATTCCATTTAGATTCTTGAGTAATTCCAAATAATATACAACCTCCCTTATTGTTATATTATTTGCTCCTTTATTGTGTGACATTAGGAGTCAAAGGAATATAAAAAATATACAAGGAATACATAGGCTATTTATTAGAACCATATATACACCACAAGTACAGGAGCATGCTTATACTCCTCTTCCTCGGTAGGTCTACACCCACAACTCTTAGGTCCTGTGAAATGCGACATCACTTCCTTCAGTATTCTGCAATCGCTTCATCCTATTTTACAATTGTTAGCTCCTGGGAAAAGCAAAAAAGTACAAACACTAAAGACAGTGTTAAATCACTTGCAAAAAGAATGTGTTGGGTATTTGGGCTGATGAAAGCCTGTCTGAAATGACTGAATCATCTGTCAACAGTGCTGTCTGGACACAGAATGGCCTCTTAAAACAGGTTAACTGATGGTTACTATTGTCTGTGAAACTGCAGCTCGTCCTATCTCAATGCAACCTGAAGAAAAGGAAAGAGAAATATTAACAGTAGACGAGATTCAGAGCCTCATCACTCACATCAGTTATTCCACATATTTCTGCCATGCAAAGCTTTGAAACTAAAGGATTTTTACTCAGCACTTTCTGTCTGCAGATACTAAAAGATTTCACAGGTCCCCATGTGAGAAAGGTCAGATAATTTATTCAAGCTAGGAGTCGTTGTGAATTACAATTTTTTGTAGCTTGGAATAATACAATGCCAATGGTACCAGTACCCTATTCTATACATATTAAATGGCAATGAATCTCTAACAATTGTTTAATCATTCTTTAACTACAGTTTTAACCATTAGCCTACTTGAGTCTTCAAAATAATATGCAACTTGATTTTGAAAGCACAAAAGCTTAATAATGAGATAGAAGGCAGCGTTGATATGAAACAAGAAGTACAAGGCTCCATCATAGAAGGTGGCAAAAACCCAAGCTTGAATTTTCTCCAGGTTGCATTGGCCTTTCCAGCGCAATTCATTAGAAATTGGCCAAAGCAGTGCAAAATATCGAGAAATTTCAAGCGCAAAGCTCTGTCCCGTGCCAGTCAAGTTTCTGTAATCTTTGGTGCTATTTTGAAAAATATCCCACAGGAAGCAGAACCCATCAACAAAACTGGCCACAGGCCCAAGCAAATTGATCGGCAATGTGAGTTTCTGCTAATTGTGCCCATCTGTGAGCCTCTAAAAGTTGTTGATTCTTTCTGTTCAATGCAAGGGCACTAAGAGGCATGTATCAAAAACATGCTCAACTTTTTTATGGGGTGTGGGCGTTGCTGGCTAGGCAATGCTAACATTTATTACCCATCCCTCGTTCAGACAGCATCTAAGAGTCAACCATATTCCTGTCAGCCTGGAGTCACATGTTGGCTGGGCCAGGTAAGGAAGGTAGATTTCCTTCCCTGAAGGACATTAGTGAACCAGATGGGTTTTTGCAATAATCAGCAATGGTTTTATGGTCATCATTAGCCTTTTAACTCCAGATTTTTGTTCAATTCAAATTCCACATTCTGCCATGATGGGATTCAAATCCAGGTCCCTATAGCATTACCCTGGGTCTCGGACCCAGCGACAATACCATTATGCCGTCACCTCCCCCTGACTGCAATGCACCAAAGTAATTACAGACAATGATCCTGTATAGTTTCATAGTCATTTTCGGGTATTTAAAATCAGGTTACTTGGAGGTGATGACCTAGTCGCACTGACTAAAAAATGCTTATACTTTGTGATAAATCAATTTTCAACTGTATTGATAAAACTACCCCAGGTTAGCACCCCCCCACCCCCTCCATGCTTAAATCAGTCAAGGAATATTTTTAAAACTGGTTTTCTTGTTAAATTATTTTCGAACAGTTCCAGTGTGAGTTCACTGGTTCATGGAAGATTTCATGTTCTGAATATGTAAATGAGTTTGAGCAGAAATGCCTTAAAACTATCAAAATTTAAAGGGAAATTTGCACCTGGATTTGCCAATTCCACCCAAAGGGAAAGTCTTGTTCCTGATCTTTGGTTGTTTTTCTTTTATTAGTGGACATATCTTTCTGGATCTTTGACAAACTCCAAGCAAGGTTTTTAAACATCAAGAAACAAAATTAGCGACTGTGCTCTCCTAACTTGCATCTTTTACACAATTAGCGGAAACTCACATTGCCGATCAATTTGCTTGGGCCTGTGGCCAGTTTTGTGGATGGGTTCTGCTCCCTGTGGGATATTTTTCAAAATAGCACCAAAGATTACAGAAACTGGACTGGCACGGGACAGAGCTTTGCGCTTGAAATTTCTCGATATTTTGCACTGCTTTCACAGAATCACAAAATCACAGTGCAGAAGAGGCCCTTCGGCCCATCGAGTCTGCACCGACATGTGAGAAACACCTGACCTACCAACCTAATCCCATTTACCAGCATTTGGCCCATAGCCAATTTCAAATGAATTACGCTAGAAAGACCAATGCAACCTGGAGAAAATTCAAGTTTGGGTTTTTGCCACCTTCTATGATTCATCAGATATAGAGTATCAAGTAAGACAGGGAACGTGAGAAGCATTTTGAGGCCAATTCTACTCAGCTTTGTCTCCAGGGAAGGCCCACATGTTAAACTTTCATGCTGAGTTATTCAGATACCATGCATTGCCATCTAATATTGAGTTCCTGCTATATTATAATCTAAAAGACATAAGAACTTAGGACATTGTTCATGTCGACTCCAAGTTCGTTTTTTTGCTGTTTTTGTCTTGCTATCATCCTGTTCATGCTGAAAAAACTGGGTGAAAAGGGACAGAAATTGCCCCAAGATGTTAGGTTGTAAATTTCAGCCAGGAGGGAGTTTAGAATAAATATGGGAATTGGGTTTTCTGCTCTTGGTCTTCTTATTTGACTGCACTGGACAACTAACATTCTTATTTAAAAAGCAGTAAGCATTACAGGTCTTACTACTGGCCTGGATGAAAGTTATTGATCACAGCACAGCATAAGCACTGTGTCAATTTATGACAAAATAAACAAATGTGCCTTGGATTTCCAGAGATTTTCTGACAGGTGAACAGGAGGATTGGCAGAACCTTTGGAGATAGGGCACAAACTGTGAACAGCTATCTCCACTCACCAGGCCAGTCTGGAGTGGGTTTATAATAACAGTAACAACTTGCATTTACATAGCAACATTAACATAGTAAAACCCAGAAAGGTTATCAGACAAAATTTGACACTGGGCCACATAAGGAGGTATCCAGACAGGTGTCCAAAAGCTTGATCAAAGGTTTCAATGCGTGTATTACAGGAGGATAGAGATATAGAGAGATGGAGAGGTTTAGGGAGGGGATTACAAAGGGTCTAGACAGTTGAACGAGCAACTAGCAATGGTGGAGCAATGAAAGTCAGGTATGAATGAGAGGCCAGAAATGGAGGAATATTGTGATCTTGGTGGAGGAGATGACAGTGGTAAGGAGGCATGAGGCTATGAAACAATTTGTAAACAAGGATGAGAATTTTAAAATCAAGTGATCACTAGGACCCAATGTATGCTATTGGGGACAAGGATGATGGGTAAACAGGACTTGAACTCACCTTCTAATGCAGGGGTAGGAATGCTATCACTAAGCCAAGGACTCACTCCGTTAGCTGAGTCTGAAGATGCATGCATTTCCCATTGTAACTTTTCACTGTTGAGAGGAGGAACAGAATATCAAACAATGAAGTCAAGTTTGTGCAGTAATTTTATTTTTCATGTTTTTGTCAGGTACATCAGTCGAAATAAGTTCAAACAGTTCAGTTCCCTTATGACTGGATCATGATTCTACACTTGAATAGGGGATCTAGGTTTAGTAGTGTGAAGACCATCAACCAGCTCACAGGTGCCAGTCTCTCAGAATTCAACCTGAACACACGGCAGTTTTAAAGCCACTGGTGCTGTGGATTTGCACCTGCTGACAGCTAGGTGGAGATTGCCGAAACTGTTTTCATGTAGGACTCCTTCAGCCAGCAGAGGGCATAGACTTCCATCTCACTGCTCTGGGCTGGATTCAAACTGCAGTCTCTGGAGGAAAAAGTACATCATGGGCTGAATTCTCTGGTCGGTTAGTGGGGGCGGGGCCCGCTTGGTGAGGTGTAAAATCACATGCGGTGACATTGGGCGGGCGTTCCGACATCACCGGACGTCATTTAGACTGTCAGTTCAGCGGGCGTGCAGCTGAGTCGGCTGTGTGCCCGCCGAACTGTCAAAGGCCTGTTAAGGCCATTTAAAACCTAATTAACTCAATTCAATGAACTGTCCATCCAACCTGAGGAGCCCAGACGGCCTTTGTATTTTTCATGAAACCTCCTCCACGGGCGGGATGAGGTTTCATGAAGTGTTTAAAATCTAATGAAATTTTTAAAATTACATCTTTGACATGTCCCAATTCATGTGACAGTGTCACATGAGAGGACATGTTTTAAAAGTTTTTTTCTCCTTTATTTAAATTTACACATGTCAAACTAATCTCTGTGCTCTTCAGGAAATCCCCCCCACCTGCACAGGGAGCGCTCAGCGCTTCCAGGCGAGTGTCACATTGGGCCGGACTTAATTGGCCCACCCACGTAAAATGGCAGCACGGCCCCTATTGGGGGCGCTGATCGGGTTCGTGCCCACTGCCGCCTGCCCCTGCACAACGCCCCCGACAGGGGGAAAATTTTTCCCCATGGTAACTCATTGCAAGTTCTTGATAACAGAAACCATTCAACTTTGTATATTGTTTTGTTGTATTGCATAATTCACCAATTTCTGTTCTGTCATGTGAATCATGGGTGACTCTATCATGTGCAATTATGCCCATCAATAGACTGCTGCTGTCCTTTGGTGATTTTGCTAGATACTGTAAATCTTCTTTAACAATACCCACGTGGTTTCTTGTATCCAAAACAACAACTTTCCTTTTATCGGTTATTTTGACATACCATTTTGATAACAATGCTAAAATATTACCACAAACCCTAACACTACAGTCCCATGCCTATCAAACTCCCCATCAATATTTGATGGTTGCATCCATGATATCATGAGCCAAATTTACCATGCTATTGGGATTACATAATGTCAGAGCAACATTAGTGTCCTCAGCCCAACCATCTTCAGCTGCTTCATCAATGATCTTCCCTCCAACATTAGGTCAGAAGTGGGGATGTTCGCTGATGATTGCACAATATTCAGCACCATTCGCAACTCCTCAGAGACTGAAGCAGTCCACGTACAAATGCAGCAAGACCTGGACAGTATCCAGGCTTGGGCTGACAAGTGGCAAGTAACATTCGTGCCACACAGGTGTCAGGCAATGACCATCTCCAACAAGAGAGAAACTAACCATCACCCCTTGATGTTCAGTGACATTACCATCACTGAATCCCCCACTATCAACATCCTCCGGGTTACCATTGACCAGATACTGAACTGGACTAGCCATATAAATACTGTGGCTACAAGAGCAGGTCAGAGGCTAGGAATCGTGCGATGAGTAACCCACCTCCTGACTACGCAAAGCCTGTCCACCATCTACAAGGCACAAGTCAGGAGTGTGATGGTATACTCCCCACTTGCCTGGATAAGTGCAGCTCCCACAACATTCAAGAAGCTGGGCACCATCCAGGACAAAGCAGCCCCGCTTGATTGGCACCACATCCACAAACATTCACTCCCTCCACCACCGACGCACAGTAGCAGCAGTGTGTGTACCAGTTACAAGATGCACTGCAGGAATTCACCAAGGCTCCTTCAACAGCACCTTCCATACTCACGACCACTACCATTTAGAAGGACAAGGGCAGCAGTCACATGGGAACACCACCACCTGGAAGTTTCCCTTCAAGTCACTCACCATCCTGACTTGGAAATATATCGCCGTTCCTTCACTGTCGCTGGGTCAAACCCTGGAACTCCCTCCCTAACAGCACTGTGGGTGTACCTACACCACATGGACTGCAGCGGTTCAAAAAGGCAGCTCACCACCATCTTCTCAAGGGCAGTTAGGGATGGGCAATAAATGCTGGCCCAGCCAGTGAAGCCCACATCCCATGAATGAATAAAAAATAACATTAACTTCAGAGATGGATAAAGGAAGTGAAATTATATTCAGTTAACATAAATTTTTAGAGAGATCTGATCTTCCCTCCCATGCCTTCCAATTTTGGGTGAATTTGGGGCAGTTGGACTTGTGACTTCCTTACTGAATTTACCTAGCCAGCTTCACCTATGGGAATATAAATCATATTTCCTTGTTTAAAGCCATAACTCCTTTTTTATTCCACTCACAGGGCATAACAGTGGAATTAAAGATCAGATTTTCACATTGACATTGCAAGTGCAAATAACATCACAAGTGAAGCCCTGCTGTATTTTCAGGCTGTTACTCAGTGCTCTATGTGTTAAACCCGACAGAGAACAGAGGTAATTCAGATTTTGACAACAACTATTCCTATAGACAAAAGTTGGAGTTCCCTGACAGCCATAAACTCAGGCTAGTCTTCAATATTGAGCTGCTTTCTCTAACACTGTTCTCTGAGACATTGGTCTGCCTAACCAATGACTTAAAAGTAACAGGAGTATAGCAAATCCTGCCCAGTTTACAGAATGAGTAGTATTGTTGGCATTTGTAAGAATCTGACTTGATTCTTCCCTCTGTGGGCCTTACCCCTTTATTTTCTGAGCGTGTATCTCAGAACTTTTGTCATTCATTGCCAACACTTTTCCAACCAATTAAAAAGTTAACTGCCAAAATGAGGTATGTTTACCTCTGACTGAGGGAACATCCTAACGTTCAATTAGTCATGTATTCCAATATCTCAATGACCCTAATTATATTGAATGAATGTTTGCACGGCAGCAAATAATTTTTATCTACAGGTCTGAGAGTTTTTTTTATTTGTCCTGAGGATTCTATAAGGTTAGTATTTGTTGCCCATCCCTAGTTGCCCTTGAGAAGGTGGTGGTGAGCTGCCTTCTTGAACTGCTACAGTCAATGTGGTGTAGGTACAACCACAGTGCTGTTAGGAAGGGAGTTCCAGGCTTTTGACCCAGTGACAGTGAAGGAATGGTGATATAGTTCCAAGTAAGGCTGGTGTCTACTTGGTGGGAGATTCACACACTACTTAGTAACACATAAAAAAACTATAACATTTGAAATTTAATGATCTCTCTCCAGTTAAAATGATAGAACACACTCCTCTGAGTCAAAATGTCATGATTTTAAGACCCGCGCCATAGCCTTGAACAAATAATCCAGATTAGCATGAGTGTTATACTGAGGGAGTGCTGCACAGTTGGAGATGCTGTGGTTTAGTGTCTAAATTAAACTGAAGCCCCGTCTGCCCTCTCAAATGGACACAAAACATTTCATGGTGCTATTCAAAGAAGTATGAAGGAGTTCTGCATCTGTACTGGCCAATATTTATCCCCTAATTACCACCATCTAAAACAGGTTACCTGGTCATTTATCACATTGCTGTGCACAGACTGGTTGTTGCATTTTCCTACATTAAACGGAAGCGACACTTCATTGGCTGTAAACGTTTCTGAATGTCCTAAAAATCATTATTGAAATGAAAGTCCTTTCATTTTAAAACCATAGAGCTAAAAATGTATGTCCCTCTCAGTAAACCAATATGCTTTAGAAATAACCATGGAAAAAATGAAATAGGATGCATTCTGAACACCACCTGTTTGGACTGATAGCAAGTCATTCATACTGATGTGTCATATCAATTTTGCAGTCACATGAAAGATTGCAAAACTGGATACAGAATAAAATAAATGATCTAGCATGGAGTAAGTTTCCTTTCCCCTACTATCCAATTTACACCAATCTCATTACTTGGACATATTGTTGTATCTATGCCTAAATGTAGATGTAACTGAGGGGACAGAGCTGTTTTTCATTTCATACGATAATCACATTAAATCAGGAGTGACAGGTTTGACCCTTGGGTGCTGAGTATTGTGCTTGGCCATTCTTGTTTTAAAAGTTTTCTGAAGCCTGGATCAGTGACTCTCATCAGCGAATAGCTTTCTTCTCCTGTGGCACCACCACTAACTGCTCTACCTCACTAATCACTCTGTGCATCACTCAGTACTCTCCCCTCAAGCTCAGATGTCCTGCCCCTGCTCAAAATGGAAAATGCTGACTGTCATATTGAACATAGCCGGTCATAAATATAGAAAATCCTTTTGAAGCTGGTTAAAGCAGCAATTATGCTTTGTTGGCAATACCATTTTCAGTTAACATCGAATCTTGAATCTTGCCAAGTGTTCTGTGTCATTCGTCATTCTGTCTATGTTGTAGCTATGGCAACTGCAATATAGCTTATTGCGATAATTGAAACGTTATGGATATTTATCTCTGACGCATTTATTATTATTTAGACATTTAGCAGACACCTTTGTCCAATGTACTCTATATACTTCACTTATACCTTACTCCTGCATTTGACTTATTTCAAAATGAGAAATATAAGTTTGGACATTTGGGGATGTGCTGCATGATCCGGAGATTCTGATTTGGTTACTGTTTGCCTGAGGACAGAGAACCTCATCCGGGGACTGCCCCTGCAAAATGGTTTCTTAGAGTCACCTACTTTAAGATCAATTGGCTTCGACTCCTTTTGGTTGACAGTTCTGCCATGGGTCAGTTTCTTCAGCCAGAAAAATTGTGTAGCTGGGGGAATCCCCAGAGATGCAAACTAATGAGAGCCTGGTGCAGGGGGTGTAGAAGCCAGATGGATGGTGATCAGCCTATGAGTAACCAAGACTGTGGATTTCAGGTGTGGAGCTAGTGCAGTAGTCCAACTCCAAGCTCCCTGAACTGCAAGATTCAAATAAGCGAAACCTGTGGAATAAGAAGTAAGGAATGACTGGCACTTTGGGACAGTCTTGCAAATTTATATTTTCAGTTCAATTATCAAAAATGTGACAAGGTGCCCACCCCTGCAAACCTTGCAGAGTCTGTGCTCACAAAATAAACTATCAGTCTGTTATACCACATACTGGAGCCCAACGTACAGCCCACAAACCTGTTCACACAATGATCATCCCAAATTTTTATATCACGGGAACAATCCATACAATATGTGTGGGTCTGAGGAATGTTGGCTCTGCGCAGTCCACATAGCTTTTGGAAAGGTTAGCACTGTGTGTATCTATACCTCTAGGCAGTCAAATCAGAAGTCCTTTGCAGTGCACAGTTCTGAGGACTGTGACCAGTTTGTGCTATCAGTACTTTGCAGGGCTATGGGCAGTGTGCGATTCCTTTAATTCTAATGATTTCTTAGCATGCAGGTCCATGCCCATTGTGAATAGCTCTGAGCATGACTTACTTTATACAATAGCAACTCTCAACACTATAGATACTGAATTATGCCTATAGTTTTCAATACCACTCTTTCCAGTATTTTTTGTTTCAAGTGCTGCTCCTATTGAATGGGGTAAAATTACAGCTTCTAGCAATACGATGACAGTGCAATGTCATATCATACCTCTGAGCATCCCGTGTTGTTAATACTTCTTAGCATTGCAAACAGATGTTGTCACTAAACACAACCATAACTTCAGACCAATTCCTCTTCCCTCTGATTTTACGGTATTGTTCTTTGCGAGTAGAACATGTGTTCACAGTTTCGAACAAATTGGTTTTAATTCAATTTTGCCAATAAGTATGTCATGCTGCAAAATGTTTTAGGCCATATGTTGTACTCAGTGACACTGCATAGGTTCATTTTCCATGCTTAATTTTTGTTTTTACAGAATTGTTATATTTTACAATTAGACTATTTTACAATAACTTCCTTTTCCATCCCTGTTTTTGTCATATTTCCTTTGGCAGATGAACACTTGGGTTAGGACTCAAGCAAATACATACAGGTGGTACTCTAAGTTAGGAACAGCTTAATACGGATAAGCAACCACAAATGACTGGAAAATATCAAGTAGCTTGGAATTAGCCAAAATGAGGACAAAAGCATTTATTGAACTAAATTGTAAAGCAAGGTTCCCAGACATTGACAGGGTGGGGGGAGAAGGAGGGGGGGTGGGGTGGTTTGGTGGGGGGGGGTTCATGACATGATAACATAGTTATTGATGGGGGAGAGAGAGGGTAGAATGCATGTTAGAATATTATTTATCTGGATAATGGTCAGCTCTTGTCTGTTCTCCTCGCTATACTTGGATTCCCATAGGGCGGAATTTTCATCCCTGCACTTGCACGTGGCAGGTCCCCAACTGTGGTGAGTAAATGGTCTATTAAGGGCTACTGTCAGAGGCTGGGTGGAATTTTCCAGTACACTTGAGACCCTCTTGCCAGTGCCAGATTGTGGAGAGTGCAGCATGCCACCACTATCAGTGACACCCACTCTGAGGGGTATTGTAGTACTCACCCTGAACAGTCCAGACATCGGAAGTGCATCTTGAGATAATCTATGGTCCTCTCTACCACCGTCCTTGAGGAGGCATGACTCCTATCGTACCACTGCTCTGCCTCTGTTCTTGGATGGTGGAGAGGCGTCATGAGCCGCTTTCTCAGGGGATAGCCCTTGTCACCCAGCAGCCATCCATCCAATCAGGCTGGAGCACTGAAGTGCCTCGGTGCCTGGGAGTGCCTTATGATGTATGCATCGTGGGAGCTGCCTGGGTACCTTGCACAGACTTGCAGAACCTGCATCCTGTGGTTACTCACTATCTGCACGTTCATGGAGTGGAATCACTTCCTGTTGACAAAGACACCCGGCTGACCCGCTGGAGTCTTGATGGCCACATGTGTGCACTGGCTCGCTCAGCCTGGCTGGCCTCGTCCGTATGATAAAGAATAAAGGTCAGTACCTGCCTGAACACAGCTTCTGTCACCAGCTTGACCCGACTGTGGACAGCTGATTGGGAGACTCCACACAGATCCCCCACTGACCCCTGGAGAGAGCCAGAGGCTTAGAAGTTGAGGGCCACTGTGACCTTCAGAGCCACTGGCACGGGGTGTCCACCCACACAGTCAGAGCTGATTTCAGGCCTGATCTCAGGCCCAATCATCTGACAGATGGAGGTCACAGTCTCCCTTGAGAGGTGAAACCTCCTTCCGTATTGCTCCTCAGACATATTGAGGTAGCTGCATCGCCGCCTGTAAACCCTGGCAGCAGGATAGTGGCATCTTCTGCAGCCCCTTCCGCCTTCGACTACCTGCTGGCCCTGCATCCCTTGTGCCTGCGCCTCTCCCCCCACAGGTCGCTCCCCTTGAAACTGCATAGGGACACCGGGCCTGCTGCCCCTTCTGCCCCTCTCTCCCCCTCAGAGGAGGTGCCACCAGTGGAGACTACAATCGCCATTACCAGGATAATGGAAGGCTGTCTGATACCTGGAAGGGTCCACACGCTCTGAATCATCCGGGGGCCTTGGGGATGCCAATAAGTCCTGAAATGAGGCCTGGAAATGTTAACAATGAAGGCTCAAACACAGATGAAGCTGTCAAGTACCAATAAGTCACCAGCAGCAAACTATCTACCAACTCCTCACTATTCACGCTGGCAATGCTGCTGACGCTTTGTATCCCGCCCGTCGATGAGGTTTAGCAAATTTCCGGCTGCTTGGATGCCCATTTTGCCCGTGCGACAAGTGCGAAATTGCACGGACAATGGAAAACACAGCTTAATTGCTTTTTTAATGGCCTTAACTGGCCTTGTAATTGATAGTGGCCGCGCTCCGACTCCCGTGCACACCCGCTGACTGAAATATCACGCGGGATGTTCACCCGATGTCATCACACGCTCTTTTACACTCAAGCGGGGCGGGCACCCGACTGCCTGCTCAGCAAAAAATTCTGTCCAGACATTTTTATTAATTTTAATTTAATATGAGCTCAACAAAGCTTTCCTATGACAAGCCCCAACTGTGAATAGCAAATGATGCGAAAGACGACTGAACAGTTGCATCAGTGTTTTCCATTTCCAAGCAAACCTGAGTTTCTTTAATGTGGAAGGATCAGTTTCTCCCAAGATCATTTTCTTGTGCAATTCAAACCAAAACTTATTGAAGCTTGGGAAGATACCCAGAGGATTTAGAAGTTGTTTGAAGTCGAGATTGATTTGCGTTTGAAATTTTCCAAAATCAAACCACAATTCCACAGATTGCAAACAAGAGCTCCTCCTACTCATTAATTAGGGTGAGACTACAAATGTTCTGCTGTGTTTTAGTTTATTCCTCAGCAACTGATAATGTACCACTTATACTGCTTCTACTCTCAAATAGTATTTTATGTTATCCCAGAAAATAAAACCCTCTTTATGCAAATTGTTGTTTCTTAGAAAAGGGAGGCATTTTATATTACACTGTGTGGAATTAATCATGGTTTACCTGACATTTACTTTAACGAGAGTTTCGCAGTGATATAGTGCCATTATTAATAAGCCATGAGCTGGTACTTTCTTCTTTTTTGCCATAATCACAGCTCATTTAAAGCAATACAGCAAATAACACTAAAACTAGATTTGTAGTTTGAGGATAGAAAAAAATCGATAACAAAAAAATTCCTTTTCTCTCTGTTTCATGCAGTTTAATTTGTTAAATAATGACTTTGAGCGAGAAATGGGGCTTGTGATTAGGGTTTTTTTTTGTCACTGTGGGGGATTGAATTTCTAATAGTGTTGGAGGGGAATCTTATGCAGTGCTTTGTGCTCCAGTTGGTTATTGTAGCATCTTCCAAACCTTGCCAAGAACAATATTTGTCTGAACAACCATAATCAAAACTCCGACTGTGTGTGTGCATGTGCATGCGTGCGTGCGTGTGTGACGTGAAAGCTTTGAGACATTGTTTGCTGACAGATAATGAAGGGTACAGTAGAATGAGAACAGAGATGCAGAAAATCAATACAAATTTACAACTGGCACCTACCCCCTAGTATCCTCATCTCTGACTTCCACAATTGCTTTCATTCTCCACTTCTTCCTTCACTGGGAGGGAGACAGGGATATGAGGCGTCTACCACCTGGGTTAGGGCTGAGGTTAGGGTTAGTTTAGCGTTGGGTTTATGGTTGGGGTTGGGGTTTGGTTTAGGGTTAGGGTTAGGGTTTAGGGGTTACGGTTAGGGTTAGGGTTAGGGTTACGGATTAGGGTTAGGGTAAGTGATATGGTTAGGGTTAGGGGTTAGGGGTTAGTATTAGGTTTAGGGGTAGGATTAGAGGTATGGGGCTGGGGTTAGGTTTTGTCTTAGGGTTAATATTAGGGTTAGGGTTAGGGGTTAGGTTTAGGGTTAGGGTTAGGGTTAGGGTTTAGGGGTTACGGTTAGGGTTAGGGGTTAGGGTTCGGGTTACGGATTAGGGTTAGGGTAAGTGATATGGTTAGGGTTAGGGGTTAGTATTAGGCTTATGGTTAGGATTAGAGCTATGGGTTTGGGGTTAGGTTTTGTCTTAGGGTTAATATTAGGGTTAGGGTTAGGGGTTAGGTTTAGGGTTAGGCTCTGTGTTAGGGTTAGTGCTTAGGGTTTAGGGTTAACGGTTAGGGTTTAGGTTAGGGTTAGGGTCACGGTCACGGTCAGGGTCAGAATCAGGGTTGGGTAAGGGTTAGGGTTAGTGTTTAGGGTTTAGTGTTAGGATTAGGGGTTGGGGTTAGGGTAAGGGTTAGGGTTAGGGGTTAGTGTTAGGGCTATGGTTAGAGATCAGTGTCATGGTCAGTGTCAGGGCCAGGGTTAGGGCTAGGGTAATGTCTAGGTTTAGGGTTATGTTAGGGTTAGGGTTAGGGTGAGTGTTTTAGTGAGTGTTAATGTTAGGGTTAGGGGTTAGAGTTAGTTTAAGGGTTAGGGGTTAGGGGTTAGTGTTAGGGTTGGGGTTGGGGTCGATGTCGGGATCAGGGCCAGGGTCGTGGTGGGGGCCAGGGTCAGGGTCAGGGTAGTCTTCGGGTTAAGGTTTAGTGCTGGGTTAGTGTTAGGGTTAGTGTCAGGTTGCGCTAGGGCAAAGCTTAGGTTTAGGGTTACGGTTAGGGTTAGGGTTAGGGTTAGGATTAGGGTTAGGGTTAGGGTTAGGGTTTGGGGTTAACTGTTAGGGTCATGGTCAGCGTCAGGTTGGGGTTAGGGTTTATATGTTAGTGTTAGGGTTGGGGATTGGGATTAGGATTAGTGTTTGCGTAAGGTTACGGTTAGGGATTAGGTTTATGACTAGGGTTAGTGTCTGTGTCAGGGTCAGGGTCAGGGCCAGGGTTAGGGCTAGCCCAAGGCTAGAGTTAGGGTTAGGGTTAGGGTTAGGTTTAGGGCTAGAGTTAGGTCCAGGGTTAAGGGTAAGGTTAGGAGTTAGGTTTAGGGTTAGGGATAGGGTTAGGTTGAGTGTGAGGGTGAGGGTTAGTGTTAGCATTAGGGTTAGTGGTTAGGGTTAGTTTAAGGGTTAGGAGTTAGGGGTTAGTATTTGCATTAGGGTTGGGGTTGGGGTTGGGGTCGGTGTTGGAATTGGAGTCAGGGATTCGGTCGGGGTCAGGGTCAGGGTAGGGTTAGGGTTAGGTTTACGGTTAGGGCTTAGGGTTAGGGTTAATGTTAGGGATAGAGTCAGCGCTTAAGGTTAAGGCGAGGGGTTAGGTTTAGGCTTAGGGTTAGGGTTAGGTGTTAGGGCTAGGTTTAGGGTCAGGGTTAGGGCTAGGCATGGGGCCAGGGTTAGGGGCTAAGGTTAGAGTTAGGGTAAGGGTTAGGGGTTAGGGTTAGGGTTAGAATTAGAGTTGGGTGTTAGGGTTAGGGTTAGGGGTTGGGGTTAGGGTTAGTGGTTAGGGTTCGGGTTAGTGTTAGGGTTGGGGTTGGGGTTAGGGTTAGGGGTTAGTGTTAGGGATTAGGGTTAAGGTTAGGATTAGTGTTAGTGGTTAGGTTTAGGGTTAGGATTAGGGGTTAGTGTTAGGGTTAGGGTTAGGGTTAGGCTTACGGGTTAGGGTTAGGGTTAGGGTAAGTGGTTACGGGTTAGGTTTAGGGTTAGGGTAAGTGGTTACGGGTTAGGGTTAGGGTTAGGGTAAGTGGTTACGGGTTAGGGTTAGGTGTTAGGGTTAGGGTTAAGTGTTAGGGTTAGGTTTAGGGTTAAGTGTTAGGGTTTGGGTTAGGTTTAAGGGTTAGAGTTAGGGTTAGGGTTAAGGATTAGGGTTAGGGTTAGGGTTAAGGGTTAGGGTTAGGGTTAGGGTTAAGGGTTTGGGTTAGGTTTAGGGCTAATTGTTAGGGCCATGGTTAGGGTTAGGGTTAGGGTTACTGTTAGGGCTAAGGGTTAGGGTTCGGGCTAGGGTTAGGTTTAGTGTTAGGGTTAGGGTTAGGCTTCGGGTTAGTGTTAAGGGTTAGTGTTAGGGTTAGGGTTAGGGTTACGGTTAGGGTTAAGGGTTAAGAGTTAGGGTTAGGGATAGGGGTTAGGGTTAGGGTTAGGGTTAGGGTTAAGGCTTAGGTTTTGCGTTAGGGTTAGGGTTAGTGTTAGGGCTAGGGTTAGAGATCAGTGTCACGGTCAGGGTCAGGGCCAGGGCTAGGGTAGGGTCGGAGTTACGGTTAGGGTTAGGTTTAGGGTTAGGGCTAGGCTTAGGTCTAGGGTTAGGGTTAGCGTTAAGATGAGGATAAGGGTGAGGGTGAGGGTGAAGGTGTGGATTAGGGTTAGGGGTTAGGGTTATTTTAACGGTTAGATCTTAGGGTTTAGTGTTAGGGTTAGGGTTAGGGTTAATGTTAATGGTTAGGGTTCGGTTTAGGGTTAAGTGTTAGGTTTAGGGTTAGGTTTAAGGGTTAGAGTTAGGGTTAGGGTTAAGGGTTAGGATTAGGGTTAGGGTAAAGTGTTAGGGTTAGGGTTAAGTGTTGGGGTTAGTGTTAGGTCTAATTGTTAGGGTTAGTGTTAGGGTTAGTGTTATGGTTAAGGGTTCGGGTTAGGGTTAGGGTTAGTGTTATGGTTAGGGTTAGGGTTAGGGTTAGGGTTAAGGGTTAGTGTTAGGGTTAGGGTTATGATTAGGGTTAAGGGTTAGGGGTTAGGGTTAGGGTTAGGGGTTAGGGTTAGGCATTAGGGTTAGGGGTTAGTGTTAGGGCTAGGGTTAGAGATCAGTGTCACGGTCAGGGTCAGGGCCAGGGTTAGGGTTAGGTCTATGGCTAGAGTTAGGGTTAGGGTTAGGGTTAGAGTTAGGGTTAGGGTTAGGGTTAAGGGTTAGTGTTAGGGCTAGGGCTAGAGTTAGGGTTAGGGTTAGGGTTAGGGTTAGGGCTAGGGTTGGTCTAGATTTAGTGTTAGGCTTAAGGTGAGGTTAAGGGTGAGGGTGAGGGTGTGGGTGAGGATTAGGGTTATTGGTTAGGATTTGTTTAAGGGTTAGAGGTTAGGGGTTAGTGTTAGGGTTAGGTTTAGTGGTTTGGGTTCTGGTTAGTGTTAGGGTTGGGGTTCTGGTTAGGGTTAGGGGTTAGTGTTAGGGATTAGGGTTAAGGTTAGGATTAGTGTTAGTGGTTAGGTTTAGGGTTAGGGTTAGGCGTTAGGGTTAGGATTAGGGTTAAGGTTACGGGTTAGGGTTAGGGTTACGGTAAATGGTTACGGGTTAGGGTTAGGTGTTAGGGTTAGGGTTAAGGGTTAGGGTAACGGTTAGGGTTAAGTGTTTGGGTTAGCTTTAAGGTTAAGTGTTAGGGTTAGGGTTAGGTTTAACGGTTAGAGTTAGGGTTAGGGTTAGGGACTAGGGTTAGGTTTAGGGTTAAGGGTTGGGTTTAGGGTTAGGGCTAATTGTTAGGGTTATGGATAGGGTTAGGGTTAGGGTTAGGGTTATTGTTACGGTTAAGGGTTCGGGTTCGGGTTAGGTTTAGGGTTAGTGTTAGGGTTAGGCTTAGGGTTAGTGTTAAGGGTTAGTGTTAGGGTTAAGGGTTAGGCGTTAGGGTTAGGGGTTAGTGTTAGGGCTAAGGTTAGAGATCAGTGTCATGGTCAGGGTCAGGGCCAGGTTTAGGGCTAGGGCTAGAGTTAGGGTTAGGGTTAGTGTTAGGGTTAAGGGTTAGGGTTCGGGTTAGGGTTAGGGTTAGGGTTAAGGGTTAGGGTTAGGGGTTAGGGATAGGCGTTAGGGTTAGGGCTTAGTGTTAGGGCTAGGGTTAGAGATCAGTGTCACGGTCAGGGCCAGGGTTAGGTCTCGGGCTAGAGTTAGGGTTAGGGTTAGGGTTAGGGTTTGGGTTAGGGTTAGGGTTAGGGTTAGGGTTAGGGTTAGGGTTAGGGTTTGGGTAGTGTTAGGTCTATGTTTAGGGTTAGGGTTAAGGTGAGGTGAAGGGTGAGGATGTGGGTGAGGATTAGTGTTATTGGTTAGTGTTAGTTTAAGTGTTAGGGGTTAGGGGTTAGTGTTAGGGTTAGGTTTGAAGTTTGTGTTGGGCTCGGTGTCGGCTTCAGGGCCAGGGTCAGGGTCATGCTCAGTGTCAGGGTCAGGGTCAGGTTCAGGGTAGTGTTAGTGTTAGGGTTAGGGTTAGGGTTTAGTGTTAGGGTTAGTGTTAGTGTTAGTGTGCATTAGGGTTAGCGATAGGGTGCGTTAGGGTTAGGCTTAGGTTTAGGGTTAAGGTTAGGGGTTAGGTTTAGGCTTAGGCTTAGGGTTAGGGTTTGGTTTAGGGTTAGGGTTAAGGTTATCGTTTAGGGGTTAGGATTAGGGTTATGGTTAGGTTTAGGGTTAGGGCTAGGGTTAGGGATAGCATTTAGGAGTTAGGGTTGGGTTAGGTTAGGGTTATGGGTTAGGGTTACAGTAAGTGATAGGGTTACCGTTACGGTTTGGGGTTAGGGTTAGCGTCAGGGTCAGGTTCAGGGTCAGGGTTTGGGCTAGGGCTAGGGCTAGAGTTAGGGTTAGGGTTAGGGTCAGGTTTAGGGCTAGAGTTAGGTCTAGGGTTAAGGTTAAGGTTAGGAGTTAGGTTTAGGGTTAGGGATAGGGTTAGGTTGAGTGTGAGGGTGAGGGTTAGTGTTAACATTAGGGTTAGTGGTTAGGGTTAGTTTAAGGGTTAGGAGTTAGAGTTTAGTGTTTGCGTTAGGATTGGGGTTGGGGTTGGGGTCGGTGTTGGAATTGGAGTCAGGGATGTGGTCGGGGTCAGGGTCAGGGTAGGATTAGGGATAGGTTTACGGTTAGGGTTTAGGGTTAGGGTTAGTGTTAGGGTTAGAGTCAGCGTTTAAGGTTAAGGCTAGGGGTTAGGTTTAGTCTTATGTTTAGGGTTAGGTGTTAGGGCTAGGTTTAGGGTCAGGGTTAGGGCTAGGTATAGGGTGAGGATTAGGGTTTAGGGTCAGGGTTAGGGGTTAGGGTTATGGTTAGGGTTAGGGTTAAGGTTAAGGTTAAGGGTTAGGGTTTGGGTTAGGGTTAGGGTTAGTGTTAGGGTTAGTGTTAGGCTTAGGGTTAGGCTTAAGGGTCAGTGTTAGGGTTAGGGTTAGGGTTAGGGTTAGGGTTAAGGGTTAGGGGTTAGTGTTAGGGGCTAGGGTTAGGCGTTAGGGTTAGGGGTTAGTGTTAGGGCTAGTGTTAGAGATCAGTGTCACGGTCAGTGTCAGGGCCAGGTTTAGGGCTAGGGCTAGAGTTAGGGTTCGGTTAGGGTTAAGGTTAGGGCTAGCGTTATGTCTAGGGTGAGGGTGATGATTAGAGTTAGGGGTTAGGGTTAGTTTAAGGGTTAGGGTTTAGTGGTTAGTGTTAGGGTTAGGGTTAGGGTTAAGCGTTAGGGTTAGGTTTAGGGTTAAGTGTTAGGGTTAGGTTTAGGTTTAAGTGTTAGAGTTAGAGTTAGGGTTAAGGTTAGGGTTAAGGGTTAGGGTTAGGGTTAGGGTTAAGTGTTGTGGTTAGTGTTAGGGATAATTGTTATGGTTAGGGTTTGGGTTAGGGTTAGTGTTAGTGTTAAGGGTTAGGTTTCGGGATAGGGTTAGGGTTAGTGTTAGGGTTACGGTTAGGGTTAGGATTAGGGTTAAGGGTTAGTGTTAGGGTTAGGGTTAGGCATTAGGGTTAGGGGTTAGTGTTAGGGCTAGGGTTAGGGATCAGTGTTACGGTCAGGGTCAGGGCCAGGTTAGGGCTAGTGCTAGAGTTAGGGTTAGCGTTAGGGTTAGGTTTAGGGCTAGTGTTAGGTCTATGTTTAGGTTTAGGGTTAAGGTGAGGTTAAGGGTGAGGGTGTGGGTGAGGATTAGTGTTATTGGTTAGTGTTAGTTTAAGTGTTAGGGGTTAGTGTTAGCGTTAGGTTTGAAGTTTGTGTTGGGCTCGGTGTCGGCTTCAGACCAGGGTCAGGGTCATGGTCAGTGTTAGGGTCAGGGTTAGGGTCAGGTTCAGAGTAGTGTTAGTGGTAGGGTTAGGGTTAGGGTTTAGTGTTAGGGTTAGTGTTAGTGTTAGTGTTAGTGTGCATTAGGGTAGCGATAGGGTGCATTAGGGTTAGGCTTAGGTTTAGGGTTAAGGTCAGGGGTTAGTTTTAAGCTTAGGCTTAGGGTTAGGGTTTGGTTTAGGTTTAGGGTTAAGGTTATCGTTTAGGGGTTAGGACTAGGGTTATGGTTAGTTTTAGGGTTAGGGCAGGAGTTAGGGTTAGCGTTTAGGGTTTAGGGTTGGGTTAGGGTTAGGGTTATGTGTTAGGGTTACAGTAAGTGATAGGGTTAGGGTTGGGTTAGGGTTAGGGTTAGGGTTATGGGTTAGGGTTACAGTAAGTGATAGGGTTAGCGTTAGGGTTTAGGGTTAGGGTTAGCATCAGGGTCAGGTTCGGGGTCAGGGTCAGGGCCAGGGTTTGGGCTCGGGCTAGGGCTAGAGTTAGGGTTAAGGTTAGTGTTAGGGATAGGGTGAGCGTTAGGGTGAAGATTAATGTTAGGGTTAGGGGTTAGAGTTCGTTTAAGGGTTAGGGGTTAGGGGTTAGTGTTAGGGTTGGTGTTGGGGTCGATGTCGGGATCAGGGCCAGGGTCGTGGTGGGGGCCAGGGTCAGGGGCAGGGTAGTGTTAGGGTTAAGGTTTAGTGTTAGGGTTAGTGTTAGGGTTAATGTTAGGGTGCGCTAGGGTAAGGCTTAGGTTTAGGGTTACGGTTAGAGTTAGGGTTAGTGTTAGGATAAGGTTAGGGTTAGGGTTAGGGTTTGGGGTTAAGTGTTAGGGTCACGGTCAGCGTCAGGTTAGGGTTAGGGTTTAGATTTTAGTGTTAGGGTTAGGCGTTGGGGTTAGGGTTAGGGTTAGGAATAGTGTTTGGGTACGGTCAGGGTTAGGGATTAGGTTTATGACTAGGGTTAGGGTCTGGGTCAGGGTCAGGGCCAGGGTTAGGGTTAGGGTTAGGGTTAGGTGTTAGGGTTAGGGTTAGGGTTAGGGTTAAGGTTTAGGGTTAGGTTTTGGGTTAACTGTTAGGGTTAGGGTTAGGCTTAAGAGTTAGTGTTAGCGTTAGTGTTAAGGGTTAGGGTTAGTGTTAAGTGTTGGGGTTATGGTTAGGGCTTATTGTTAGGGTTAGGGTTCGGGTTCGGGTTCGGGTTAGTGTTAGGGTTAAGGGTTAGGGTTTGGGTTAGTGTTAGGGTTAGGGTTAGGGTTAAGTGTTAGTTTTAGGGTTAGGGTTAGTGTTAGGGTTAGGCTTAAGGTTTAGGGTTAGGTTTAGGGGTTAGGGTTAGGCGTTACGCTTAGGATGAGTGTTAGGGTTAGGGTTT
Source organism: Cetorhinus maximus (assembly GCF_964194155.1). Lineage (NCBI taxonomy): Eukaryota > Metazoa > Chordata > Chondrichthyes > Lamniformes > Cetorhinidae > Cetorhinus > Cetorhinus maximus. The sequence goes on along the minus strand of NC_135891.1, from coordinate 97,215,407 downwards.
AGGGTTAGGGGTTGGGTTTGGGTTAGGGTTAGGTTTTAGGGTTAGTGGTTAGGGTTAGTTTTAGGTGTTAGGGTTAGGGTTGAGGGTTAGGGTTAGGGTTAAGGTTTAGGGTTAGGTTTTGGGTTAAGTGTTAGGGTTAGTGTTAGGTTTAAGGGTTAGAGTTAGGGTTAGGGTTAAGGGTTAGGGTTAGGGTTAGTGTTAAGTGTTGGGTTTAGCGTTAGGGCTAATTGTTTGGGTTAGGGTTCGGGTTAGTGCTAGGGTTAGTGTTAGGGTTAAGGGTTAGGGTTCGGGTTAGTTTTAGGTTTAGTGTTAGGGTTAGGGTTAGGGTTAGGGTTAGGGTTAGGGTTAGTGTTAGGGTTAGTGTTAGGCTTAGGGTTAGGGTTAAGGGTTAGTGTTAGCGTTAGGGTTAGGGTTAGGGTTAGGGTTAGGGTTAAGGGTTAGGGGTTAGGGTTTGGGGCTAGGAATGGCGTTAGGGTTAGGGGTTAGTGTTAGGGCTAGGGTTAGAGATCAGTGTCACGGTCAGCGTCAGGGCCAGGTTTAGGGCTAGGGCTAGAGTTAGGGTTAGGTTAGGGTTAGGGTTAGGGCTAGGGTTATGTCTAGGGTGAGGGTGATGATTAGGGTTAGGGGTTAGGGTTAGTTTAAGGGTTAAGGGTTAGTGGTTAGTGTTAGGGTTAGGGTTAGGGTTTAGGGTTAGGGTTAGGTTTAGGGTTAAGTGTTAGTGTTAGGTTTAGGTTTAATTGTTAGAGTTAGGGTTAGGGTTAAGGTTAGGGTTAAGGGTTAGGGTTAGGGTTAAGGGCTAGGGTTAGGTTTAGTGTTAAGTGTTAGGGTTAGGTTTAGGTTTAAGTGTTAGAGTTAGGGTTAGGGTTAAGGTTAGGGTTAAGGGTTAGGGTTAGGGTTAGGGTTAAGTGTTGTGGTTAGTGTTAGGGCTAATTGTTAGAGTTAGGGTTAGGGTTAGGGTTAGTGTTACTGTTAAGGGTTAGGTTTCGGGTTAGGGTTAGGGTTAGTGTTAGGGTTACGGTTAGGGTTAGGGTTAGGGTTAAGGGTTAGTGTTAGGGTTATGGTTAAGCATTAGGGTTAGGGGTTAGTGTTAGGGCTAGGGTTAGAGATCAGTGTTACGGTCAGGGTCCGGACCAGGGTTAGGGCTAGTGCTAGAGTTAGGGTTAGGGTTAGGTTTAGGGCCAGTGTTAGGTCTATGTTTACGTTTAGGGTTAAGGTGAGGTTAAGGGTGAGGGTGTGGGTGAGGATTAGTGTTATTGGTTAGTGTTAATTTAAGTGTTAGGTGTTAGTGTTAGCGTTAGGTTTGAAGTTTGTGTTGGGCTCGGTGTCGGCTTCAGGGCCACGGTCAGGGTCATGGTCAGTGTTAGGGTCAGGGTTAGGGTCAGGTTCAGGGTAGTGTTAGTGTTAGGGTTAGGGTTAGGGTTTAGTGTTAGTGTTAGTGTTAGTGTGCATTAGGGTACCGATATGGTGCGTTAGGGTTAGGCTTAGGTTTAGGGTTAAGGTCAGGGGTTACGTTTAAGCTTAGGCTTAGGGTTAGGGTTTGGTTTAGGGTTAGGGTTAAGGTTATCGTTTAGGGGTTAGGATTAGGGTTATGGTTAGGTTTAGGGTTAGGGCTAGAGTTAGGGTTAGCGTTTAGGGTTTAGGGTTGGGTTAGGGTTAAGGTTATGTGTTAGGGTTACAGTAAGTGATAGGGTTAGGGTTGGGTTAGGGTTAGGGTTAGGGTTATGGGTTAGGGTTACAATAAGTGATAGGGTTAGCGTTAGGGTTTGGGTTTAGGGTTAGCGTCAGGGTCAGGCTCGGGGTCAGGGTCAGGGCCAGGGTTTAGGCTAGGGCTAGGGCTAGAGTTAGGGTTAGGGTTAGTGTTAGGGATAGGGTGAGTGTTAGGGTGAGGGTTAATGTTAGGGTTAGGGGTTAGAGTTCGTTTAAGGGTTAGGTGTTAGGGGTTAGTGTTAGGGTTGGTGTTGGGGTCGATGTCGGGATCAGGGCCACGGTCGTGGTGGGGGCCAGGGTCAGGGTCAGGGTAGTGTTAGGGTTAAGGTTTAGTGTTAGGGTTAGTGTTAGGGTTAATGTTAGGGTGCGCTAGGATAAGGCTTAGGTTTATGGTTACGGTTAGGGTTAGGGTTAGTGTTAGGATTAGGGTTAGGGTTTGGGGTTAAGTGTTAGGGTCACGGTCAGTGTCAGGTTAGGGTTAGGGTTTAGATTTTAGTGTTAGGGCTAGGCATTGGGGTTAAGGTTAGGGTTAGGGTTAGGGTTAGGTTTAGGGTTAGGGTTAGGATTAGTGTTTGGGTAAGGTTAGGGTTAGGGATTAGATTTATGACTAGGGTTAGGGTCTGGGTCAGGGTCAGGGCCAAAGTTAGGGTTAGGGTTAGGGTTAGGGTTAGATTTAGGTGTTAGGTTTAGGGTTAGGGTTAGGGTTAAGGTTTAGGGTTAGATTTTGGGTTAACTGTTAGGGTTAGGGTTAGGTTTAAGGGTTAGAGTTAGCGTTAGTGTTAAGGGTTAGGGTTAGTGTTAAGTGTTGGGGTTATGGTTAGGGCTAATTGTTAGGGTTAGGGTTCGGGTTAGTGTTATGGTTAAGGGTTAGGGTTAGGGTTAAGTGTTAGTTTTAGGGATAGGGTTAGTGTTAGGGTTAGAGTTAAGGTTCAGGGTTAGGGCTAGTGGTTAGGGTTAGGCGTTAGGGTTAGGATGAGTGTTAGGTTTCGGGTTAGGGTTAGGTTTTAGGGTTAGTAGTTAGGGTTAGGTTTAGGTGTTAGGGTTAGGGTTAAGGGTTAGGGTTAGGGTTAGGGTTAAGGTTTAGGTTTAGGTTTTCAGTTAAGTGTTAGGGTTAGGGTTAGGTTTAAGGGTTTGAGTTAGGGTTAGGGTTAAGGGTAAGGGTTAGGGTTAGTGTTAAGTGTTGGCTTTAGCTTTAGGGCTAATTGTTAGGGTTAGGGTTCGGGTTAGTGCTAGGGTTAGTGTTAGCTTTAAGGGTTAGGGTTCGGGTTAGTTTTAGGGTTAGTGTTAGGGTTAGGGTTAGGGTTAGGGTTAAATGTTAGTGTTAGGTTAGGGTTAGTGTTAGGGTTAGGGTTAAGGGTTAGGGTTAGGGTTAGGGGTTAGGGTTAGTCGTTAGGGTTAGGATGAGTGTTAGGGTTAGGGTTTAAGGTTAGTGGTTAGGGGTTAGGTTTTGTCTTAGGGTTATGGTTTAGGGTTCGTGGTTAGGGTTAGGGTTAGGTGTTAGGTTTAGGGTTAGGTTTAGGTTTAGGCTTAGGGGTTAGGGTTAGGGTTGGGGTTAGGGTTAGCTCTTAGGGTTAGGGTTAGCGTTAGGGGTTAGGGTTAGGGCTTAGGGTTTGGGTTAGGGTTAGGGATGGGTTAGTGGTAGGGTTAGGGGTTATGGGTTAGGGTTTGGGTTAGGGTTGGGGATGGGTTAATGTTAGGGTTTGGGGTTGGGATAGTGTTAGGGTTAGGGGTTAGGGTTAGGGTTATGGGTTATTGTTATGGGTTATGGTTAGGGGTTCGATTTTAGGGTTAGGGTTAGAGTTAGTTCATGTTAAGGGTTAGGGTTAGGGGGTTAAGGTTCGGGTTAGGGGTTAGGGTTCGTGTTAGGGATTAGGGTTAGAGTTAGGGTTAGGGTTTAGGTTTAGGGTTCGGCGTTAGGGTTAGGGTTAGGATTAGGGTTTGTGGTTAGGGTTAGGGGTTAGGGTTAGGGTTAGGGTTAAGGGTACCCTAACAGTGCTAAGCAGAGCCAAACATAGCCAAACAAAGTATGGCAGATGCAGACAGTGACAAACCAAACAAAACATTATCAAACAGACCCTGGCAGAGCCAAAGAGAGCCAATGAGAGCCCAAGAGAGCCAAACAGAGATCGGCAGAGCCAAACAGGGCCAAAGATAGCCAAACAGAGCCAACCAGAGCCGATAGGGCCAAGCAGAGCCAAAGAGTACCAAATAACACCTGGTTGGGCTAAACAGAGCCAAACATAGCTAAACAGAGAAAAGCGGATTCTGCCAGAGCCAAACAGAACCAAACAGACCTTGGCAGAGTGAAACAGAGCCAAGGAGAACCAATGAGGGCCAAACAGAGTCTGACAGAGCCAAACAGACCCCTGCAGAGCCAAACACAGCCCAATGGGGCCAAGCAGAGCCAAGCATACCCAAACAGAGCATGACAATGCAAAACAGGACCAACGGTCAAACGGAGCCAAACAAAGCCAAGTGACACCTGGCAGAGCCAAAAGGAGCCAAACGTACTTAAACAGATCAACACCAAGTCTGGCAGAGGCAATCAGAGCCAAACAGAACCAAACAGACACTGGCAGAGTCAAACAGAGCCAATCAGAGCCTAAGAGAGCCAAACATAGTCAGACAGGGCCAAACAGAGCTTGGAAGATCAAAACAGAGCCTGAAAAATCCGAACAGAGCCAAACAGAACCTGGCAGTGGTAAACAGAGCTAACCAGAGTGAAAGAGAGCCAAGCAGAACTTGTCAGATCCTAGCAGAGCCAAGCAGAGCCTAACAAAGCCAAACAGAGCCTAACATAGCCAAACAGAATCAAACAGAGCCAAGTAGCATCCAGCACAGCCAATCAGAGCCAAAGATAGCCAAACAGATCAAGACGGAGTATGGCAGTGACAAACCAAGCAAAACAGCACCAAACAGACCCTGGCAGAGGCAAACAGAGCCAAAGAGAGACAAAGAGAGCCAAACAGAGACCGGCAGAGCCAAACAGAGACCGGCAGAGCCAAACAGAGCCAAACAGAGCCAAACAGAGCCGGTAGGGCCAAATAAATCCAAAGAGAGCCAAATAATGCCTGGTTGAGCTAAAGAGAGCCAAACAAAGCGAAACAGAGGAAAGCGGGGTCTGGCAGAGCTAACCAGAACCAATCAGACCCTGGAAGAGCCAAACAGATCCAAGGAGAACCAAAGAGGGCCAAACAGAATCTGGCAGAGCCATATTGACCCTGGCAGAGCCACACAGAGCCCAATCGGACCAAGCAGAGCCAAGCAGACCCAAACAGAGCACGACAAAGCCAAACAGGACCGGAAAGAAGCCAATCGGAGCCAAACAGAGCAAAGTAACACCTGGAAGAGCCAAAAGGAGCCAAACATACCCAAACAGATCAACACCAAGGCTGGCAGAGGCAATCAGAGCCAAACAGAACCAAACAGACACTGGCAGATCCAAACAGATCCAATGAGAGCCAAAGAGAGCCAAACATAGCCAAACAGAGCTTGGAAGATCAAAACAGAGCCAAACAGAGCCTGAACAATCCAAACAGAGCCAAACAGAACCTGGCAGTGGTAAACAGAGCTAACCAGAGTGAAAGAGAGCCAAGCAGAACTTGGCAGATCCTAGCAGAACCAAGCAGAGCCTGACAAAGCCAAACAGAGGCAAACAGAGCCAAACAGAGCCTGGCAGATCCAAACAGATTGAAACAGTGCTTCGCAAAGCCAAACAGAGCCAAACAGAGCACGGTAGGGCCGAACTGAGCCAAACATAGCCAAACAGAGCATGGCAGATGCAGACAGAGCCAAAGAGAGCAAAAAGAGCCAAACAGATCCTGGCAGAGCTAACCACACCCAAACAGGCCCTGACAGAGCCAAACAGAGCCTGACAAAGCCAAACAGAGCCTGACAGAGCCAAAAAGAGACAAAACAGAGACAAACAGAGCCTAACAGAGCCAAGTAGCATCCAGCAGAGCCAATCGGAGGCAGAGATAGCCAAACAGATCAATACGGAGTATGACAGTGACAAACCAAGCAAAACAGCACCAAACAGACCCTGGCAGAGGCAAACAGAGCCAAAAGATAGACAGAGAGAGCCAAACAGAGACCAGTAGAGCCAAACATAGCCAAACCGAGCCGGTAGGGCCAAACAGAGCTAAAGAGAGCCAAATAACGCCTGGTTGAGCTAAACAGAGCCAAACAAAGCCAAACCGAGAAAGGCGGGGTCTGGCAGAGCCAAACAGAACCAAACAGATCCTGGCAGAGCCAAACAGATCCAAGGAGAACCAAAGAGGGCCAAACAGAATCTGGCAGAGCCATATTGACCCTGGCAGAGCCACACAGAGCCCAATGGGACCAAGCAGAGCCAAGCAGACCCAAACTGAGCAATGACAAAGCCAAACAGGACCAAAGAGAAGCCAAACTGAGCCACACAGAGCCAAGTAACACCTGGCAGAGCCAAACGGAGGCAAACATACCTAAACAGATCAACACCGAGTCTGACAGAGGCAATCAGAGTCAAACAGAACCAAATAGACCCTGGCAGAGCCAAACAGAGCCACTCAGAGCCAAAGAGAGCCAAACAGAGCCTGGCAGAGCCAAACAGAGCCAAACAAAGCCTGAGAAAGACAAACAGAGCCAAACAGAACCTGGCGGATGTAAACAGAGCTACCAGAGTGAAAGGGAGCCAAGCAGAACTTGGCAGATCCTAGCAGAGCCAAGCGGAGCCTAACAAAGCCAAACAGAGACAAGCATAGCCAAACAGAGCCAAACATAGCCCAGTTGGACCAAACAGAACCAAATAGAGCCTGGCGGAGCTAAACAGAACCAAACATAGCCTAGTAGGGCCAAACAGAGCCAAATAGAGCCTGGCAAGCTAAACAGAGCCAAACGTAGACAAACAGAGCGTAGCTGAGCCAACCAGACCCAAGCAGACTCTGGCAGAGCCAAACAGAGCCAAACAGTGGCCAACAGAGTAAAACAGAGCCTGGCAGAGCCAAAAAGAGACAAACAGAACCAAAGAGAGCCTGGCAGATCCAAACAGAGACAAACAGAGCCTGACAAAACCAAACAGAGCCTAATAGAGCCAAAGAGAGCCAAGTAGCACCTGGCAGAGCCAATCGGAGCCAAACATAGCCAAACAGATCAAGACGGAGTATGGCAGTGACAAACCAAGCGAAACAGCACCAAACAGACCCTGTCTGAGCCAAACAGAGCTAAAGAGAGCCAAAGAGAGCTGAACAGAGTCCGGCAGAGCCAAACAGAGAGAAACATAGTCAAACAGAGTCACACAGTGCTGGTAGGGCCAAACAGAGCCAAAGAGAGCCAAATAGCACCAGGCTGAGCTAAACAGAGGCAAACATAGCCAAACAGAGAAAGGCAGAATCTGGCAGAGCCAAACAGAACCAAACAGACGCTGGCAGAGTGAAACAGAGCCAAGGAGATCTTAAGAGAGCCAAACAGAGTCTGGCAGGGCCAAACAGACCCTGGCAGAGCCAAACAGAGCCCAGTGGAGCCAAGCAGAGCCAAACAGAACGAAACAGAGCCAAACGGAGCCAAACAGAGCCAAGTAACACCAGGCAGAGCGAGACGGAGCCAAACATACCCAAACAGAGCAACACCAAGTCTGGCAGTGGCAAGCAGAGCCAAACATAACCAAACAGACTCTGGCAGAGCCAAACAGAGCCTCGCAGAGCCAAACAGAGTGAAACATAGCCAAACAGGGCTAAACAGAGCTTGGCAGATCCAAACAGAGCCAAACAGATACCTGACAAAGCCAAACAGAGCCAAACAGAACCTGACAGAGGTAAACAGAGCTAACCAGAGCGAAAGAGAGCCAAGTAGAACTTGGCAGATCCTAGCAGAGACAAGCAGAGCCTCAAAAAGCCAAACAGAGACAAACAGTGCCAAACAGAGCCAGGTAGCACCTGGCAGAGCCAAACAGGGCCATACAGAGCCAAACAGAACCTGGCAGAGCCAAACAGAGCTGAATGGAGCCGAAGTGAGCCATACAGAGCCTGGCAGAGACAAACAGAGCTAAACAGAGCCCGACAAAACCAAACAGAGCCTAACAGAACCTGGCAGAGGTAAACAGATCTAACCAGAGTGAAAGAGAGCAAAGCAGAACCTGGCATATCCTAGCAGAGCCAAGCAGAGCCTAACAAAGCCAAACAGAGACAAACAGAGCCAAACAGAGCCTGGCAGATCCAAACAGATTGAAACAGTGCTTCACTAAGCCAAACAGAGCGAAACAGAACCCGGCAGAGGTAAACGGAGCCAAACCGAGCCAAAAAGAGCCAAGCAGAACCTGGCAGATCCTAGCAGAGCCAGGCAGAGTCTGACAAAGCCAAACAGAGACAGAAAGAGTCAAACAGAGCCTGGCAGATCCAAACAGATTGAAACAGTGCTTCGCAAAGCCAAACAGAGCCAAACAGAGCACGGTAGGGCCGAACTGAGCCAAACATAGCCAAACAGAGCATGGCAGATGCAGACAGAGCCAAAGAGAGCAAAAAGAGCCAAACAGATCCTGGCAGAGCTAACCACACCCAAACAGGCCCTGACAGAGCCAAACAGAGCCTGACAAAGCCAAACAGAGCCTGACAGAGCCAAAAAGAGACAAAACAGAGACAAACAGAGCCTAACAGAGCCAAGTAGCATCCGGCAGAGCTTTGCAAGGCCAAACAGAGCCAAACAGAGATGGTAGGGCCAAACCAGCTAAACAGAGCCAAACCAGCACTGGCAGATCCAAACCGAACCAAAGAGAGGTCAACAGAGTGAAACAGAAGCTGGCAGGTCCAAACAGAGCCAAACAGAGCCTGATAAAGCCAAACAGAGCCAAGCAGATCATGGCAGATCCAAACAGAGCCAAACAGCGTCTGACAAAGCCAAACAGAGCCTAACATAGCCAAACAGAGCCACGTAGCACCCGACAGTGCCAATTGCAGCCAAACATAGCCAAACAGATCAAGACGGAGTATGGCAGTGAGAAACCAAACAAAACATTATCAAACAGTCCCTGGCAGAGCCGAACAGAGCCAAAGAGAGCCCAACAGAGACCGGCAGAGCCAAACAGAGCCAAGCTTAGCAACACAGAGCTGGTAGGGCCAAACAGAGCCAATTACTGCCTGGCTGAGCTAAACAGAGCCAAACTTGGCCAAACCAAGAAAAGCAGAGTCTGTCAGAGCCAAACAGAACCAAACAGACCCTGGCAGAGTCAAGCAGAGCTAAGCAGATCCTAAGAGATCCAAACAAAGCCTGGCGGAGCCAAACATAACCCGGCAGAGCCAAAAAGAGCTGAATGGAGCCAAGCAGACCCAGTCAAAACATGACCTAGCCAAACAGAACCAAACAAAGCAAAACAGAGCCAAAAAGAGCCAAGTAACACCTGACAGAGCGAAACGGAGCCAAACATACCCAAACAGAGCAACACCGAATCTGGCAGAGGCAATCAGAGCTGAACAGAACCAAACAGACCCTGGCAGAGCCAAACAGAGCCAATCAGAGCCAAACAGAGCTAAACAGAGCCTGGCAGAGCCAAACAGAGCCAAACATAGCCAAACAGGGCCAAACAGAGCTTGGCAGATCAAAACATAGCCAAACAGAGCCTGGAAAATCCCAACAGAGACAAGCAGAACTTGGCAGATCCTAGCAGAGCCAAGCAGAGCCTGGCAAAGCCAAACAGTGACAAACAGAGCCAAACAGAGCCAGATAGCAACTGGCAGAGCCAAACAGAGCCAAAAATAGCCACGGAGAGCCAAACGGAGTCTGGCAGAGCCAAACAGAGCCAAAGAGAGCCAGCCAGAGCTTGGCAGAGCCAAACATAGCCGAACATAGCCAAACAGAGCCAGGCAGATCGAAACAGAGCCAGACAGAGCTTGGCAATGCCAAACAGGGCCAACAGATCCTGGCATAGCCAAAGAGAACCACACATAGCCAATCAGAGCCAAACAAAGCCTGGAAAATGTAAACAGAGCCATACAGAGCCATACAGAGCCTGGCAAAGACAAACGGAGTCACACAGAGCCAGACAGTGCCAAAACCGGCCCGGCAGGTCCAAACTGAGAATAACAGAGCCAAGCTGCCAGGAAGAGCCTGGCAGATCCAACCAGAGCCAAACAGAGACAAACAATGACATACAGGGCCAAACAGAGCCTGACAAAGCCAAACCGAGCCAAACAGTACCTGGCAGAGGTAAACAGAGCCAAAAAGAGCCAAAGAGATCCAAGCAGAACCTTGCAGATCCAAGCAGAGCCTGACCAAGTGAAACAGAGACAAACAGAGCCGAACAGAGCCAAACAGAGCCAAACAGATCAAGACGGAGTATGGCAGTGAGAAACCAAACAAAACATTATCAAACAGTCCCTGGCAGAGCCGAACAGAGCCAAAGAGAGCCCAACAGAGACCGGCAGAGCCAAACAGAGCCAAGCTTAGCAACACAGAGCTGGTAGAGCCAAACAGAGCCAATTACTGCCTGGCTGAGCTAAGCAGAGCCAAACTTGGCCAAACCGAGAAAAGCAGAGTCTGGCAGAGCAAAACAGAACCAAACAGACCCTGGCAGAGTCAAGCAGAGCCAAGCAGATCCTAAGAGATCCAAACAAAGCCTGGCGGAGCCAAACATAACCCGGCAGAGCCAAAAAGAGCTGAATGGAGCCAAGCAGACCCAGACAGAGCATGACCTAGCCAAACAGAACCAAACAAAGCAAAACAGAGCCAAAAAGAGCCAAGTAACACCTGACAGAGCGAAACAGAGCCAAACATACCCAAACAGAGCAACACCAAATCTGGCAGAGGCAATCAGAGCTGAACAGAACCAAACAGACCCTGGCAGAGCCAAACAGAGCCAATCAGAGCCAAACAGAACCTGGCAGAGCCAAACAGAGCTAAACAGAGCCTGGCAGAGCCAAACAGAGCCAAACATAGCCAAACAGGGCCAAGCAGAACTTGGCAGATCCTAGCAGAGCCAAGCAGAGCCTGGCAAAGCCAAACAGTGACAAACAGAGCCAAACAGAGCCAGATAGCAACTGGCAGAGCCAAACGGAGCCAAAAATAGCCACGGAGAGCCAAACGGAGTCTAGCAGAGTCAAACAGAGCCAAAGAGAGCCAGCCAGAGCTTGGCAGAGCCAAACATAGCCGAACAGAGCCAAACAGAGCCAGGCAGATCGAAACAGAGCCAGACAGAACTTGGCAATGCCAAACAGGGCCAACAGACCCTGGCATAGCCAAAGAGAGCCACACATAGCCAATCAGAGCCAAACAAAGCCTGGAAAATGTAAACAGAGCCATACAGAGCCATGCAGAGCCTGGCAAAGACAAATGGAGTCCAACAGAGCCAGACAGTGCCAAAACCGGCCCGGCAGGTCCAAACCGAGAATAACAGAGCCAAGCAGAGCCGGGAAGAGCCTGGCAGATCCAACCAGAGCCAAACAGAGACAACCAATGACAAACAGGGCCAAATAGAGCCTGACAAAGCCAAACCGAGCCAAACAGTACCTGGCAGAGGTAAACAGAGCCATAAAGAGCCAAAGAGATCCAAGCAGAACCTTGCAGATCCAAGCAGAGCCTGACCAAGTGAAACAGAGACAAACAGAGCTGAACAGAGCCAAACAGAGCCAAACAGATCCAAACGGACCCAAACAGAGCCAAGTAACATCTGGCAGAGACAAACAGAGCCAAACATATCCAAACAAAGCAACACCGAGTCTGGCAGAGGCAATCAGAGCCAAACAGAACCAAACAGACCCTGGCAGAGCCAAACAGAGCCAAAGTGAGCCAAACAGAGCCATGAAGAACCATACAGAGCCAAACAGAGCCAAGCAGAACCTGGCAGAGCCATACCGAGCCAAACATAGGCAAACCGAGCTTGCAGATCCAAACAGAGCCAAACAGAGCCTGACAAAGCCAAACAGAGCCAAACAGAACCGGGCAGTGGTAAACAGAGTCAAACATAGCAAAACAGAGTGTGGCGGATGCAGACAGAGCCAAAGAGAGCAAAAAGAGACAAACAGATACCTACAGGGCCGACCAGAGCCAAACAGACCCTGGCAGAGCCAAACAGAGTCAAATAGAGCCTGGCAGAGCTACACAGAGCAAAACAAAGCCATGCAGAGCCAAGCTGAGCCTGGAAGACCCAAACTGAGCCACAAAGGGATTGGCAAAGCCAAACAGAGCCAAACAGAACCGGTAGGGCCAAACAGAGTCAAGACAGCCAAATAGCGCCTGGCTTAGCGAAACATAGCCAAACAGAGAAATGCAGAGCTTGGCAGAGCCAAACAGAACCAAACAGACCCTGGCAGAGCCAAACAGACCCTGGCAGAGCCAATCAGAGCCAATCAAATCCAAAGAGAGCCAAGCAGAGCTTGGCAGAGACAAACAGAACCAAACAGATCCTGGCAGAGCCAAACAGAGCCTGGCCGAGCCAAACAGAGCCAAACATAGTCAAACAGAACCTAGCAGAGGCAATCAGAGCCAAACAGAACCAAACAGAGCCTGACAAAGCCAGACCGAGTCAAACAGGACCTAGCAGAGGCAATCAGCACCAAACAGAACCAAACAGAGCCTGACAAAGCCAAACAGAGTCAAACAGAACCTAGCAGAGGCAATCAGAGCCAAACAGAACCAAACAGAGCCTGACAAAGCCAGACCGAGTCAAACAGAACCTAGCAGAGGCAATCAGAGCCAAACAGAACCAAACAGCGCCTGACAAAGCCAAACAGAGTCAAACAGAACCTAGCAGAGGCAATCAGAGCCAAACAGAACCAAACAGCACCTGACAAAGCCAAACAGAGCCTAACATAGCCAAACAGAGCCACGTAGCACCCGACAGTGCCAATTGCAGCCAAACATAGCCAAACAGATCAAGACGGAGTATGGCAGTGAGAAACCAAACAAAACATTATCAAACAGTCCCTGGCAGAGCCGAACAGAGCCAAAGAGAGCCTAACAGAGACCAGCAGAGCCAAACAGAGCCAAGCTTCGCCAAACAGAGCTGGTAGGGCCAAACAGAGCCAATTACTGCCTGGCTGAGCTAAACAGAGCCAAACTTGGCCAAACCGAGAAAAGCAGAGTCTGTCAGAGCCAAACAGAACCAAACAGACCCTGGCTGAGTCAAGCAGAGCCAAGCAGATCCTAAGAGATCCAAACAAAGCTTGGCAGAGCCAAACATAACTCGGCAGAGCCAAAAAGAGTTGAATGGAGCCAAGCAGACCCAGACAGAGCACGACCTAGCCAAACAGAACCAAACAAAGCTAAAGGGAGCCAAATAGAGCCAAGTAACACCTGGCAGAGCGAAACGGAGCCAAACATACCCAGACAGTGCAACACCGAATCTGGCAGAGGCAATCAGAGACGAACAGAACCAAACAGACCCTGGCAGAGCCAAACAGAGCCAATCAGAGCCAAACAGAGCCTGGCAGAGTCAAACAGAGCTATACAGAGCCTGGCAGAGCCAAACAGAGCCAAACATAGCCAAACAGGGCCAAACAGAGCTTGGCAGATCAAAACATAGCCAAACAGAGCCTGGCAAATCCAAACAGAGCCAAGCAGAACTTGGCAGATCCTAGCAGAGCCAAGCAGAGCCTGGCAAAGCCAAACAGTGACAAACAGAGCCAAACAGAGCCAGATAGCAACTGGCAGAGCCAAACAGAGCCAAAAATAGCCACGGAGAGCCAAACAGACTCTGGCAGAGCCAAACAGAGCCAAAGAGAGCCAGCCAGAGCTTGGCAGAGCCAAACATAGCCAGACAGAGCCAATCAGAGCCAGGCTGATCTAAACAGAGCCAGACAGAGCTTGGCAATGCCAAACAGGGCCAACAGATCTTGGCATAGCCAAACAGAGCCACATATATCTGAGCCAAACAAAGCCTGGGAAATGTAAACAGAGCCATACAGAGCCATGCAGAGCCTGGCAAAGACAAATGGAGTCACACAGAGCCAGACAATGCCAAACCCGGCCCGGCAGGTCCAAACCGAGAATAACAGAGCGAAGCAGAGCTGGGAAGAGCCTGGCAGATCCAAACAGAGCAACACAGAGACAAACAATGACAAACGGCCAAACAGAGCCTGACAAAGCCAAACCGAGCCAAACAGTAACTGGCAGAGGTAAACAGAGCCAAACAGAGCCAAACAGAGCCCAGTAACTCCTGGCAGAGACAAAGCTGAGCCTGGAAGACCCAAACTGAGCCACAAAGGGATTGGCAAAGCCAAACAGAGCCAAACAGAACGGTTGGGGCCAAACAGAGTCAAGACAGCCGAACAGCACATGGCTTAGCGAAACATAGCCAAACAGAGTCTCACAAAGCCAATCAGAGCCAAACAGAATCAAACAGTGCCTGACAAAGCCAAACAGAACCTGGCAGAGCCAAAGAGAGCCAAACATAGTCAAATAGGGCCAAACAGATCTTGGTATATCGAAACAGTGCCAAACAGAGCCTGACAAATCCAAACAGAGCCTAACAGAACCTGGCAGAGGTAAACAGAGCCAAACAAAGCCAAAGACAGCCAAGCAGAACCTTGCAGATCCAAGCAGAGCCAAGCAGAGCCTGACAAAGCGAAACAGAGACAAACAGAGCCAAACAGAGCCAACCAGAGCCAAGTAGCACCTGGCAGAGCCCAACGGAGCCAAGGATAGCCACACAGAGCCAAACGGAGCCTGGCAGAACTAAACAGACCACACAGAACCTGGCAGATCCAAGCACAGCCAACCAGAGCCAAGTAGTACCTAGCAGAGTCCAACGGAGTGAATCATAGACACACAGAGGCAAACCGAGTCTGGCAGTGCCAACCAGAGCCAGAAATGGCCAAACAGAGCCAGTCAGATCCAAACAGAGCCTGGCAGAACCAAACAGATCCAAACAGTGCTTCACAAAGCTAAACAGAGCCAAACAGCGTCCGGCAGGTCCAAACAGAGCCAAACTTAGTGAAACAGAGTGTGGCAGATGCAGACAGAGCCAAAGAGAGCAAAAAGAGACAAACAGATACCTGCAGGGCCAACCAGAGCCAAATAGCACCTGGTTGAGCTAAACGTAGACAAACAGAGAAATGCAGAGTCTGGCAGAGCCAAACAGAACCAAACAGAACCTGGCAGAGCCAAACGGAGCCAAGCAGATCCTAAGAGAGCCAAACAAAGCCTGGCACGGACAAACACACCCAGGCAGAGCCAAAAAGTGCCGAATGGAGCCAAGCAGATCCAAAGAGAGCCGAACAGAGCCTGGCAGAGCTAAACAGAGCCAAACATAGCCAAACAGAGCCAAACAAATCCAACTAGCACCTGGCAGAACTTGTCGCAGCCAAACATAGCCAAACGGAACAAAACGGAGTCTGGCACATCAAAACAGGGCCAAACAGATCCAAACAGCCCCTGACCGAGCCAAACAAAGCCAAACATAGCCTAACAGCGAAAAGCGGAGTCTGGCAAAGCCAAAAAGAACCAAACAGACCCCGGCAGAGCCAACAGAGGTCAAGCAGATCCAACGAGAGGCAAACAGAGCCAATCAGAGCCAAGTAATATCTGGCAGAGCCAAACGGAGCCAAACATAGCCAAGCAGAACTTTGCAGATCCTGACGGAGCCAAACAGAGCCTGACAAAGCAAAACAGAGGCAAACAGAACCTGGCAGAGGTAAACATATCCAAACAGAGCCAAACGGAGCCAAACAGAGCCAAGTAGCACCTGGCACAGACAAACGGAGCCAAACATATCAAAACAAAGCAACAACGAGGCTGGCAGAGGCAATCAGAGCCAAACAGAACCAAACAGACCCTGACAGAGCCAAACAGAGCCAATGTGAGCGAAACAGAGACTGGCAGAGCCAAACCGAGCCAAACAGAGTCAAACAGATCCTGGCAGAGGCAAACAGAGCCAAACATAGCCAAACACAACTTGGCAGATCCAAACCGAGCCAAACAGAGCCTGACAAAGCCAAACGGAGCCAAACAGAACCTGGCAGAGGCAAACAGTACCAAACAGAGCCAAACGGAACCAAACAGCGCCAATTAACACCTGGCAGAGACAAACGGAGCCAAACATATCCAAATAAAGCAACACCGAGTCCGGCAGCGGCAATCAGAACCAAACAGAGCCAAACGGAGCCAAAGTGAGCCAAACAGAGCCTGGCAGATCCAAACATAGCCAAACAGTGTTTGACAAAGCCAAACAGAGCAAAACAGAGCCATACAGAGCCAAACAAATCCAAGTAGCACCTCGCAGAACTTGTCACAGCCAAACGTAGCGAAATGGAACAAAACGGAGCCTGGCAGATCAAAACAGGGCCAAACAGATCCAAACAGCCCCTGACCGAGCCAAGCAAAGCCAAACATAGCCTAACAGCAAAAAGCAGAGTCTGGCAGAGCCAAAAAGAACGAAACAGACCCCGGCAGAGCCAACAGAGGTCAAGCAGATCCAAAGTGAGGCAAACAGAGCCAATCAGAGCCATGTAGAATCTGGCAGAGCCAAACGGAGCCAAACATAGCCAAACAGAACTTGGCAGATCCAGACGGAGCCAAACAGAGCCTGACAAAGCAAAACAGAGGTAAAGAGAACCTGACGGAGGTAAACAGATCCAAGCTGAGCCAAACAAAGCTAAGTAACACCTGGCAGAGACAAACGGAGCTAAACATATCAAAACAAAGCAACAACAAGGCTGGCAGAGGCAATCAGAGCCAAACAGAACCAAACAGATCCTGGCAGAGCCAAACAGAGACAACGTGAGCGGA
Source organism: Cetorhinus maximus (assembly GCF_964194155.1). Lineage (NCBI taxonomy): Eukaryota > Metazoa > Chordata > Chondrichthyes > Lamniformes > Cetorhinidae > Cetorhinus > Cetorhinus maximus. The sequence goes on along the minus strand of NC_135891.1, from coordinate 97,199,009 downwards.
ACAGAGACTGGCAGATCCATACCGAGCCAAACAGAGCCAAACAGATCCTGGCAGAGGCAAACAGAGCCAAACACAACTTGGTAGATCCAAACCGAGCCAAACAGAGCCTGACAAAGCCAAACAGAGCCAAACAGAGCATGGCAGAGGCAAACAGAGCCAAACACAACTTGGTAGATCCAAACCGAGCCAAACAGAGCCTGACAAAGCCAAACAGAGCCAAACAGAACATGGCAGAGGCAAACAGAACCAAACAGAGCCAAACGGAGCCAAAACGCGCTAATTAACACCTGGCAGAGACAAACGGAGCCAAACATACCCAAACAAAGCAACACCGAGTCTGGCAGCGGCAATCAGAACCAAACAGAGCCAAACGGAGCCAAAGTGAGCCAGACAGAGCCTGGCAGAGCTATACAGAGCCAAACAGAGCCAAACAGATCCTGGCAGAGCTGAACAGAGCCAGACGTGGCCAAATAGCCAAACAGAGCCAGACAGATCCAAACAGAGCCTAACATGGCCAAACAGAGCCAAACAGAGTCCGGCAGGGCTAGATAGAGCCAAAGATAGCGAAACAGAGTGTGGCAGATGCAGACAGAGCCAAAGAGAGCAAAAAGAGACAAACAGATACCTGCAGGGCCAAACAGAGACAAACAGAGCCAAACAGAGCTAAACAGACCCTGGCAGAGCCAAACAGAGCCAAATACAGCCTGGCAGAGCTAAACAGAGCCAAACAGTGCCAAAGCAGAGCCTGGAAGATCCAAACAGAGCCAAACAGCGATCGACAAAGCCAAACATAGCCAAACGTAGCAAGACCGAGTTTGTCAGAGCGAAACAGGGCCCAACAGAACCAAACAGCCCCTGACCGAGCCAAACTAAGCCAAACATAGCCAAACAGAGAAAAGTGGAGGCTGGCAGAGCCAAAAAGAACCAAACAGACCCTGGCAGATCCATACAGAGCCAAGTAGATCCAAAGTGACCCAAACAGAGCCTGGCAGAGCCAAACGGAGCCCAATGGAGCCAAGCAGAGCCTGGCCGAGCGAAACAGAGGCAAACAGAGCCTGACAAAGCCAAACAGAGCCAAACAGAAACTCTCAGAGGTAAACAGAACCAAACACAGCCAATCAGAGCCTAGTAACTCCTGGCAGAGACAAACGGAACCAAACATATCCAAACAAAGTAACACCGAGTCTGGCAGAGGCAATCAGAGCCAAACAAAACCAAACAGACCCTGGCAGAGCCAAACAGAGCCAAACATAGCCAAACAGAGCTTGCAGATTCTAACAGAGCAAAACAGAGCCTGACAAAGCCAAACAGAGCCAAACAGAACCTGACAGAGGTAAACAGAGTCAAACATAGCGAAACAGGGTATGGCAGATGCAGACAGAGCCAAAGAGAGGAAAAAGAGACAAACAGATACCTGCAGGGCCGACCAGAACCAAACAGACCCTGGCAGAGCCAAACAGAGTCAAATAGAGCCTGGCAGAGCTAAACAGAGCCAAACATAGCCAAACAAAGCCTGGCAGATACAAACACAGCCAAACAGCGCTTGGCAAAGCCAAGCAGAGCAGAACAGAGCCATACAGAGCCAAGCTGAGACTGGAAGACCCAAACTGAGCCACAAAGGGATTGGCAAAGCCAAACAGAGCCAAACAGAATGGTAGGGCCAAACAGAGTCAAGAGAGCCAAATAGCACCTGGTTGAGCTAAACATAGACAAACAGAGAAATGCAGAGCTTGTCAGAGCCAAACAAAACCAAACAGACCCTGGCAGAGCCAATCAGAGCCAATCAGATCCAAAGAGAGCAAAGCAGAGCTTGGCAGAGCCAAACAGAACCAAACAGATCCTGGCAGAGCCAATCAGAGCCAATCAGATCCAAAGAGAGCCAAGCAGAGTCTGGCAGAGCCAAACAGAACCAAACAGACCCTGGCAGAGTCAAACAGAGCCTGGCAGAGCCAAACAAAGCCAAACATAGCCAAACAGAGCCTGACAAAGCCAAACAGAGTCAATTAGAACCTAGCAGAGGCAACCAGAGCCAAACAGAACCAAACCGAGCCTGACAAAGCCAAACAGAGCCTAACAGAACCTGGCTGAGCCAAAGAGATCCAAACATAGTCAAACAGGGCCAAGCAGATCTGGGCAGATCGAAACAGGGCCAAACAGAGCCTGACAAAGCCAAACAAAGCCTAACAGAACCTGGAAGAGGTAGACAGAGGCAAACAGAACCAAAGAGAGCCAAGCAGAACCTTGCAGATCCAAGCAGAGCCAAGCAGAGCCTGACAAAGCGAAACAGAGTCAAACAGAGCCAAACAGAGCCATGTAGCACCTGGCAGAGACCAACGGACCCAAGGATAGCCACACAGAGCCAAACAGAACTCGGCAGATCCAAACGGAGACAAACAGAGCCTGACAAGGCAAAACAGAGGCAAACAGAACCTGGCAGAGGTAAACATATCCAAACAGAGCCAAACGGAGCCAAACAGAGTCAAGTAACACCTGGCACAGACAAACGGAGCTAAACATATCAAAACAAAGCAACAACGAGGCTGGCAGAGGCAAGCAGAGCCAAACAGAACCAAACAGACCCTGGCAGAGCCAAACAGAGCCAACGTGAGTGAAACAGAGAATGGCAGAGCCATACCCAGCCAAATAGAGCCAAAGAGATCCTGGCAGAGGCAAACAGAGCCAAACATAACCAAACACAACATGGCAGATCTAAACCGAGCCAAACAGAGCCTGACAAAGCCAAACAGAACCTGGCAGAGGCAAACAGAACCAAACAAAGGGAAACGGAGCCAAACAGCGCCACTTAGCACCTGGCAGAAACAAACGGAGCCAAACATATCCAAAGAAAGCAACACCGAGTCTGGCAGCGGCAATCAGAACCAAACAGAGCCAAATGGGGCCAAAGTGAGCCACACAGAGCCTGGCAGAGCCAGACAGAGCCAAGCAAGACTTGGCAGATCCTAGCAGAGCCAAGCAGAGCCTGACAAAGCCAAACAGAGACAAACAGAGCCAAACAGATCCAAGCAGAGCCAGATAGCAACTGGCAGAGCCAAACGGAGCCAGAAATAGCCACAGAGAGTCAAACGGAGTCTGGCAGAGCTAAACAGAGCTAAAGAGAGCCAAACAGAGCCAGGAAGATCTAAACAGAGTCAGACAGAGCTTGGCAATGCCAAACAGGGCCACCAGACTCTGGCAGAGCCAAACAGAGCCACACATAGCCAATCAGTGCCAAACAAAGCCTGGGAAATGTAAACAGAGCCATACAGAGCCATGCAGAACCTAGCAAAGACAAACGGAGTCACACAGAGCCAGACAGTGCCAAACCCGGCCCGGCAGGTCCAAACCGAGAATAACAGAGCGAAGCAGAGCCGGGAAGAGCCTGGCAGATCCAAACAGAGCCAAACAGAGACAAACAATGACAAACAGGGCCAAACAGAGCCTGACAAAGCCAAACCGAGCCAAACAGTATCTGGCAAAGGTAAACAGAGCCAAACAGAGCCAAAGAGATCCAAGCAGAACCTTGCAGATCCAAGCAGAGCCTGACAAGGCGAAACAGAGACAAACAGAGCCGAACAGAGCCAAACAGAGCCAAACAGAGCCTGACTAAGCAAAACAATGCCAAACAGAACCTGGCAGAGGTAAACAGAACCAAACAGATCCAAACGGACCCAAACAGAGCCAAGTAACACCTGGCAGAGACAAACGGAGCCAAACATACCCAAACAAAGCAACACCGAGTTTGGCAGAGGCAATAAGAGCCAAACAGAACCAAACAGACACTGGCAGAGCCAAACAGAGCCAAACATAGCCAAACAGAGCTTGCCGATCCAAACAAAGCTAAAGTGAGCCAAACAGAGCCAGGAAGAGCCATACAGAGCCTAACAGAACCAAACAGAACCTGGACGAGCCAAACAGAGCCAAACATAGCCAAACAGAGCTTGCAGATCCAAACAGAGCCAAACAGGGCCTGACAAAGCCAAACAGAGCAAAACAGAGCCTTACAGAACCAAACAAATCCAAGTAGCATCTGGCAGAACTTGTCACAGCCAAACATAGCCAAACGGAACAAAACTGAGTCTGGCAGATCAAAACAGGGCCAAACAGATCCAAACAGCCCCTGACCGAGCCAAACAAAGCCAAACATAGCCAAACAGTGAGAAGCGGCGTCTGGCAAAGCCAAAAAGAACCAAACAGACCCCGGCAGAGCCAACAGAGTTCAAGCAGATCCAAAGAGAGGCAAACTGAGCCAATCAGAGCCAAGTAGCATCTGGCAGAGCCAAACGGATCAAAATACATAGCCGAACAGAACTTGGCAGATCCAAACTGAGCCAAACAGAGCCTGACAAAGCAAAACATAGGCAAACAGAACCTGGCAGCGGTGAACATATCCAAACAGAGCCAAACGGAGCCAAACAGAGCCAAGTAACACCTGGCAGAGACAACCGGAGCTAAACATATCAAAACAAAGCAACAACGAGGCTGGCAGAGGCAATCAGAGCCAAACAGAACCAAACAGATCCTGGCAGAGCCAAACAAAGCCAACGTGAGCGAAACAGAGACTGGCAGAGCCATACCGAGCCAAACAGAGCTAAACAGATCCTGGCAGAGGCAAACAGAGCCAAACATAACCAAACACAACATGGCAGATCCAAACCGAGCCAAACAGAGCCTGACAAAGTCAAACAGAGCCAAACAGAACCTGGCAGAAGCAACCAGAACCAAACAGAGCCAAACGGAGCGTAACAGAGCCAATTAACACCTGGCAGAGACAAACGGAGCCAAACATATCCAAACAAAGCAACACCGAGTCTGGCAGCGGCAATCAGAACCAAACAGAGCCAAGTGGAGCCAAAGTGAGCCAAACAGAGCCTGGCAGAGCCATACAGAACCATACAGAGCCACATAGAGCCAAACTAAGCCAAACATAGCCAAACAGAGAAAAGCGGAGGCTGGCAGAGCCAAAAGGAAGCAAACAGATCCGGGCAGATCCAGACAGAGCCAAATAGATCCAAAGTGAGCCAAACAAAGCCTGGCAGAGCCAGACAGAACCTGGCAGAGCCAAACAGAACCCAATGGAGCCAAGTAGAGCCTGGCCGAGCGAAACAGAGCCAAACAGAGCCTGACAAAGCCAAACAGAACCAAACAGAAGCTCGCAGAGGTAAACAGAACCAAACAGAGCCAAACAGAGCCTAATAACTCCTGGCAGAGATAAACAGAACCAAACATATGCAAACAAAGTAAGACCCAGTCTGGCAGAGGCAATCAGAGCCAAACAGAGCCAAACAGACCCTGGCAGAGCAAAACAGAGCCAAAGTGAGCCAAACAGAGCCTGGCAGGGCCATACAGAGCCAAACAGAGACAAACAGAAAATGGCAGAGGCAAACAGAGCCAAACATAGCCAAACAGAGCTTGGCAGATCCAAACAGAGCCAAAGAGATCCTAACAAAGCATAACAGAGCCAGACAGAACCTGGCAGAGGTAAACGGAGCCAAACAGAGCTAAAGAGAGCTAAGCAGAACCTGGCAGATCCAAGCAGAGCCAAATAGCACCTAGCAGAACCTAGCAGAGCGAATCATAGCCACACAGAGGCAAACGAAGTCTGGCAGTGCCAAACAGAGCCACACCTGGCCAACCAGAGCCAAACAGAGCCAGGCAGATCCAATCAGAGCCGAGCATGGCCAAACAGAGCCAAACAGAGCCTGGCAGATCCAAACAGTTCGAAACAGTGTTTTGCAAAGCCAAACAGAGCCAAACAGCATCCGGCAGGGCCAAACAGAGACAAACATAGCGAAACAGAGTGTGGCAGATGCAGACAGAGCCAAAGAGAGCAACAAGTGACAAACAGATACCTGCAGGGCCAACCAGAGCCAAATAGCGCCTGGTTGAGCTAAACATAGCCAAACAGAGCAATGCAGAGTCTGGCAGAGCCAAACAGAACCAAACACAGCCAAACACAACTTGGTAGATCCAAACCGAGCCAAGCAGAGCCTGACAAAGCCAAACAGAGCCAAACAGAACCTAGCAGAGGCAAACAGAACCAAAAAGAGCCAAACGTAGCCAAACTGAGCCAATTAACACCTGGCAGAGACAAACGGAGACAAACATATCCAAACAAAGGAAGACTGAGTCTGGCAGCGGCAATCAGAACCAAACAGAGCCAAACGGAGCCAAAGTGAGCCAGACAGAGCCTGGCAGAGCCATACAGAACCAAACAGAGCCACATAGAGCCAAATTAAGCCAAACATAGCCAAACAGAGAAAAGCGGAGGCTGGCAGAGCCAAAAGGAAGCAAACAGATCCGGGCAGATCTAGACAGCCAAATAGATCCAAAGTGAGCCAAACAGAACCTGGCAGATCCAAACAGAGCCAAAGAGAGCCTGACAAAGCATAACGGAGCCAGACAGAAACTGGCAGAGGTAAACGGAGCCAAGCAGAGCCAAAGAGAGCTAGGCAGAACCTGGCAGATCCAAGCAGAGTCAAGTAGCACCTAGCAGAGCCCAACAGAGCGAATCATAGCCACACAGAGCCAAACGAAGTCTGGCAGTGCCAAACAGAGCCACATCTGGCCAAACAGAGCCAAACAGAGCCAGGCAGATCCAAACAGAGCCTAGCATGGCCAAACAGAGCCACACAGAGCCAGGCAGATCCAAAGAGATCGAAAAAGTGCTTTGCAAAGCCAAACAGAGCCAAACAGCATCCGGCAGGGCCAAACAGAGACAAACATAGCGAAACAGAGTGTGGCAGATGCAGACAGAGCCAAAGACAGCGAAAAGAGACAAACAGATACCTGTAGGGCCAACAAGAGCCAAATAGCGCCTGGTTGAGCTAAACATAGCCAAACAGAGAAATACAGAGTCTGGCAGAGACAAACAAAACCAAACATGGCCAAACACAACTTGGTAGATCCAGACAGAGCCAAACAGAGCCTGACAAAGCCAAACAGAACCCGGCAGAGGTAAACAGAACCAAACAGATCCAAACGGACCCAAGCAGAGCAAAGTAATATCTGGCAGAGACAAACGGAGCCAAACATATCCAAACAAAGGAACACCGAGTCTGGCAGAGGCAATCAGAGCCAAAAGGAACCAAACAGGCCCTGGCAGAGCAAAACAGAGCCAAAGTGAACCAAACAGAGCCAAGAAGAGCCAAACATAGCCAAACAGAGCTTGCAGATCCAAACAGAGCCAAACAGAGCCGAACATAGCCAAACAGAGCCAAACAGAACTGGGCAGAGCCAGGTAGCAGCTGGCAGAGCCCAACGGAGCCAGGGATAGCCACACAGAGCCAAACGGAGCCCGGCAGAGCCAAAAGGAAGCAAACAGCTCCGGGCAGATCCAGACAGAGCCAAATAGATCCAAAGTGAGCCAAACAGAGCCTGGCAGAGCCAGACAGACCCTGGCAGAGCCAAACAGAGCCCAATGGAGCTAAGCAGAGCCTGGCCGAGCGAAACAGAGCCAAACAGAACCTGACAAAGACAAACAGAGCCAAACAGAAACTCGCAGAGGTAAACAGAACCAAAGAGAGCCAAACAGAGCCTAGTAACTCCTGGCAGAGATAAACGGAACCAAACATATCCAAACAAAGTAACACCCAGTTTGGCAGAGGCAATCAGAGCCAAACAGAGCCAAACATACCCTGGCAGAGCAAAACAGAGCCAAAGTGAGCCAAACAGAGCCTGGCGGAGCCATACAGAGCCAAACATAGGCAAACAGAGCTTGGAAGATCCAAACAGAGCCAAAGAGAGCCTGACAAAGCATAACAGAGCCAGACAGAACCTGGCAGAGGTAAACGGAGCCAAACATATCCAAAGAAAGCAACACCGAGTCTGGCAGCGGCAATCAGAACCAAACAGAGCCAAACGGAGCCAAATAGAGCCAATTAATACCTGGCAGAGACAAACGGAGCCAAACATATCCAAACAAAGCAACACCAAGTCTGGAGGTGGCAATCAGAACCAAACAGAGCCAAGTGGAGCAAAATTGAGCCAAACAAGCCTGGCAGAGCCATACAGAACCAAACAGAGCCACATAGAGCCATACTAAACCAAACATAGCCAAACAGAGAAAAGCGGAGGCTGGCAGAGCCCAAAGGAAGAAAACAGATCCGGGCAGATCCAGACAGAGCCACATAGATCCATAGTGAGCCAAACAGAGCCTGGCAGAGCCAGACAGAACCTGGCAGAGCCAAACAGAGCCTAATAACTCCTGGCAGAGATAAACGGAACCAATCATATGCAAACAAAGTAACACCCAGTCTGGCAGAGGCAATCAGAGCCAAACAGAGCCAAACAGGCCCTGGCAGAGCGAAACAGAGCCAAAGTGAGCCATACAGAGCCTGGCAGGGCCATACAGAGCCAAACAGAGACAAACAGAAAATGGCAGATCCAAACAGAGCCAAAGAGAGCCTGACAAAGCATAATAGAGCCAGACAGAAACTGGCAGAGGTAAACGGAGCCAAGCAGAGCCAAAGAGAGCTAAGCAGAACCTGGCAGATCCAAGCAGAGCCAAGTAGCACCTCGCAGAGCCCAACGGAGCGAATCATAGCCACACAGAGGCAAACGAAGTCCGGCAGTGCCAAACAGAGCCGCAACTGGCCAATCAGAGCCAAACAGAGCCAGGCAGGTCTAAACAGAGCCTAGCATGGCCAAACAGAGCCAGGCAGATCCAAAGAGATCGAAAAAGTGCTTTGCAAAGCCAAACAGAGCCAAACAGCATCCGGCAGGGCCAAACAGAGACAAACATAGTGAAACAGAGTGTGGCAGATGCAGACAGAGCCAAAGAGAGCAAAAAGAGACAAACAGATACCTGTAGGGCCAATCAGAGCCAAATAGCACCTGGTTGAGCTAAACATAGCCAAACAGAGAAATACAGAGTCTGGCAGAGACAAACAAAACCAAACATGGCCATACACAACTTGGTAGATCCAAACAGAGCCAAACAGAGCCTGACAAAGCCAAACAGAACCCGGCAGAGGTAAACAGAACCAAACAGATCCAAACGGACCCAAGCAGAGCCAAGTAACATCTGGCAGAGACAAACGGAGCCAAACATATCCAAACAAAGCAACACCGAGTCTGGCAGAGGCAATCAGAGCCAAACAGAACCAAACAGACCCTGGCAGAGCAAAACAGAGCCAAAGTGAACCAAACAGAGCCAAGAAGAGCCAAACATAGCCAAACAGAGCTTGCAGATCCAAACAGAGCCAAACAGAGCCGGACATAGCCAAACAGCCATACAGAACTGGGCAGAGCCAGGTAGCAGCTGGCAGAGCCCAACGGAGCCAGGGATAGCCTCACAGAGCCAAACGGAGCCCGGCAGAGCCATATAGAGCCAAGCAGAACTACGCAGACCCTGGCAGAGCCAAACAGAGCCAACGTGAGCAAAACAGAGACTGGCAGAGCCATACAGAACCATACAGAGCCACATAGAGCCAAACTAAGCCAAACATAGCCAAACAGAGAAAAGCGGAGGCTGGCAGAGCCAAAAGGAAGCAAACAGCTCTGGGCAGATCCAGACAGAGCCAAATAGATCCAAAGTGAGCCAAACAGAGCCTGGCAGTGCCAGACAGACCCTGGCAGAGCCAAACAGAACCCAATGGAGCTAAGCAGAGCCTGGCCGAGCGAAACAGAGCCAAACAGAGCCTGACAAAGACAAACAGAGCCAAACAGAAACTCGCAGAGGTAAACAGTACCAAAGAGAGCCAAACAGAGCCTAGAAACTCCTGGCAGAGATAAACGGAACCAAACATATCCAAACAAAGTAACACCCAGTCTGGCAGAGGCAATCAGAGCCAAACAGAGCCAAACATACCCTGGCAGAGCAAAACAGAGCCAAAGTGAGCCAAACAGAGCCTGGCAGGGCCATACAGAGCCAAACATAGGCAAACAGAGCTTGGAAGATCCAAACAGAGCCAAAGAGAGCCTGACAAAGCATAACAGAGCCAGACAGAACCTGGCAGTGGCAAACGGAGCCAAACATATCCAAAGAAAGCAACACCGAGTCTGGTAGCGGCAATCAGAACCAAACAGAGCCAAGCGGAGCCAAAGTGAGCCAAACAGACCCTGGCAGAGACAGACAGAGCCAAGCAAAACTTGGCAGATGCTAGCAGAGCCAAGCAGAGCCTGACAAAGCCAAACAGTGACAAACAGAGCCAAACAGAGCCAAGCAGAGCCAGATAGCAACTGGCAGAGCTAAACGGAGCCGAAAATAACCACAGAGAGTCAAACGGAGTCTGGCAGAGCTAAACAGAGCCAAAGAGAGCCAAACAGAGCCAGGAAGATCTAAACAGAGTCAGACAGAGCTTGGCAATGCCAAACAGGGCCAACGGAACCTGGCAGAGCCAAACAGAGCCACACATAGCCAATCAGTGCCAAACAAAGCCTGGGAAATGTAAACATAGCCATACAGAGCCTTGCAGAGCCTGGCAAAGACAAACTGAGTCACACAGAGCCAGACATTGCCAAACCCGGCCCGGCAGGTCCAAACCGAGAATAACAGAGCGAAGCAGAGCTGGGAAGAGCCTGGCAAATCCAAACAGAGCCAAACAGAGACAAACAATGACAAACAGGGCCAAATAGAGCCTGACAAAGCCAAACCGAGCCAAACAGTACCTGGCAGAGGTAAACAGAGCCAAACAGAGCCAAAGAGATCCAAGCAGAACCTTGCAGATCCAAGCAGAGCCTGAAAAAGCGAAACAGAGATAAACAGAGCCTGACAAAGCAAAACAGAGCCAAACAGAACCTGGCAGATGTAAACAGAACCAAACAGATCCAAACGGACCCAAACAGAGCCAAGTAACACCTGGCAGAGACAAACGGAGCCAAACATACCCAATCAAAGCAACACCGAGCCTGGCAGAGGCAATCAGAGCCAAACAGAACCAAACAGACACTGGCAGAGCCAAACAGAGCCAAACATAGCCAAACAGAGCTTGCAGTTCCAAACAGAGCCAAACAGAGCCTGACAAAGCCAAACAGAGCAAAACAGAGCCTTACAGAACCAAACAAATCCAAGTAGCATCTGGCAGAACTTGTCACAGCCAAACATAGCCAAACGGAACAAAACTGAGTCTGGCAGATCAAAACAGGGCCAAACAGATCCAAACAGCCCCTGACCGAGCCAAACAAAGCCAAACATAGCCAAACAGTGAGAAGCGGAGTCTGGCAAAGCCAAAAAGAACCAAACAGACCCCGGCAGAGCCAACAGAGTTCAAGCAGATCCAAAGAGAGGCAAACTGAGCCAATCAGAGCCAAATAGCATCTGGAAGAGCCAAACGGAGCCAAACATAGCCGAACAGAACTTGGCAGATCCAAACTGAGCCAAACAGAGCCTGACAAAGCAAAACATAGGCAAACAGAACCTGGCAGAGGTTAACATATCCAAACAGAGGCAAACGGAGCCAAACAGAGCCAAGTAACACCTGGCAGAGACAACCGGAGCTAAACATATCAAAACAAAGCAACAACGAGGCTGGCAGAGGCGATCAGAGCCAAACAGAACCAAACAGATCCTGGCAGAGCCAAACACAGCCAACGTGAGCGAACCAGCGCCTGGCAGAGCCATAACGAGCCAAACAGAGCTAAACAGATCCTGGCAGAGGCAAACAGAGCCAAACATAACCAAACACAACTTGGCAGATCCAAACCGAGCCAAACAGAGCCTGACAAAGTCAAACAGAGCCAAACAGAACCTGGCAGAGGCAAACAGAACCAAACAGAGCCAAACGGAGTGAAACAGAGCCAATTAACACCTGGCAGAGACAAACGGAGCCAAACATATCCAAACAAAGCAACACCGAGTCTGGCAGCGGCAATCAGAACCAAACAGAGCCAAGTGGAGCCAAAGTGAGCCAAACAGAGCCTGGCAGAGCCATACAGAACCAAACAGAGCCACATAGAGCCAAACTAAGCCAAACATAGCCAAACAGAGAAAAGCGGAGGCTGGCAGAGCCAAAAGGAAGCAAACAGATCCGGGCAGATCCAGACAGAGCCAAATAGATCCAAAGTGAGCCAAACAAAGCCTGGCAGAGCCAGACAGAACCTGGCAAAGCCAAACAGAGCCAAACAGAAACTCGCAGAGGTAAACATAACCAAACAGAGCTAAACAGAGCCTAATAACTCCTGGCAGAGATAAACTGAACCAAACATATGCAAACAAAGTAAGACCCAGTCTGGCAGAGGCAATCAGAGCCAAACAGAGCCAAAAAGACCCTGGCAGAGCAAAACAGAGCCAAAGTGAGCCAAACAGAGCCTGGCAGGGCCATACAGAGCCAAACAGAAAATGGCAGATCCAAACAGAGCCAAACATAGCCAAACAGAGCTTGGCAGATCCAAACAGAGCCAAAGAGGGCCTGACAAAGCATAACAGAGCCAGACAGAACCTGGCAGAGGTAAACGGAGCCAAACAGAGCCAAAGAGAGCTAAGCAGAACCTGGCAGATCCAAGCAGAGCCAAATAGCACCTAGCAGAGCCCAACGGAGCGAATCATAGCCACACAGAGGCAAACGAAGTCTGGCAGTGCCAAACAGAGCCACACCTGGCCAAACAGAGCCAGGCAGATCCAAACAGAGCTGAGCATGGCCAAACAGAGCCAAACAGAGCCTGGCAGATCCAAACAGTTCGAAACAGTGTTTTGCAAAGCCAAACAGAGCCAAACAGCATCCGGCAGGGCCAAACAGAGACAAACATAGCGAAACAGAGTATGGCAGATGCAGACAGAGCCAAAGAGAGCAAAAAGCGACATACAGATACCTGCAGGGCCAACCAGAGCCAAATAGCGCCTGGTTGAGCTAAACATAGTCAAACAGAGAAATGCAGAGTCTGGCAGAGCCAAACAAAACCAAACAGACCCTGGCAGAGCCAAACAGAGCCAAGCAGAGCCAAAAAGTGCAGAATGGAGCCAAGCAGAGCCAAGCAGATCCAAAGAGAGCCGACCAGAGCCTGACAGAGCTAAACAGAGCCAAACATAGCCAAACAGAGCCATACAGAGCCTGGCAGATCCAAACATAGCCAAACAGCGTTTGACAAAGCCAAACAGAGCAAAACAGAGCCATACATAGCCAAATAAATCCAAGTAGCACCTGGTAGAACTTGTCGCAGCCAAACATAGCCAAACGGAACAAAACGGAGTCTAGCAGAGCCAAACATGGCCAAACATATCCAAACACACCCTGACTGAGCCAAACAAAGCCAAACATAGCCAAACAGTGAAAAGCAGAGTCTGGCGGAGCCAAAAAGAATGAAACAGACCCCGGCAGAGCCAACAGAGGCAAGGAGATCCAAAGAGAGGCAAACAGAGCCAATCAGAGCCAAGTAGCATCTGGCAGAGCCAAATGGAGCCAAACAGAGCCTGACAAAGCAAAACAGAGGCAAACAGAACCTGGCAGAGGTAAACAGATCCAAACACAGCCAAACGGAGCCAAATAGGGCCAAGTAACACCTGGCAGGGTTAAACGGAGCCAAACATATCAAAACAAAGCAACAACGAGGCTGGCAGAGGCAATCAGAGCCAAACAGAACCAAACAGACCCTTGCAGAGCCAAACAGAGCCAACGTGAGTGAAACAGTGACTGGCAGAGCCATACTGAGCCAAACAGAGCCAAACAGATCTTGGCAGAGGCAAACAGAGCCAACCATAGCCAAACACAACTTGGCAGGCCAAACCGAGCCAAACAGAGCCTGAAAAAGCCAAACAGAGCCAAACAGAACCCGGCAGAGGCAAACAGAACCGAACAGAGCCAAAGGGAGCCAATCCGAGCCAATTAAGACCTGGCAGAGACAGACGGAGCCAAACATATCCAAACAAAGCAACACCGAGTCTGGCAGAGGCAATCAGAGCCAAACAGAGCCAAACGGAGCCAAGGTGAGCCAAACAGCCTGACAGAGCCATGCAGATCCAAACAGAGCCAAACAGAGCCAAACAGAGCCAAACAGAGCCACACAGAGGCAAACAGAGCACAACAGAGCCAAACAGAGCCAAAAAGAGCCAAACAGAGCTAGACAGAGCAAAACAGAGCCAAATAGAACCAAACAGAGTGAAACAGAGCCAAACAGAGCCAACCAGAGTGAAACAGAGCCAAACAGAGCCAAACAAATCACAACAGAGCCAAACAGAGCCAAACAGAGCAAAACAGAGCCAAACAGAGCCAAACGGAGCCAGACAGAGCCGGACAGAGCCGTACAGAGACAAACAGAGTCAAACAGAGCAAAACAGAGACGAACAGAGCAAAACAGAACCAAATAGAGCCAAACAGAGCCAAACAGAGTTAAACCGTGCGAAACAGAGTGAAACAGAGATAAACAGAACCTAACAGAGCAAAACAGAGCCAAACGGAGCCAAACAGAGCCAAACCATGCGAAACAGAGTGAAACAGAGATAAACAGAACCTAACAGAGCAAAACCGAGCCAAACAGAGCCAAACAGAGCCTGACAAAGCCAAACAGAACCCGGCAGAGGTAAACAGAACCAAACAGATCCAAACGGACCCAAGCAGAGCCAAGTAACATCTGGCAGAGACAAACGGAGCCAAACATATCCAAAGAAAGCAACACCGAGTGTGGCTGAGGCAATCAGAGCCAAACAGAACCGAACAGACCCTGGCAGAGCAAAACAGAGCCAAAGTGAACCAAACAGAGCAAATCCGAGCCAAACAGAGCCAAACAGAACCTAACGGAGCCAAACAGAGCAAAACAAAGCCAAACAGAGGCAAACAGAGCCAAACAGAGTCAAACAGAGCCAAACAGAGCCAAACAGAGCAAAACAGAGCCAAACAGATCCAAAACGAGCTAAACAGAGCCAAAAGAGCCAAACAGAGCCAAACAGAGCAAAGCAGAGCCAAACAGAGCAAAACAGAGCAAAGCGGAGCCAAAC